>NC_138291.1:162465000-162612500 GCF_965601325.2 Salmo salar | reverse complement strand
GCCTGCAACATCCTCCAGCATGACCGGTTTGGCGGTGGGTCAGTCATGGTGTGGGGTGGCATTTCTTTGGGGGGCCGCACAGCCCTCCATGTGCTCGCCAGAGGTAGCCTGACTGCCATTAGGTTCCGAGATGAGATCCTCAGACCCCTTGTGAGACCATATGCTGGTGCGGTTGGCCCTGGGTTCCTCCTAATGCAAGACAATGCTAGACCTCATGTGGCTGGAGTGTGTCAGCAGTTCCTGCAAGAGGAAGGCATTGATGCAATGGACTGGCCCGCCCGTTCCCCAGACCTGAATCCAATTGAGCACATCTGGGACATCATGTCTCGCTCCATCCACCAACGCCACGTTGCACCACAGACTGTCCAGGAGTTGGCGGATGCTTTAGTCCAGGTCTGGGAGGAGATTCCTCAGGAGACCATCCGCCACCTCATCAGGAGCATGCCCAGGCGTTGTAGGGAGGTCATACAGGCACGTGGAGGCCACACACACTACTGAGCCTCATTTTGACTTGTTTTAAGGACATTACATCAAAGTTGGATCAGCCTGTAGTGTGGTTTTCCACTTTAATTTTGAGTGTGACTCCAAATCCAGACCTCCATGGGTTGATAAATTGGATTTCCATTGATTATTTTTGTGTGATTTTGTTGTCAGCACATTCAACTATGTAAAGAAAAAAGGTATTTAATAAGATTATTTCATTCATTCAGATCTAGGATGTGTTATTTTAGTGTTCCCTTTATTTTTTTGAGCAGTATATATGATGGACAGAGTAGCAGAAGTTTATATGATGCATGTACGTGAGTGTGTGTGTGTGGGTGTAGATTAAGTATAAATATGTCTGCATGTTATGTGTGTCCTGTGAGTGTGCATAGAGAGTGCCAAATATAAAATACAAGGGTCAACTCAGTTTATTAGGCATTTTGTTAGCTGTTATGACTTAGGGATAGAAGCTGTTCAGGAACCTGTTGGTGTGGTTGGAGCATTTAACGATTTTCCGGGCCTTCCTTTCACACAGCCTGATATAGAGGTCCTGGATGGCAGGGAGCTCGACCCCAGTGATGTACTGGGCTGTCCGTACCACTCTCTGTAGCACCATGCGATTGAGGGAAGTGCTGTTGCATACCAAGCAGTGATGCAGCCAGTCAAGATGCTCACAATAGTGAGTGCAGCTGTATAACTTTTTGAGGATTTGAGGGCCCATGCCAAACCTTTTTAACCTCCTGAGGGTGAAGAAACCATTTTAAGTCCTTAGTGATTAGGACACCGAGCAACTTGGCGCTCTCAACCCCCTCAACTGCAGCCCCGTCATTTTGTTTCCTGTATTTCACGATCAGCTCCTTGGTGTTACTGACGTTGAGGGAGAAGTTGTTGACCCAGCACCACACTGCCAGGTCACTGACCTCCTCCCTGTAGTAATGGCGCTGGAAGGGATGGCTGGCGCTTTACGGGCTCCTAACCAACTGTGCAAATATTTATTTATTTTCGCATTGTTTGTAATTTATTTTGTACATAATGTTGCTGCTACATAATTTTGCTGCTACTGATTACCAACAATGACGAGACAGCCTACAGGGAGGAGGTGAGGGCCCTGGGAGTGTGGTGCCAGGAAAATAACCTCTCAATCAACGTCAACAAAACAAAGGAGCTGATTGTGGACTTCAGGAAACAGCAGAGGAAGCAACCCCCTATCCACATCGACGGGACCACAGTGGAGAAGGTGGAAAGCTTAAAGTTCCTCGGCGTACACATCACTGACAAACTGAAATGATCCACCCATACAGACAGTGTGTGGTGAAGAAGGCACAACCTCAGGACCCTGAAGAAACTTGGTTTGGCACCTAAAACCCTCACAAAGTTTTACAGATGCACAATTGAGAGCATGCTGTCGGGCTATATCACCGCCTGGTACAGCAACTGCACAGCCTGCAACCGCAGGGCTTTCCAGAGGGTGGTGCAGTCTGCCCAAAGCATCACTGGGGGCAAACTACCTGCCCTCTAGGACACCTACAGCACCCAATGTCACAGGAAGGCCAAAAAGATCATCAAGGACAACAACCATCCGAGCCACTACCTGTTCACCGCTATCATCCAGAAGGAGAGGTCAGTACAGGTGCATCAAAGCTGGGAACGAGAAACTGAAAAACAGCTTCTATCTCGAGGCCATCTGACTGTTAAATAGCCATAACTAGAACCTTAGAGTCTGCTGCCCTAGATAGACTTAAAATGACTGGCCACTTGATTAATGGAACACTAGTCACTTTAATAATGTTTACATATTTTGCATTACTCATCTCATATGTACAGTTGAAGTCGGAAGTTTACATACATTTAGGTTGGAGGCATTAAAACTCGTTTTTCAACCACTCCACACATTTCTTGTTAAGTCGGTTAGGGCATCGACTTTATGCATGACACAAGTAATTTTTCCAACAATTGTTTACAGACAGATTATTTCACTTATAATTCACTGTATCACAATTCCAGTGGGTCAGAAGTTTACATACACTAAGTTGACTGTGCCTTTTAACAGCTTGGAAAATTCCAGAAAATGATGTCATGGCTATAGAAGCTTCTGATAGGCTAATTGACATAATTTGAGTCAATTGGAGCTGTACCTGTGGATGTATTTCAAGGCCTTCCTTTAAACTCAGTGCCTCTTTGCTGGACATCATGGGAAAATCAAAAGAAATCAGCATACAAATTGTAGACCTCCACAAGTCTGGTTTATCCTTGGGAGTAATTTCCAAATGCCTGAAGGTACCACGTTCATCTGTACAAACAATAGTATGCAAGGATAAACACCATGAGACCACACAGCTGTCATACCGCACAGGGAGGAGACATGTTCTGTCTCCTAGAGATGAACGTACTTTGGTGCAAAAAAAGTGCAAATCAATCCCAGAACAAGAGCAAAGGACCTTGTGAAGAATCTGGAGGAAACAGGTACAAAATTATCTATATCCACAGTAAAATGAGTCCTAAATCGACATAACCTGAAAGGAAGGAAGAAGCCACTGCTCCAGAACCGCCATAAAAAAAGCCAGACTACGGTTTGCAACTGCACATGGGGACAAAGATCGTACTTTTTGGAGAAATGTCCTCTGGTCTAATGAAACAAAAATAGAACTGTTTGGCCATAATGACCATTGTTATGTTTGGAGGAAAAACGGGAAGGCTTGCAAGCCGAAAACACCACCCAACCGTGACGCACGGGGGTGGCAGCATCATGTTGTGGGGGCTTTGCTGCAGGAGGGACTGGTGCACTTCACAAAATAGATGGCATCATGAGGGAGGAACATTATGTGGATATATTGAAGCAGCATCTCAAGACATCAGTCAGGAAGTGAAAGCTTGGTTGCAAATGGGTCTTCCAAATGGACAATGACCCCAAGCATAGTTCCAAAGTTGTGGCAAAATGGCTTAAGGACAACAAAGTCAAGGTATTAGAGTGGCCATCACAAAGCCTGACCTCAATCCTATAGAGAATTAGTGGGCAGAACTGAAAAAGCGTGTGCGAGCAAGGAGGCCTACAAACATGACTCAGTTACACCAGCTCTGTCAGGAGGAATGGGCCAAAATTCACCCAACTTATTGTGGGAAGCTTGTGGAAGGCCTCCCGAAAAGTTTGACCCAAGTTAAACAATTTAAAGGCAATGCTGCCAAATACTAATTGAGTGTATGTAAACTTCTGACCCACTGGGAATGTGATGAAAGAAATAAAAGCTGAAATAAATCATTCTCTCTACTACTATTCTGACATTTCACATTCTTAATATAAAGTGGTGATCCTAACTGACCTAAGACAGGGAATTTTTACTAGGATTCAATGTCAGGAATTGTGAAAAACTGAGTTTAAATGTGTTTGGCTAAGGTGTATGTAAACTTCCGACTTCAACTGTATTCTATTCTACTGTATTTTAGTCTATGCCGCTCCGACATTGCTCATCCAAATATTTATATATTCTTAATTCCATTCCTTTACTTTAGATTTGTGTGCATTGTGTGTACTGTTATGAAATTGTTAGATATTAATGCGCTGTTGGAGCTAGAAACTCAAGCATTTCGCTACACCCGCAATAACATTTGATAAACATGTGTATGTGACCAATAACATTTGATTTGATTTAATTTGCTACCGTCTCGTATGACTGAAAATACATTCTGGACATCAGAACAGCGATTACACACCTCGAACTGCACAAAGATTTTTTCTTTAACGAGTCTGACGCAAAGAATATACTGCTTTCTTGAGACCAGGCCCAAATGCCCATCATTTGCGTGAAGAAAAGACAGAGAAAAAGGAGGCGGAGGTCGGGGTGCTTTGTGAGAATTTGTAGGCGAGTGAGTAAACCTCCGCTTGTCTCACCCTGATCTGTTTCACCTTCCTTGTGCTTGTCTCTACCCCCTCCAGGTGTCGCTTATTATCCCTGGTGTATTTATCCCTGTGTTTCCTGTCTCTCTGTGCCAGTCCGTCTTGTTTGTCAAGTCAACCAGCGTTTTTGTGTCTCAGCTCCTGCTTTTCTTCTCTCTCTTTTCTTGCCCTCCTGGTTTTGACCCTTGCCTGTCCTGACTCTGAGCCCGCCTGCCTGACCACTCTGCCTGCCCCTGACCTCGAGTCTGCCTATTGTCTTGTACCGTTTGGATGCTGACCTGGTTACTTAACCCCTGCCTGCCCTGACCTCGAGCCTGCTTATCGTCTTGTACCGTTTGGACTCTGACCTGGTTTATGAACTCTCGCTTGTGCCCAACCTACCTTTTGCTATAATAAATATCGGAGCTCAACCAGCTGCCTCCTGTGTCTGCATTTGGGTCTCGCCTTGTGCCCTTATACCACTACCATCCTTACTGTTGGCCAACGTGCAATCATTGGAAAATATACTGGAAGATCTACAATTAAGACATAAAAAACGGTAATATCTTATGTTTCACAGAGTCGTGGCTGAACGACGACATGTATAAATAGAGCTGGCTGGGTTTTCCGTGCATCGGCAGAACAGAGCAGCTACGTCTGGTAAGACAAGGGGCGGGGGAGTGTGTCTATTTGTCAATAACAGCTGGTGCGCGATATCTAATATTTAAAAAGTCTTGAGGTATTGTTCACCTGAGGTAGAGTACCTCATGATAAGCTGTAGACCACACTATCTACCAAGAGAGTTCTCATCTATATTATTCTTAGCCATCTATTTACCACCACAAACCGATGCTGGCACTAAGACTGCACTCAACAAGCTGTATAAGGACATAAGCAAACAAGAAAATGCTCATCCAGAAGCGGCGCTCCTAGTGGCCGGGGACTTTAATGCAGGCAAACTTAAATCCGTTTTACCTCATTTCTACCAGCATGTCACATGTGCAACCAGAGGGAAAAAAACTCTAGACCACCTTCACTCCACACACAGAGATACATACAAAGTTCTCCCTCGTATAATAATTACAAGCTAAAGCAGGAAGCACCAGTGACTTGCTCAATACTGAAGTGGTCAGATGACGCAGATTCTACGCTACAGGGCTGTTTTACTAGCACAGACTGGAAAAAGTTCCGGGATTCATCCAATGGCATTGAGGAGTATATCACCTTTGTCACCGGCTTCATCAATAAGTGCATCGACTACGTCATCCCCACAGTGACCGTACATTCATATCCCAACCAGAAGCCATTGATTACAGGTAACATCGACACTGAGCTAAAGGTTAGAGCTGTCGATTTCAAGGAGCGAGACACTAATCCGGACGCCTATAAGAAATCCTGCTGCGCCCTCAGAAGAACCATCAAACAGGCAAAGCATCAATACAGGACTAAGATTGAATCCTACTACAGCAGCTCTGACTCTTGTCGGATGTGGCAGGGCTTGAAAAATATTACGGACTGCAAAGAAAAACCCAGCCGCGAGCTGCCCAGTGACGTGAGCCTAACAGAAGCTAAATGCCTTTTATGCTCACTTCGAAGCAAGCAACACTGAAGCATGCATGAGAGCACCAGCTGTTCTGGATGACTGTGTGATCACGCTCTCCGTAGCGATGTGGGCAAGACCTTTAAACAAGTCAACATTCACAAAGCCGCGGGCCAGATGGATTACCAGGACGTGTACTCAAAGCATGCACAGACCAACTGGCAAGTGTCTTCACTGACATTTTCAACTTCTCCCTGACTGAGTCTGTAATACCTACATTTCAAGCAGACCACCATTGTCCCTGTGCCCAAGAAAGTGAAGGTAACCTGCCTAAATGATTACCTCCACATAGCACTCACGTCGGTAGCCATGAAGTGCTTGAAAGGCTGGTCATGGCTCACATGAACACCATCATCCCGGAAACCTTAGACCCACTCCAATTCACATACCGCGCCAACGGAATCCACAGATGACACAATCTCAATCGCACTCCACACTTCCCTTTCCCACCTGGACAAAAGGAACACCTATGTGAGAATGCTATTCATTGACTACAGCTCAGCGTTCAACACCATAGTGCCCACAAAGCTCATCACTAAGCTAAGGACCCTGGGACTAAACACCTCCCTCTGTAACTGGATCCTAGACTTCCTGACAGGCCACCCCCAGGTGGTAATGGTTGGCAACAACACATCTGCCACGCTGATCCTCAACACTGGGGCCCCTCAGGGATGCGAGCTTAGTCCCCTCCTGTACTCCCTGTTCACCCACGACTGAGTGGCCAAACATGACTCCAACACCATCATTAAGTTTGCTGACGACACAACAGTGGTAGGCCTGATCAGAGACCTAGCAGTGTGGTGCCAGGACAACAACCTCTCCCTCAGTATGAGCAAGACAAAGGAGCTGATCGTGGACTACAGAAAAAGGTTGGCAGAACACACCCCCATTAACATTGACGTGGCTGTATTGGAGTGGGTAGAGTGTTTCAAGTTCCTTGGTGTCTACATCACCAACAAACTATCATGGACCAAATACACCAAGACAGTCATGATTATGACATGACAGCACATTTTCTGCCTCAGGAGACTGAAAAGATTTGGCATGGATCTCCAGATCCTCAAAAAGTTCTACAGCTGCACTATCGAGAGCATCCTGACCGATTGCATCACTGCCTGGTATGGCAACTGCTCGGCATCTGACCTGTGGCTCAGTTGGTAGAGCATGGTGTTTGCAACGCCAGCATGGTGTGTGCAACGCCAGGGTTGTGGGTTCGATTCCCACGGGGGGCCAGTACAAAAAAAAAATGCATGAAATGAAATGAAATGTATGAAATGTAAGTCGCTCTAGATAAGAGCGTCTGCTAAATGACTAAAATGTAAAATGTACAGAGGGTAGTGCATACGGCCAAGTACATCCCTGGGGCCAAGCTTCCTGCCATACAGGACCTATATACTAGGCGGTGTTAGAGGAAGGCCCTAATAATTGTCAAAGACTCCAGTCACCCAAGTCATAGAATTTTCTCTCTGCTACCACGCGGTACCAGAGTGCCAAGTCTAGGACCAAAGGGCTTCTTAACAGCTTCTACCCCTAAGCCATAAGACTGCTGAACAATTAATCAAATAGCCACCTGGACTATTTACATTGATCCCACTGCTTCTACTTGCTGTTTATTATCTATGCATAGTCACTTTACCACTATCTACATGTACAAATTATCTTGACAAATCTGTACCCCCGCACATTGACTCGGTGCTGGTATATAGCCTCGTTAATGTAATTTTATTGTGGTACTTTTTTATTTTATATATATTTTTTAATTTATTTAGTAAATATTTTCTTAATTCTATTTATTGATCTGCATTGTTGGTTAAGGGCTTGTAACTAAGCATTTCATGGTATATACCTGTTGTATTCGGCGCATGTGACAAATACAATTTGATTTGATTTGTAGTTTGTTTCATCGTTGCCGGTGATCAGGCCTACCACCGCCGTGTCATCAGCAAATTTTATGATGGTGTCGTGCGTGGCCACATAGTCGTGGATTAACAGGGAGAACAGGAGGGACTAAGAACAGACCCCTGTGGGGCCCCCATGTTGAGGGTCAGCATGGCGGAGATGATGTTGCCTAACCTCACTACCTGGGGGAAGCCTATCAGGAAGTCCAGGATCCAGTTTGCATAGGGAGGTGTTCAGTCCCAGGGTCCTAGGTTTGGTGACAAGTTTAGAGGGGACAATAGTGAGCTGTAGTCAATGAACAGCATTATCACATAGGTATTACTCTTATCTAGGTGGATGAGGGCAGTGTGGAGTGCAATTGAGATTGTGTCATCTATAGATTTGTTTGTGCGGTATGCAGATTTGAGTGGATCTAGGGTGTCTGGGATGATGGAGTTGATATGTGCCATAACCAGCCTTTCAAAGCATTTCATGATTACAGATGTGAGTACTACAGGGCGGTAGTCATTGTGGCATGAAGCCTTAGAGTTCTTGGGAACAGAATTGATGATGATCAGTTTAAGACGTGGGGATTACAGACTACAGAATATGCCTGCCAGCTGTTCTGCGCATACTCTAAGAACTGCCCTCCAATACCATCCGGCCCCACGGCCTTGCGAGTGTTGACCTGATTAAAAACCTTACTCACGTCGGCCTCGGAGAGCGAGATCACCCAGTCCTCTGGGTCGGTGGTGGCCCTCAAGCACAGTATGGTGTTGTTATTGTCGAAGCGTGCATAAAATGCATTGAGTTTGTCTGGTAGAGAAGCATTGTTGGGCAGATCACGGCTGGGTCTTCCTTTGTAATTTGTAATGGACTGCTGCCCTTGCCACATGCGGCGGGAGTCGCAGTCTTTGTAATATGATTCCACCTTATTCCAATATTGTCCTTTTGCTAATTTGATTACTCTGCGGAGGTCATACCAGGACTTCTTGTACTTCTTCCTGTCCTTAGCCGTAACCTCAGGGTTGTCCGCGATAGGCCTGTGTGTGTGGTAGCGCTGTCCTTTAGCTTAGCGCCAACTTCAGTGTTAATCCAAGGCTTTGATTGGGGAAGCAGTGACCCTTCACTGTGACAATGAAGCCAGTGATGAAGGTGGTTAGCTCGTCGATGTCATTGCCGGAGTCTTGGAACATATTCCAATCAGCGCCAGCAGAGCAGCCCTGTAGCATAATCTCTGATTCTGATGAACATTTCTCAACAAAGCAAGTCAAGGGTACTTCCTGTTTGAGCTTCTGCCTGTACACAGGAACCAGGAGAACGGAGTTATGATCTGATTTACCCGAATGGGGGACGAGCTAGGGCCTTGTATGCTTGCTTGTGGGTAGAGTAACAGTGGTCTAGGACTTTATCGACGCTAGTGGCGAAAGAGATTTGTTGATGGAAGTTTAGCATCATGTGTCAATGACGTGGTATTAAAATCACTAGCAACAAAATAAAGCAGCCTTCGGGTGCAAGTTTTCCTGCTTGTTTATAGCCTCGTACAGTTCGTTAAGGTTCAGATTTTTATATTTCTTGACCTGTGGTGTAATGTACACAACAGTCACGATAACAGCTGAAAACTCCCTCGGGAGGTAGAAGGGTCGGCATTTGACCATCAGGTATTCCACGGTGAACAATGGGTCGAGACTTCCACTGCGCTCGATTCAGTCACCATTTTGTTGTTGATGAAAAGGCAAACCCCTCCCCCTCTCTGACTCCACTGTCCAGTCTGCTCAGTGAATGGAGAATCCATTGAGTTGGATAGCAATGTTGTACGAAAGCCATGTTTCAGAAAAGCAGAGAATATTGCAGTTAAGAGAGTCCCGTCATTAGCAAATCCGCGATCAAAGGTCATCCAACTGTGACTGTACATTTGATAAGGGAATTATATGTTTAAAGGTAATGATTAAAGAATCCCACCCTGAAACGTAACTAATTAGTAATTAGTAGTTTATGTAGCATGTATAATGAATAATTAAAGTACTAAACGTAAGTCTCATAAGGTTTAGTAGAGACCCGGAAGGAAGAGAAATGTATGTGTGTATGTGTGTGCCTAAGAAAATATCAAGAACAATTAGACTGTGTTTGACCCGACCTAACGAGAACTTTGAGAAACTTATGAGAGGACAGGGAGTACCTCTCAAGGTTCCTCTAATCTCGGGGGAGATGTGTGTGTATGTGTGTAGGATATCTACTGTTTGTGTGGAGGTAAGTGCGTAAGTAGGGAGTGAGTTATAAAATGAATGTCTTTGTATAATGAACTTCAGAACGTTCTCTGAATAAACTGTACGAACCTTTTGCATAAGCTGAGTCTTTGCCTAATTATTCTTAACCCAGTATCTTACAAACCTTGGGGATTAGTCAAAGTTTATTGATTGTTAGTTATTATCATTGGGATTGAAAATTCTCATGACAACATTGGCCAATAGAATGGAGTGAATAGGTGGCCGGTTTTCCCTTCGCCTTAATCTTGCCAGGACTCTTACCTCTGTAATGCCAGTGTTTCATTTTGGATACCCCCGAAAATTGGGTCAGAATTACAGAAAGAGCCTAGAGCATATGAGTTGAAGTTGAAGCTGGAATTAAGGCAAGTAAATATGCTGATCTGATGTTCAGAAGTTCTTGTCGGTTATAAGAAATGATATTGGATACATTTTGTGAAAATAAATAATTTTAAAAAAGAAGAAAATCCCCCCAAAATTAAATGAAATAACAAAGTTGGGTTGGACCCAGCCATACAGTACAGCGCCATATTTTGTGGGTTCCTCTCTGAAACCTCTCTGCCTGATGCTATCTGGCCTGAGAGGGAGAGTAACTGAGCAGCAGAACTTTCTGAAATATTTTTCAGAAAACTTTGCTCTACAGTTCCAACATGTAGAATTGTGTTGTAAAACAAGTCTGAGTCAGTTACTCCTTAAGCATCTCACTGTAAAATTACTCACAGGAAACAGGAAACAGGAAACATTCCAGTTCAGTACCGTGTGTGTGTGATGTGAACTTCTTCGGGATCAGTGTCCCTTCCACGGGAATGTTGAGCTAATGTAGGCTAATGCGATTAGCATGAGGTTGTAAGAAACAAGAAAATTTCCCAGGACATAGACATATCTGATATTGGCAGAAAGCTTCAATTCTTGTTAATCTAACTGCACTGTCCAATTTACAGTAGCTATTACAGTGAAATAATACCATGCTATTGTTTGAGGAGAGTGCACAATTTTGAACATAGAAGTTATTAATAAACAAATTAGGCACATTTGGGCAGTCTTGATACAACATTTTGAACAGAAATGCAATGGTTCATTGGATCAGTCTAAAACGGTGCACATATACTGCTGCCATCTAGTGGCCAAAATGTATATCGCATCTGGGCTGGAATAATACATTATGGCTTTTCTCTTGCATTTCAAAGATGATGGTCCAAAAAAATTACAAAAGAACGGTTGTTTTTTTCTTTGTATTATCTTTTACCAGATCTAATGTGTTACATTCTGCTACATTCCTTTCATATTTCCACAAACTTCAAAGTGTTTCCTTTCAAATGGTACCAATAATATGCATATCCTTGCTTTAGGGCCTGAGCTACAGGCAGTTAGATTTGAGTATGTAATTTCAGGCGAAAATTTTCAAAATGTGGCGAATCCTTAATTAAGTATGGTGCTTGTATAGATGGCAAACACATCTGGTCTGACTCATGACAGGAACAGGGTGATAAGCGATGGTTCACTGTGTTCTCTTTCCATTCCTTCCCCTTTCATGTATCTTTTTACAACCCTTCTCTCCTTACCGTCCTCTCTACCTCCCTCTTCCCCATCCCCTCTCTCTCGCCGTCCTCTCGCCATTTCCCTCTGTTGCAGTGAGGCCAAAGCTGCACATACAGATAGGAAAACTAACATTTGCTTTGCATTTAGAAACCACACAGCTAGCTATCTGTCAACAGCATGTTCGCGGTTGAGACTGTTGACGTCTAGACCCTTTGTTTTCTCCCTAGAGTAGAGTTTATTATCAACCAATCATCATGAAGACCAATTTTTTTTAAAGCCTGTTGACATATACAATTGTCTTGTGACTGAATATTTACTTTAATTGTGCTGATAAAAAGTTATAACGTTTTACGTGTTTGTTTCGTAGTGGAAAAGTGGAAAGACTCCCTGCTGTATGGATTTGTGAGTAACGGTGTGGTGTGTGGCTGATTATGGGTTTTTAGTAACTGCGTGGTGTATGTGCGTGTTTGCGTGCATCTGCATGTGTGACTAACACTACAGTAATTCAGTGATGAGGGAGAGCTTGACTGTGATATGCACTTAGAGGTCTAAAAGTGTTTTCTTGGCAGAACCAACTCCAGTCTATAATGACATGCACTGAGAGTCGGGAAGTAAGTTCAGGGAGTGAGTGTTTTAATAAATAAACAGAACCTAATACAGAACATAATACAAAACAAGAAACACTAACAGCACACAGACATGAAACAGAAACAATGACACCTGGGGAAGGAACCAAAGGGAGTGGCATATATAGGGAAGGTAATCAGGGAAGTGATGGAGTCCAGGTGAGTCTGACGACACGCAGGTGCGTGTAATGATGGTGACAGATGTGCTCCATAATGAGCAGCCTGGTGACCTAGAGGCTGGAGAGGGAGCGTACGTGACAGAGGTCTCATGACCTGGACTAAGTCCACATGATATAATATACTGTTTAGATAAAATATATTATTTAAAAAAAATACGATTTTTTTTGATTTCCTGCATACCCAGGCCCTTGATTATAAGAAGATTAAAATATACATTTGTTCAAAATACAGAAAATGGGAAAGACAATTTATGACTGGGCCCAGTTGTAACAATGAAACGTACGTTTCATGTGCACAGTATTACATTCTCCACTGCATGGAGCAAAGCCTACTAGTTCTTTCCAAAGCCATTCAGGACTGTTAGAATTAGGTAACATTAAAAAAGGCTGAATTGGCAGAATCCAGAACCACTGAGAGATATTTTATTTGATTGTGCTGCATGAAGATCAAATTATGAATCAAAATTACAAGATTTATGTATTTGTCTTGTGATACAATGGCATGATTCATGGTGCCACAGGGATCGTTGGGAGCTTCCTTGTTTTTACCTTCAGACATCCATGTATCTTCATGGAAGATCATCCCCCTTCTTTCAGCTTGAGTTTTCACTGACTTTGTAGTATAACCCCATGGTTGACAGCACTTAAGGAGCATCCTCACTCACCAATAGGATGTTAGTGGAACAGATGAGTAGACCAAGAGAGAACAGACCTTTTACTGGGTGGTGTGTTTAGCTGGCCTGGCTGTGTGTGTGAGGATGTTGACATTTACATTTTAGACAGCTAGGTCATCATGGAACCATAACATAGCTGCAGGAGCTGGTCTACTTAAGTCTACTGGGAGAAAACAAGCTCTTCGCTGTTCATACACTCCTGTGTCTGTCTGCTAGTCTGAGGGTAATTACATATAGGATCACAATCACTAATACTTTTCATTACAAACTAAACCTTTTCTACAAACACATACCAAATGAAGCATTATCCACAGCTAATCAACCAGGAATAGTTAGACAGATGTCGACACCAGGGACGTCAACACAGCAGGTTTGGGTTTGGCCGGCTGGCTGCTTGGTCTGAAACCAAAACAAAGCATTACTGATCATTACTGACCCACTGAACACTGTGGGAGGAGGAATGTGATCAGGCCTGCCCTTCAGGAAATCTGGGAGAGAAGAGAGGGAGAAAGAGAGGGCAAAGGGATACCTGTGGGGAGATTTCTGCTGTCTGCTTCTCTCTCTCTTTCTCTCTCTTTCATGCTGTATTTAGTGGTCCCATATTCTGTTTCAACCTTGTGTTCTCTTGCTCAATTTTTCTGGATGGGGCTGGGGTGTAGTAATTGTGGTGGTCACTTTCTCACTTACACTGACTCTCTCTCTCTCTCCATTTCTCTTTTCAGCCAGGGCAAAGAAAGCCACAGAGAAGGAGGCCAAAGCCAAGAAGCAGAAAGCCAACAAGGCGCCCAAAGCCCCGAAACCCACTAAAAAACCCAAAGCCACCAAGGCACCCAAGAAGCCCAAGGCCACCAAGGCACCTAAAGCCACCAAGGCACCTAAGGTCACAAAGCCCAAAGCTACCAAGGCCTCCAAGACAACAGAATGGAAGGAGGAGGGGATGAAGCCGGTGACCAGAAGACCCAGTCAGGAAGAGGAGGAGGAGAAACTCCTGATTGAGCTGGGCCGGGACAGACGTACCTATATATATATATATTAGGACATCTCTGTTCTAATCTGTTCCCTATTAGTTGCTTTTTTTCATCTCATATATTTAAAAACAAGCAGGCCACGTTAATTTAGGGGTGGGCAGGTAGCCTAGTGGTTAGAGTGTTGGACCAGTAACTGAAAGGTTGCTAGATCGAATCCCCGAACGACAGTAAAAATCTGTCGTTCTGCCCTTGAACAAGGCACTTAACCCACTGTTCCCTGGCCGTCATTGTAAATAGGAATTTGTTCTTATCTGACTTGCCTAGTTAAATAAAAAAATGTAATGCTACAGTATAATCTCGTTAATTTGCAATGTGAGGTGACTGAGCCAATATTTCTCTGTTGTGGTTTGTATGTGATGTTTCTGCCCAGTAGACAGCAGACCCTCGGGACCCACACCTCCCTCTGCTGGCTCCAAGACCCTGACAGAGCATGTTCAAGATTACTGGGACACCAAGCGTATGTCTGACATGACTCAACGATCTATCACTTTCAATCCAATCTTCTCTGATTTGAAGCATGAATTTAGCTTGGCAAAGATTATGATCATATGTCATCAATAAGCTATTACAACAAAATGCAAAACACTCATGTTGTCAAAGCCATTTCTAATGTTTGTGAAAGTTGAGAGGAAACACATTGGTTTTCATGTACAGTACTGTAGTTGTTCAGCCCTCTAAGACATCTAAATGTCTGTTACCATCTCTAACAGTGGACAGAGAGAGGACCACCACTGAGGTCATCATGTATGTACCAGGTAAATAGCCCATCACATAACAAATGAATTGGGCGGTACTCGAAACGACACATTTTAATAATTCAACATATTTACCATGCATGCAAATGTTCTTTCAGAGGGAACCACAGTGCCCTGGTACGAAGAGTATGATTATGCAGACTGTACGTACATTACATGTTATGTCTGTCTGTCTGTCTCGCTTTCCTGCAATTGTTTGGTCATGTATGATCACCTGTACAAGCAGCTTGTACTGTCTGCATTCGTTGTGTGATCGTGTTAGTAAGAGCACCTCTCTCTAACCCCCGTCTAACCTCTCTTAAACTCTCTTTAATCTCTCTCTAACCTCTGCTCTCTCTCTCTCCACAGTGGCAGCTAAAAAACTCGAGGAGGAGGCAGAGAAAGCTCACAAGGAGAAGGAGGAAAAAGGTCTGAATCACTTTATCTGTCTGACAGAGAGAAACCTGTAGCCCTGTCCCTTTAGGGCCCCCTTATGTGTTAATTCATCACTTACAGAGATGACTGGATTGTTTATACAACAAGGACCATTATAGCCTGTAGATTGCAACATTGTCAGTGTTGGGGAGTGGAGGGAGAAAAGGACTGTGGCTGTGTGTGAGAGAGGGCGGTGGATTGAGGAAGGGGCGGGGATGGGGCGGGAGAAGGATAGGAAGAGAGTTTATCAAAACAGCTACTGCCATGTGTTGGGGCCCTGGGCCGGTAGACATCAGTAAGATAGACGGGGGAGAAGGGGAATGGAGAAAGAGAGGGAAGAAGGGAGAAAGGGTAGGAGGGTGTTGGGGTTTATTTTGAGTGTGTGCAGGACTGCAGGCTGTCTGCTTGAGTTTTCAATTGTATACTTAAAAATCAGTCTCTACCCTGTGTAGCAGTATAGTTTCATTGGATAAAGTGAAACATATGTTTACAAGAATATGCAGACTTATTGGAGGGAAAATGGAATGGCAGTGACTGTAATATTCAGTATTCTACAAGCAGCAGCACATATTGAAGTATTTGATGCTTGGTGAGCTGGAGAGCCATGACCGTGTGTAAACATGCCTAGTCACATCTTGTTTTCCCATCATGCATCACAGTGAAGCGGCTGAGGAAGAAGTGGGAGGAGGAAGAGGAGGAGAGGCTGAGGCAGATCCCGGTACATGCCGAACCCAAGAGTAAGAAAATCACCTCAACACTGGTTTTCATATTCATTCATGAGCAGCTTCAACTTCACTTGAGGGGCAGCAGGTAGCCTAGTGATTAAGAGCATTGGACCAGTAAACAAAAGGCGTTGGTTCATATCCCAGAGCTGACTAGGTGAAACGTCTGTCAATGTGCCATTGAGCAAGTCACTTTACCCTAAAGTTTTGGTGTTTTGGTTTTGGTATCAGCTGGTATCAAAATGTGCAGCCAGGGGTGGGCCCCAGGACAGACTTTGGGAAACCCTGCCTTACATGACTGTCTATCTCCTGCAGCTGGACTGTTGGCCTGTTTTCTCCTGTCTGCTGTAACAACCTGGCTTTCTCCCCAATCAGACTTCTGGTCCTGCCAGAAAGACATGTTTTACTGAACTGTCAGACTAGGAGACGACTAGCATTTTCTCTCTCTTTCCCTTCCTCTTACAAGCACCAGATTTTAGACTTGTTTTATGACCTTTCGAGACCTCATAAAAAGGAAAATGGTTGCTGCGAGAAAATATATATTTTTGCCGCACTTGAAAACAAACCATTCTCTTTTCACCCTTTCAGAATCTACAAAAGCATTGTGTGTATGTGTTGGTCAGTGTGCGTGCGTGCCTGCGTGTGTGTTTGTGTAAGATGTGGTCAGCATCAACTGAGTGTTTTCAGCCTGTTGCTCTTGACGACTACAGACCAAAACATTTAGCCGACAGAAACTTTTTTGTAATCTTTATTTGACAATAAAGCAGATAAAACGAAAATGAAATAATGCTTTTTTTTGGAGTGTGTCACATGATTTATGAGTTGTTTTGTTCCTAGAATGCCCTCCTCTAGGTCTGGAGTCCCATCGTGTTGACGATGACCAACTGCTGGCCTCTTCTCAGTCTCACCAAGGCTTCTCTGCTCAGCGGGGCAGGCTCAACATGCAGGTAAACACGGTACTACATTACACTGTAGTATAGATACAGAGTACTACACCATAGTACTGCCTCATTTAAGTCTCACCACGGCTTCTTTGCTCAGAGAGGCATGCTCAACGTGCAGGTACACACAGTATGATACACTATCAGTGGCGTACCAGACGCCCCCGCAGCCCCCGCAAGGCATGGGGGCCCACTGGCTCTGGGGGCACTAAACCCAATAACAAAACAACAACAACAACAAAATAATAGGATATGAACATGTCATATGCCATGGCAAATATGTTTAGAATGACAGGAAATTAGCTTTAAAATAGCAACATTTTCTCTCAGCCTCATGGCAAAATGTGTAGAATAGCGTGAGATTAGCTATAAAACTGCACATTTTTCTCTTTCCTCCATAGCTAAATGTGTAGAGTTGAAGGAAGTTAGCTATTTCCTCCTCCCCCTTGCGGACCTTGTGTGTGTGGGGGGGACATTTATAGATACAGAATGTTGTAATACCCATTATACTTGTTGTATTCTAATGTTCCTGTATACAAATGCACAAACCAAATCTTCACATAAAATCATGAGAAAAGTCAGAACACACACAGCCCCAACACATCTGACGAGTGAGGGGGCTATTTTGTCTTCCCAGAGCTCCGGAGATGAGGAGGGTGTGTACGGGGGTGCGTGGTGTGCTGAGCCAGAGGAGAAGAACCACTGGTTTGAGGTGGACGCTCGCAGAGAGGTGGAGTTCACTGGAGTCATCGTACAGGGCAGGAACTCAGACACAGCGTAAGTCCTGCTGCCTGGGGTCACTGCACTGGGGTCACTACACTGGGGTCACTGCACTGTTCACACAGCCAGGTCCAGGTGGAATCCCCATTAACCTGCACAATTGATTTGAAATGAACAACACATGAAATGAATCCAATCCAAACCAAACACCATATACATCAATAGGTTGAGTTGTATCCATTAGATAAGCAGAATGCTGTAAAAGGGATTATAGAGAAAAAGTCAAAGGAAATGGAATCTTACCTGTGGAATCATCTGGCATTTTGAATGTTAGACATATATGTTGGATATTCGTATGACTTGTAAAGTCTCTCTCGCTCTCTTTTTCTTCTCTCTCTGTATTTCAGGGAAGATTTTGTGTCCACGTTCTACGTGTCCTTCAGTAATGACAGTCGTGATTGGACGGTGCTCCATGACGGCTATGCTGAGTGGGTCAGTAACCTCTCTTATGATTGATCAGTACAGCCGGCAATTTAATATCCAAATAATCTCTTAACTTTCCTCCTCTCTAACATCTCCCCTCGCCATACCCTCGCCTCCCCAAACCCTCTCCTCTCCTCCCCATACCCTCTCCTCCCCTCTCTGTCCCTCTTTCCCTCCTCCCTCCTTCCCTCCCTCCAGTTGTTCTATGGGAATGTGGATAGGGACTCTCCAGTGATGGTGCAGTTTGACTGGCCAACCGTGGCACGTTACATCCGTATCCTTCCCCAGAGCTGGAACGGCAGCCTGTGTCTCAGAGTTGAGGTCATGGCCTGCCAACTGACCAGTGAGTACAGTACAATGCATAACTCCATCAACCCTCCATAAACTCCAGAACGTCATCACATCCCTAACTCCAACACCTTCCTAACCCCTAAAATGACAATAATCACCTCCTCAACCATCCCCGTTACTCCCCAATGAATGATCGCTCCCATGTGTATTCAGCCATATGCTTCCAATGTCTACCCACCCCTTCCCACAGGCAGCTTCCGTAGTGAGAATGAGGTCAACCCCACAGACAACCTGGATTTCAGACACCACAACTATAAGGACATGAGACAGGTGAGTGTTTAATGAGAGTGTGACGGGTGAGATTGACACTGTCCTTCATTTCTTCCTCATCCCTCTCTCCTCTCCTCTCCTCCCTTACTCCTCTCTCACTATCTCCCTCCTCTCCCGCTCCCACTCTCCCTCCATCATGCCCACTTCCCACCTCACTCTCCTCCCTCCCTCTCTCTCCCTCCATTTTTCCATCTCTCCCTCCATCATTCCCTCATCTCTGCCACTCTCCCTTCTCCCTTGTTCACTTCTTTCCGCCCTCCCTCTCTCCATGTCAGATGATGAAGGTGATAAATGAGGAGTGTCCTAACATCACTAGGATCTATAACATTGGGAAGAGCTCTGCAGGCCTGAAGATGTATGCCATGGAGATCTCTGACAACCCCGGGGAACACCAGACAGGTGAGTGTTTGTTTGTTTGTGTGTGTGTGTGATAGTTGAGCCATACAGCAAAGGAACACACACACATACTAAGTGATCACAAAACACCATCACATGATGACGTCATCTTCCTCACCAGGTGAGCCGGAGTTCCGCTACACGGCGGGTCTCCATGGTAATGAGGCACTGGGGCGGGAGCTGCTCCTCCTGCTGATGCAGTTCATGTGTAAGGAGTATAATGACAACAACCCTAGAGTGCGCCGCCTGGTGGCGGGAGTGAGAATACACCTGGTTCCCTCACTCAACCCAGACGCCTACGAACTGGCCTACGAGATGGTGAGGGACCTGGGCTCATTCCAGAAAGATGCTCCAACAAGGAATATACAGTATATGTTTAAACTAATGAAACCGGAACCAATGTTACATTACATACTGTCCTAATCCATATCCGGTTTCTCACACCCCTGGCCCCAAACTTCCTGCTCTTAATCTCTCCAATAGAGATCCTTTCTATATTATTTTCTAGCCTCCTCTCTCGTCTCCAGGGCTCTGAGATGGGGAACTGGGGTCTGGGCCACTGGACTGAGGAGGGATACGATATCTTCCAGAACTTCCCAGACCTCAACAGTGTTCTATGGGGGGCAGAGGACAGAGGCTGGGTCCCACGCATTGTACCTAATCACCACATCCCACTCCCAGAGAACTTCCTCAATGGCTCGGTGGGTGTTAGGGCTACAGATGTTGTTTTTTAATATTTTTTTTTTTGTATTGTTAATTTTCCAATTATACTAAGGTTTGTATTTCTGGTGTTAGATCTACATTTCTCTCCATCTCTCTCTCTCTCTCTCTCTCTCTCTCTCTTTCTCTCTCGCACACACTCTCTCTCTGTAGGTTGCCCTGGAAACCAAAGCCATTATTAACTGGATGGAGCGGACCCCATTTGTGTTGGGAGCCAATTTGCAGGGTGGAGAGAAAGTGGTGGCGTACCCGTTTGACATGCAGCGACCTCCAAAGGCTACAGGGGTGGGTTCTGTTCTGACTGGAATAAGATGAATCAGCACTGGCAGGGCCTGATTACCGAACAAGCACTCAGAGCACATGCCCCGGGGCCCTGACTTCCAGGGCACCCCCAACCCAAAACATCATGGGGTTGGGGTAGCAAAATGTTCTCTCAGCATCATGGCAAAATGTGAACAAAAGCATAAGATGAGCTATGAAACATTAAAAACAATTCCATGCCCCATTCGAAAAAGTGTACAATTACAGGAAATGTTCTTACAACTGCCCTGGGGCCCCAAATGCTGTAGTCCGGCCCTGAACACTGGTGTCCAAAAGTAGTCCACTATTTAGTGAATTTCTATATAGGGAATTTCAGACGTACCCAAGGAATTATATTTGCACTGGGAGCCAAGAGGATAGTGTTCCATTTCAGGCCCAGCCCTGGTCTCTTCTATAACAACATATGTCTAATTCCTCTGAACATATGTCTAATTCCTCTGTCTTCCAACAGACTTTGGGGTCGCGGCGTGAGTCGAACCATGAGATGAATGAGGAAACGTGGGCCCGGATGCAGCGTCAGAACGGGGACGCGCTACGGGAGACGTCTGACGACACCATGTTCCGCTGGCTGGCCATGTCGTACGCCCACAGCCACCTAACCATGACGGAGACCCAGCGGGGCTCCTGCCACACAGACGACATCTCTGGGGGACAGGGCATCATCAACAGGGCCAGCTGGAAACCTGTGGTGGGAAGTGAGTGTCTATGGGGAGGGGGAGAGATGTGAATAGTGGTGAAAGGGAAGAGGGAGTCAGGGGGAGCGAGAGATGGGGAGAAAAAAGTAAAGGAGAGAGTATGACAATGAGGGAGGAAGAGATAAGTACGGAAAAATCTGCTGAGAGAGCTCCTAATTAACCCAATATCATGTATTCTTCCCTCCCCGCCACGCTGTAAATCCCCAGGTATGAATGACTTCAGCTACCTGCACACTAACTGCTTTGAGCTGTCTGTCTTCCTGGGCTGTGACAAGTTTCCTCATGAGAGTGAGCTGCCTCTGGAGTGGGAGAACAACCGGGAGGCACTACTGTCCTTCATAGAACAGGTGAGAATACACAGATAATATAATACTTATTAGAGAATTGTTAAACCATTCTCCTACTTGTTTTTTAATGTGTCTTTACTGGAATTGGAACTGTATTGCATGCAGTGATGTAATCTGAGCATTGAGCCCTTATATAGGTGCTGTTTCCTGTGCTAGGTGCATCGTGGGATAAAGGGCATAGTGAGGGACATGGAGGGTAAACCCCTGGCCAACGCCACCATTTCTGTGGAGGGCATCAAGCACGATGTCAAGACTGGTAAACCTGCATTCACACACCACCCCATCAGCAAACCACAGAGAACAGTTTTTACCAGAAAGTCTTACTTTTCATGTATTTTTTATTTAACCTTTATTTAACCTTTATTTAACTAGGCAAGTCAGTTAGGAACAATATCTTATTTACAATGGCGGCCTACCCTGGGAAAACCCTGACCCAGAAGACACTGGGCCAATTGTGCGCCGCCCTATGTGACTTCCAATCACGGCGGGTTGTGACATAGCCTGGAATCGAACCAGGGTCTGTAGTGACACCTCTAGCCCAGAGATGCAGTGCCTTAGACTGCTGCGCCACTCGGGAGCCCTCATGTACATGGTAGTTCATTGAGGAAAAAGAGGAATTAACAAAATTATTATACAGTGCATTCGGAAAGTATTCAGACCCCTTCCCTTTTTCCACATTTTGTTACGTTACAGTCTTATTCTAAAACTGATTAAACGTTTTCCTCATCAATCTATACACAATACCCCATAATGACAAAGCGAAAACAGGTTTTTAGAAATGTTTGCACATTTATAAAAAATATAAAACAAAAATACCTTATTTACGTAAGTATTCAGGCCCTTTGCTATGAGACTCGAAATTGCGCTCAGGTGCATCCTGTTTCCATTGATCATCCTTGAGATAATTATACAACTTGATTGGACTCCCAATTGATTGTACTTGATTTGTGGTCCCGTGTGGCTCAGTTGGTAGAGCATGGTGTTTGCAATGCCAGGGTTGTGGGTTCGATTCCCACGGGGGACCAGTACGGCGAAAAAATGTATGAAATGTATGCATTCACTACTGTAGGTCGCTCTGGATAAGAGCGTCTGCTAAATGACTAAAATGTAAATTTGGAAAGGCACACGCCTGTCTATATAAGGTTCCACATTTTACAGTGCATGTCAGAGCAAAAACCAAGCCATGAGGTCAAGGGAATTGTCTGTAGAGCTCAGAGACAGAATTGTGTCGAGGCACAGATCTGGGTAAGAGTACCAAAACATTTCTGCAGCATTGAAGGTCCCCAAGAACACAGTGGCCTACATCATTCTTAAATGGAAGAAGTTTTGAACAACCAAGACTCTTCCTAGGGCCGTGGTCAGGGATGTGACCAAGAACCCAATGGTCATTCTGACAGAGCTCCAAAGTTCCTCTGTGGAGAGGGGAGAACCTTCCAGAAGGACAACCATCTCTGCAGCACTCCACCAATCAGGCCTTAACGGTAGAGTGGCCAGACGGAAGCCACTCCTCAGTAAAAGGCACATGACACCCGTTTGGAGTTTGCCAAAAAGCACCTAAAGGACTCTCAGACCATGAGAAACAAAATTCTCTGGTCTGATGAAACCAAGATTGAACTCTTTGGCCTGAATGCCAAGCATCACGTCTGGAGGAAACCTGGCACCATCCCTACGGTGAAGCATGGTGTTGGAGAGTAGTCAGGATCGAGGGAAAGATGAACGGAGCAAAGTACAGAGAGATCCTTGATGAAAACCTGCTCGAGAGCACTTAGGACCTCAGACTGGGGGAAAGGTTCACCTTCCAACAGGACAACAAACCTAAGCCCACAACCAAGACAACGCAGGAGTGGCATTTGGACAAGTGTCAGAATGTCCTTGAGTGGGCCAGCCAGAGCCCAGACTTGAATGCGATCTAACATTTCTGGAGATACCTGAAAATAGCTGTGCAGCGACGCTCCCCATCCAATCTGACAAAGCTTGAGAAGATGGGAGAAACTCCCCAAATACAGGTGTGCCAAACTTGTAGCGTCATACTCAAGGCTATAATCCCTGCCAAAGGTGCTTCAACAAAGTACAGAGTAAAAGATCTGAATACTTATGTAAATGTCATTAAAAAATATATATAATAATTTGCAAAACATTCTAAATACCTGTATTTGCTTGTCATTATGGGGTATTGTGTGTAGATTGATGAGGGGGGAAAAACAATTTAATCAATTTAGAACAAGGCTGTAACGTAACAAAATGGGGAAAAAGTCAAGGGGTCTGAATACTTTCCGAATGCACTGTATAACATCAAATGACATCGCTGATCCACTTTCTCTCTCTCTCTCTCTTTCTGCTCCCTCCCTTTCTCACACCCTCTTCCTCGCTCCCCATATCTCTCTCCCTCTTCTTCTCTCTCACCCCCAACATATAGCTGCCGCCGGTGACTACTGGCGGTTGTTGAACCCCGGGGAGTACCGTGTGACGGCTCGCGTTGACGGCCACACGCTCCAGACCCGGCTGTGCATTGTGGGCTACGACTCCGGGGCCACCCCCTGTAGCTTCACCCTGGCCAAGTCCAACTGGGACCGAATTAAGCAGATTATGGTCCTCCACGGCAAGAGGCCCATTCGGCTTGTTACCAAAGCACCCCCCCGGGCAGGAAGTGACATCAGCGGTGGGTCAGTTGGCAGCGTAGACACAACAAAGACGGGCGCCAGTGGCAGGATGGGCGGTAATTCGGCCAACTCCCATAATGCAGAGCGTCTCCGGCGGTTACGGCTGATGCGCCTACGCAAGATGCACCAGCAGAGACTCAGGGATAACCTCTCCACCACCACGACCGTTGCCACGACGACCACCACGTCGGCCCCCACAACGACGGCGGAGCTGGAGACAGAGAGCACTACTTCCTGGTATGACTCGTGGTTCCCTGTGGAGAGTTCGTACACAGAGCCCACACCTGCCGAGGTCCTCACAGAGATCCAGGAGTCAGAGCCTACACAGGACTACACCTTTGAGTACAAGTTCGATGATTACTAAAGTGAATTTAATTGAATTGCTAAAGTAACAAATTACAGTTTTTAAATACACAATCATAAATACACAATCATCACACATATATCAGAGATTAGTCTACATTCTCTCTCTGCAGAGCAGGGAGTTAACAGCATGTTTTTCATATTATTTACTTAAGCAAGCCTATTCTGAGACGTAGATATAAAATAGCCTTGACATAATAGGGTGCTTCAAATGTTTCACAATAAAAGAGTGAGTATAAAAAGGTTATTTGACACTCACGCTGAAGTCATGCTTTGCCTCAAAACGTGGATTCTTATGTTTGGTTAGATATGATTACTAATATCAGTGGAAACTGCAGTGTGTATGTATTGTTACATTAAAAGTGTTCAAAAAAGTATATCTTTGTTGTTTATATGATGTAGCGAGGCCTTCACCTACAGGGAAATAGAACCACAACTAAATATTCATTTTGATTACATATTACCCTAAATATTGCGGTACAAATAATAGTGTTCATAACGAAGTCAATAATAACAGTATATTTCTTTAAGTTATTGGAAGGATGATTTTTAACAGCTGCTAGTGAGTAATAGTGGAAGGGGTAGGTACCTTTCTCCCGCTCAACGTTTGGAATTCTGTAAACCGGGATATCTCTGAGGATGGACGTATTTCCGCTAATGACGTAGTCAACATCCTGTGTAGTTGGAAAAGAAGGGGTGTTTTTTGCTAGCAGTATCTTTCGGTTATAGTTAATACCAACATCGCTTAACTAGACAAGCTAGTGAAACTATATTCAAAATAAATGTGTATTTATTTTAAACTTGTTAAAATTGTACTGTAAGCTAACGTTAATTAGTTAACGTTCAGCTAGCCTACTCACACTATAGCCGGTAATTTCTGGTGGATCAAGTTTGTGTCGAGGAGAGAACAAGGTAAAATTACTTTATCTTAGTAGCTAGCTATGTTTCAAGTCTGTCACAGTCTTTAAGCGGTTAAACTGTCATTAGCAGCAACTTGTTGATTTGCTGACATTTTGGAAGTTGATTTGATATTGACAGCTGTGCCCTGTAGCTTTCAGACGCTAGCTAGTTCGCTAACAGTATCTAGTTGCTAATGTTAACTGCTAGTTACAGATAACGTTGTTTGGTTATTGTACTACAGCAAAAACAGTGCCTAATACTGCTACCAGTATGTCCAATAACTTAATTCAGATCATGTTGTATAGTTAATCACCATGTCAGTAGCAAGTTTGAGTAACTAACAAGTTACACACTGTGTGTGTGTGTGTGTGTGAGAGAGTGAGATAATGTCACACATCAGTGTGGCTAATTAGCATGACAGCAGCGGTGTGTAGCTGAAAGTGACACAGGACTTGATCTCATCGTTGCAGGCTGCCTGCATTAGAAGACAGAGGTTTATCACACCACCACCATGAAGCTTTTCAGTCTGAGTGTGCTGTATAAAGGGACCACCAAGTCTAACCTACTGAAAGTGGGAGAGGAAGTGTGTCCATCTGATGAATGTGCCTGAATTCAATTTTATACACTAATTGTAGTCTCTTTTTTGACCGGGAACACCACAGGTGTACAAAAGTTAAATAAAACACCCAAAATTGTATACAAATCATCCAAATGTATTTGTGTGTTCAGATGCCCTGTGTAGACAAAGTCATGGAACTTGTACATCATCCAATTCGACCGGAACACAGCAGGAGGGTTAAATAACATCTAGCTAGCTACATACTATGCATAACTTGGTTAATTCCATGTACTCTTGAATATGTCAATTTGTTGAAATTCAGGCCGATTGACAGGCAAAGTAAACACGTTCACAAGCTAATGTTGGCCAGCTAGGTTAGAGATCCTAGCTGCTTTCAGTGTCTACTGATGTATGGTTCTGTAACCGTCTGATATCACAATTGAGGTCATGCGATTTAACACTTCATTTATCCTCATAGTCAAAATTGGTGCCATGGTGCTCCCACGCGTGGGTACTTCACTTGAATTATACGTCATTCATCACGTGAACACAGTGACGCGTAGAAAATGTTCATAGAGGAGGGCCGTGTTCGAGAGGATCAAAACCGTAATGTATCATGGGTAATTTATTACTGACTGACCTACAAATAATAATGGGTAGTTATTTATGATGCAAGGTTATTTGGAGATCCGTCAGTAGGCAGTGGCCTGCACTGTCAAACAAACCCAATAATAGCACAAGTGGAACAATGGGTTAGTTATAACAAATATTTGGTGATAGAGGCCTCTAGGGCCCAAAATAACGTTTTAGCATGAGCAGCGCCATTGAGGGCTTCCACCATTTTAATGTAGTCAACCACAGATGATCCATTATATTGGCCAGATACTCAACTGGCCGCTCTAATGTTGAAAATAAATGAATTCAAAGATGGAAGGCAGTCGGGAGGAGGCAAGATCAGGTGGGACCATTCTGGCCAATGAGAGGGCAGATATAAAGTATGTTTCCAACGATTAATGTATTTTTCTCAAAGTTGCCGGGATTTCACGTGTCCTACTTATATCAGTACACTCGTAACAACCTAAGCATTACGAAACTTATATTCGATCAAATAAGCCACACGTAGCAAATAAGCCATTACATTTTTTGTTGACCAGTTTCGGCACTCTCTCATTGACCTCCATTCAAAAATGCGTCACTTGGTGAGCGAAAGAAACGAACAACGCCACCTGCTGAAGAATATAGATTGTTGTCCCAGTTGTCCCTCGCTTCGCCTCTTCCTCTCTGGCTCCGCACATCAGTGTTCTAATCATTAGCCGTAGGTGCCTCCCCGTTTCGTTACGTTTTCTTCCTTTTATGAAACTTTTTGCAACATAATCTGCGTAATTATTACACCCCTTGTAGCGACTGCTCCACTTCAAAACATAAAAAGCACTAACGTTTTGCCAGAGGAGGATTGCAAGGAGAGTTTGTGTCGGAGTGAGTACTGTTGCTAGCTAGCTACCTAATTTGCTATTTTTTCGAAATCGAATTCATAACTACAAACGTATATCTAGCTAGATCGCTGTGTCCAAAGTGACCGTTTGGTGGCCGTAGTTACAAATAATCTAAATTCTAGCTACCAGTACTGTAACTAGCTAACATTTTTTGTAGTAGCCAGGATCTTCAACGTTCGATGAATGTGTTCATTCATCTAGTCAGTTAGCTAGCTAGCCCAGGTTCTTATGCTCCGGTCAATGATGCACAGATCATACAGCTAAAGGATTTGCAATGATTTTTAGCTAGCTAACTAACTAGGTTATTCACCATGGCGTCAACCATCGGGGTTCAATATAATTATTTTTAATATTCCCTTGATCTGAACATTGGGTCCAGTTGATTATAAGAGGAGTCTTTTTTTTGCTTTAGTATGTACTTCACACCATAAAAGGTCTGTCGACCCTCTATCCTTCCTGGGCTAAAGACCCTCTTGCAGCTTTCCTGCCAACCAAGCAATAAGTCTAGCCATTTATGGGCTTTTGCTTAATCTCAGCAACATGACATATTCGTGAGCATGGATAGGTAGGCAGATACTACATGCATGCTGTAGATTTGTTATTTCAATGTAGTGATTGAGGGGGAACAGCTCAAGTGAAGTTTGAACTAGTGACCCAGTGGTTATAGGGAAAGTGAACTTCACAGAGAAAGGGGGAGAATCAGAAGTGGGCTAATTGAGTGGTTGTCATGTGCAAAAAGAACAAAGATTACCTATGTAAACCACGGTTATGTGAGCTGTATGTATCACTCCGCGGCGGAGGGATACATCTGAGGTGAGGATTTACAGATTGACTCCCGTGTACACCTGTGTCATGGCTGGGGTCCGCCCCTATATATAGACCACATGGCCGCGACACACGTTCTCTACATCATTTTTGAGGCGCCTCTAGCACCGTAGAGGATTGGAGTGATCCATATAGCTCACATAACCGTGGTTACATATGTAACCTTTTATGTTTCACTATATTGGATCACTCCAATATATTGGTATACCCGTACCAGATTAGTGCTAGAGGGACCTGGCCAGCGAGTGGCAAAGGGGTCGTCGTTGTGGAAGAGGGGTCCCGGCACAGTCCCTGGAAGGGGAGGCGACGCCCAGGCCAGCTGAACCAACCGCAGAGGGAGGTGCCACATTTACCTGATAGTACCTAGTCAAGGTGCAAGAGGAAGACCAGCTGGCGGCAGCACAGATATCAGTGAAGGGCACTCCTCTCAGTAGTGCCCAGGACGCAGCCACACCTCGTGTTTAATGTGCCACCACAGATCCCAGCACTGGCCTGTCAGCCAGGCGGTATGCTGTCGTAATCTTGTCCATGATCCAATGAGAGAGCCTCTGCTTTGGACTGGCAGCAGAAGGGCCCAGTAGAGAGGCCTGAGGTGGCTTCGGCCAGGCTTCCTGGGAGGGGTACTGGGCCCAGTAGAGGGATTAACAGCTCGCTGCGCACCACTCCTGAGGGAGGGAGCTCATCCCCAGCCTGAGCCCAAGGTTGGCCGACCCACTCGCGCATGGCCTCCAATCGTGCCAGGCGCAGGCGTTCTGAGAACACCACACAAAACAGGGATCCAGTAGGGCGTTCCACCGCCCTCTCCGTGTGGCTCAAATGCAGGCAGTGCATACACAAGGTATGCAGAGCCCCATGGGGTAAGCCACCATCACATCTGTCTCAAAGGGAAGCCATAAGCTCAGCCAAGCCAACAAGGCCACGGAGCAGGGATCTGACGCCCTGGGAGGGCTTATGTCGTGACCCACTTAGAGGAATAGGAACCCGGAGAGGGATAAATTACCCAGTACCTCTGCAAAAACCGGGGAAGACCCCTGTGGGAAAAACAGGCAGACAAAAAAACAGGTAATGGATTTGATTTGTGTGTTTTATTTTTTATTTTTACAGCAATATTACCTTTTTAATATCCAAGCAGTAAAAACAGCACTATATCATGGAGTAACTTCGTTAAGGAACTTCAAAGTTAATGTCTCAACGTAGTGGAAGCCCACCACAATACTCTTACACTCTGCAGGGGAAAGAACAAGGAAAAACCTTGCAGGATAATTAGCAGAGAACCAATTCACAACACACACATTGAACAAGCTTGTGGGCAAGTTGTGTTCGGTAAATTACAGTTTGTGGCAACGAGCCACCATACTAATGGATGCACACGAAGTCGTAGTGTAACGCTAACGAAACACAAGTATGACAAACCACGGGCGGAAGATACAGATCAACCACGCGCAGCAGGTGGAGCACTCAAGAGGGGCTGGCCGTGTGGCCAACTGCTCCAGGCTGCAAACAGCCAGTGAGTATACTTCCACGCAAGATATTACACTTACCAAGCGAACTAGAGAAAGTTTACCTCAAACCATATGGACGTCTGCCGAGAAAATGAAAGAGAACGTGTGTCTATATATAGGGGCGGACCCCAGCCATGACACAGGTGTACACGGGAGTAAATCTGTAAATCCTCACCTCGGATGTATCCCTCCACCACAGAGTGATACCAATATATTGGAGTGATCCAATATAGTGAAACATAACTAGAATAATTATATTTCTATGCTCGTGTGTCAGGTCTGTTCCAGAAAGAAGTAGGTCCAGACTGATCCAGCTAAGGAGTGATACTGAGCAGATACATGGATAGCCAAGTAAGACAAACGTGTGTGTGTGTGTGTGTGTGTGTGTGTGTGATGTGTCTATAATTATGTGTTTGTGTTTGCTCTCAGATGAAGCAACGTGTCTTCACTGGGGTCGTGACACAGCTCCAGGAGCATTATGGGATGGTGGACCAGGAAGTGCGTTTTCAGAAGAGGTACAAAGGACTAATACTAAGTTCCAGTAGTTATTCTCCAATGGACCCCTAACCCCCTATTATGCACATATGTCAATTTGAGAAGCTTGGATAGGTGTAAGCAATATAGCTAAAATATCAGTCTTCATTTACTAAATTATTCAATTCTATGAGGTCATTCAACTGGTGTACTGTGTTAACTCTGTGTGTGTCAGTGTGGTGAAGGGGAGAGTTCCGGCGCTGGGGGAGAGGGTGCTGGTGAAGGCTGTCCTGGATCTGTCTCAATCACACAGCTGGAGCGCCCAGAGAGTACAGACCCTCACAGAACACACACAGGTAGAGTACAGAGCCTGACCAAAGACACACAGGTAGAGTATCTGTAGGTAATGTAGATTACTGTAGAAGAACCAGACAGTGATTTTGTAGAATTTCATATTTCACCTGAGTGGTTGTTATGTTAACCAATAGTGTGTCAGACAAGAGGGTTGAATAAGGAAAAGGTAGACTCTATCCTCTTCTTCCATCTCTTCTCAGACGGCAAAGTTTCCTCGTCCTCTCCTGCCCTCCATGATGCCTGCACACGCACAGAAACCGGGCATTCTGGGTAGCAAGCCGCAGCCTCTCCTCAAATCTCCCAAGATCCCTCCTCTCATCCCCAGCATCCTTCACACTGTGGCCAAGCGTGAGTGAACCTGTCCCAAATCACACCCTTCTCTCCATATAGTGCATTACTTTTGCTCCACCTAGGTCCTTTTGATCCACCTAGGTCCTTTTGATCCACCTAGGTCCTTTTTGATCCACCTAGGTCCTTTTGGATCCACCTAGGTCCTTTTGGATCCACCTAGGTCCTTTTGGATCCACCTAGGTCCTTTTGGATCCACCACGGGTCCATTTTGATCCACCACGGGTCCATTTTGATCCACCTAGGTCCTTTTTGATCCACCACGGGTCCATTTTGATCCACCTAGGTCCTAGGGGCACAGAAAGGCCATATACAGCCACAGAAGACGTGAACTATACAGGGAATAGTGTTTGTTTATTTTTTGTATTTTTTTCTCTCTCACTTTCAGCGGGGTTGCTGCAGACTCCATCATGGGGGGGTCAGTTTGAGGGCTGGGGCAGAGGCATCAGGAAGAGACCTGCTGAGGCAGGGAGACGAGGAGACCGCCGGTGAGTGTCTGTGTGTGTTCTGTCTCTGTTCATCCCCGAGGAAAAGCAATTGTCTGTCAATATTATATTATTTTGTGTGTGTCAGGGAGGACAGTGGAGTGAGGGGTTGTGACCAGAAGAGGAGGAGGTGGAAGGAGGAGGAGGATAAGGGAGCTCACCCCAAAAAGACCTCCCCTACCCCAGTTCAGAGTTCCGCCCTCTTCTCTTGCTTCCCCAGGGATTGGTGAGTCCACTTGTAATTTATTCATTTACGCAATCAGTCAATCAAAGAATCTAACTTTGGTAATCGATTAATCTCCACCCCTTTGTCTCCCCCAGTGTGTCCTGCGACAGTCTAGAGCTACAGCGTCGTTACCCCCATCTCCCTCTCCCCCCATCCGTCTGCCACCTGTCAATCAGTTGGATTGACAGCTTTCCTCCCGCCCAGCCCCTCCCCTTCCCCCTCCCGCAGCCCTGCCTTTACCATATAGGCCCCGTCGAGCCTGACCAACACACACACACTGAGAGAGAGGGCGCAGAGTGCACTGTAAAGGTAAAGCACACCAAACAAACACTGACTCTACCTTCCCATTCACCACCTGTGTGTCTTGTTTGCCCACTGGATTTTATTATATACACTACCTGTCAAATGTTATAGAACACCTACTCATTCAAGGGTTTCTCTTTATTTTTACAATTTTCTACATTGTAGAATAATAGTGAAGACTTCAAAACTATGAAATAACACACATGGAATCATGTAGTAACCCAAAGGGGGGGCGGGGGTATACAGAAGATATCCCTATTTGGTAAAAGACCAAGTCTTTTAAGATGGCAAGAACAGCTCAAATAAGCAAAGAGAAATGACATTCAATCATTACTTTAAGACATGAAGGTCAGTCAATACCGAAAATGTAAAGAACTTTTTGAAAGTTTCTTCAGGTGCAGTCGCAAAAACCATCAAGCATTATGATGAAACTGGCTCTAATGGGGACTGCCACAGGAAAGGAAGACCCAGAGTTACATCTGCTGCAGAGAATAAGTTCATTAAAGTTAACAGCCTCAGAAATTGCAGCCGGAATAAATGCTTCACAGAGTTCAAGTAACAGACACATCTCAACATCAACTGTTCAGAGGAGACTGTGTGAATCAGACCTTCATGGTCCAATTGCTGTAAAGAAACAACTACTAAAGGACACCAATAAGAAGAAGAGACGTGTTTGGGCCAAGAAACACGAACAATGGACATTAGACCGGTGGAAATTTGTCCTTTGGTCTGGAGTCCAAATTGGAGACGCGGTATTTGTGAACAGATGATCTCCACAAGTGTATTACCCACCATAAAGCATGGAGGAGGTGTGGGGGTACTTTGCTGGTGACACTGTCTCTGATTTATTTATAATTCATGGCACACTTAACTAGCATGGCTACCACAGTATTCTGCAGTGATACGCCATCCCATCTAGTTTTGGGATTAGTCCCAGTATCGTTTGTTTTTCAACAGGACAATGACACAACACCTCCAGGCTGTAAGTGCTATTTTACCACGAAGGAGAGTGATGGAGTGCTGCATCAGATGACCTGGCCTCCACAATCCCCCAACCTCAACCAAATTGAGATGGTTTGCGATATGAGTTGGACCGCAGAGTCAATGAAGGAAAAGCAGCCAACAAGTGCTCAGCATATATATGTGAACTCCTTCAAGACTGTTGGAAAAGCATTCCAAGTGAAGCTGGTTGAGAGAATGCCAAGAGTGTGCGAAGCTGTCATCAAGGCAAAGCGTGGCTATTTGAAGGATCTCAAATATAAAATATATATATTGAATTGTTGAACAATATTTTTGGTTACTACATGATTCCATATGTGTTAATTCATAGTTTTGATGTCTTCACTATTATTCTACGATGTAGAAAATAGTAAAAATAAAGAAAAACCCTTGAATGAGAAGGTGTTCTATAACATTTGACGGGTAGTGTATATATTTAAAAAAATGTAACCTTTTTATTTAACTAGGCAAGTCGGTTAAGAACAAATTCTTATTTACAATGATGGCCTACAGCGGCCAAACCGTAACCCGGATCACGCTGGGCCAATTGTGCGCCACCCTATGGGTCTCCCAATCACGGCCGATTGTGATACAGCCTGGTTTCGAACCAGGGTGTCTGTAGTGACGCCTCTAGCACTGAGATGCAATGCTTAAGACCGCTGCGCCACTGGGGAACCCCTAAATGGTGTGTGTGTCACACAGGTGCTGCTGTTGTCCATGGCCAGTTCAGAGGAGCTGTACAGACAGTGCTGTGGGCTGCAGGACCTGAAAGACCAGCAGGAGGGTGCTGTGCACCCTGCCTCTCTCATCAAGGTGAGGACGGTTACTTTGTGACTGGGTACAGCCCACTATACACCTCAACTTTGGTCAAATCATAATTACATAATAAGTACAGTTGAAGTCGGAAGTTTACATACGCTTAGGTTGGAGTCATTAAAACTCGTTTTTCAACCACTCCACAAATTTCTTGTTAACAAACTATAGTTTTGGCAAGTCAGTTAGGACATCTACTTTGTGCATGACACAAGTCATTTTTCCAACAATTGTTTACAGACAGATTAATTCACTATCACAATTCCAGTGGGTCAGAAGTTTACATACACTAAGTTGACTGTACCTTTAACCTCCCTGGGCGAGGTGGGACGCTTGACTCTCGTTAATCTAACCACATTGTCCGATTTCAAAAAGGCTTTACAGCGAAAGCAAATCATTAGATTATGTCAGGAGAGTACCCTGCCAAAAATAATCACACAGCCATTTTCAAACCAAGCATACCGTAAATTCCGGACTATAAGCCGCAACTTTTTTCCCAGGCTTTGAACCTCGCGGCTTAAACAATGATGTGGCTGATATATGGATTTTTCCCGCTTAAATTTTTATTTTTTCCCAAAAAACATTCTGTGACGTGCTAAGTTTTTTGGCGGCATGAAGCTTTCATTAGACCAATGAAATTGCCGAACGGGTTACGGTCAAAGAACTTTTTTGTTTACTGTTTAGATTAAATCGAGCGCTCTCAAACTTCCCATCATTCTGATTATGGTAGTCATTTTGTCACCCTCATCATGGCAAAGACATGGAGAAATGCATATGATGCAGCTTTCAAGTTGAAGGCGATTGATCTGGCTGTTGGAAAAGGAAATAGAGCTGCTGCACGGGAGCTTGGTCTTAATGAGTCGATAAGACGTTGGAAACGGCAGCGTGAGGAATGGACTTTTTTTAAGTAGAGGCGTGGATAAAAAAAAAAAAACTGGTGTGTCCACCATGTGCCTCACGCAGCGCAACACATCTCCTTCGCATAGAGTTGATAAGAGCTTACTGCTAATTTGTTATTTTTTGTTACAAGCCGTGTTTCGTTAAAGCCTGTATAAAGTTCATTTGTTTCAATGTACCGGTAGGCACCTGCGGCTTATAGACATGTGCGGCTTATTTATGTTCAAAATAATATATTTTTTTAAATTCAGTGGGTGCGGCTTATATTCAGGTGCGCTTAATAGTCCGGAAATTACGGTATATGTCACAAAAACTACAGCTAAATGCAGCACTAACCTTTGATCTTCATCAGATGACACTCCTAGGACATTATGTTATACAATACATGCATGTTTTGTTCAATCAAGTTCATATTTATATCAAAAAACAGCTTTTTACATTAGCATGTGATGTTCAGAACTAGCATACCCACCTCAAACTTCCGGTGAATTTACTAAATTACTCATGATTAACGTTCACCAAATACATAACAATTATTTTAAGAATTATAGATACAGAACTCCTTTATGCAATCGCGGTGTCGGATTTTAAAATAGCTTTTCGGCGAATGGAAATTTTTGCAATATTCTGAGTACATAGCCCGGCCATCACGGCTAGCTAATTTGACACCCACCAAGTTTGGCCCTCACCAAACTCAGATTTACTATAAGAAAAATTGGATTACCTTTGCTGTTCTTCGTCAGAATGCACTCCCAGGACTTCTACTTCAACAACAAATGTTGTTTTGGTTCCAAATAATGCATAGTTATATTAAAATACCTCCGTTTTGTTCGTGCGTTCAGGTCACTATCCGAAGGGTGATGCGCATTTCGTGACAAAAATTTTCCATTACCGTACTTCGAAGCATGTCAAACGCTGTTTAAAATCATTTTTCTCGGAATATAGCGATAATATTCCAACCGGGCGACGTTGTATTCATTCAAAGGCTGAAAGAGAAAATTTTTGAATTCTCATGAACGCGCTTCTCAGTCTCACTGTTCCCAGGCTGACCAAATCAAATCAAATCAAATTTATTTTTATATAGCCCTTCGTACATCAGCTGATATTCTCAAAGTGCTGTACAGAAACCCAGCCTAAAACCCCAAACAGCAAGCAAAGCATGTGAAAGAAGCACGGTGGCTAGGAAAAACTCCCTAGGAAAAACTCCCTAGAAAGGCCAAAAACCTAGGAAGAAACCTAGAGAGGAACCAGGCTATGAGGGGTGGCCAGTCCTCTTCTGGCTGTGCAGGGTGGATATTATAACAGAACATGGTCAAAATGTTAAAATGTTAAAATGTTCATAAATGACCAGCATGGTCAAATAATAATAATCATAGTAGTTGTCGAGGGTGCAACAAGCACGTCCGGTGAACAGGTCAGGGTTCCATAGCCGCAGGCAGAACAGTTGAAACTGGAGCAGCAGCACGGCCAGGTGGACTGGGGACAGCAAGGAGTCATCATACCAGGTAGTCCTGAGGCATGGTCCTAGGGCTCAGGTCCTCCGAGAGAAAGAGAGAAAGAGAGAATTAGAGAGAGCATATTTAAATACACACAGGACACCGGATAAGACAAGAGAAATACTCCAGATGTAACAGACTGACCCTAGCCCCCCGACACATAAACTACTGCAGCATAAATACTGGAGGCTGAGACAGGAGGGATCAGAAGACCACTCACAAACAGAGCTGCTGTACTTCGCCCAGAGACTGCAGACACCCCCTTACACTTTCTGGCGCCTTCTGAGAGCCAATGGAAGCCTTAGAAAATGTCACGTTACAGCAGAGATGCTGTATTTTCGATAGAGATGCAACTGAAGGACAACAAATTGTTAGACAGGGCACTTCCTGTATGGAATCTTCTCAGGTTTTGGCCAGCCATATGAGTTCTGTTATACTCACAGACACCATTCAAACAGTTTTAGAAACTTCCGAGTGTTTTCTATCCAAATCTACTAATTATATGCATATTCTCGTTTCTGGGCAAGAGTAGTAACCAGTTTAAATTGGGTACGTTTTTTATCCGGCCGTGCAAATACTGCCCCCTAGCCCCAACAGGTTAAACAGCTTGGAAAATGCCTGAAAATTATGTCATGGCTTTAGAAGCTTCTGATAGGCTAATTGACATAATTTGAGTCAATTGGAGGTGTACCTGTGGATGTATTTCAAGGCCTACCTTCAAACTCAGTGCCTCTTTGCTTGACATCATGGGAAAATGAAAAAAAATCTGCCAAAAAAATTGTAGACCTCCACAAGTCTGGTTCATCCTTGGGAGCAATTTCCAAACGCCTGAAGGTACCACGTTCATCTGTACAAACAGACATGTTCATCTCTAGGAGACAGAACACTCTTTGTTGCGAAAAGTGAAAATCAATCCCAGAACAACAGCAAAGAACCTTGTGAAGATGCTGGACGAAACGGGTACAAAAGTATCTATATCCACAGTAAAAACGAGTCCTATATCGACATAACCTGAAAGGCCGCTCAGCAAGGAAGAAGCCACTGCTCCAAAACCTCCATTTAAAAAAAGCCAGACTACGGTTTGCAACTGCACATGGGGACAAAGATTGTACTTTTTGGAGAAATGTCCTCTGGTCTGATGAAATAGAACTGTTTGGCCATAATGACCATCGTTATGTTTGGAGGAAAAAGGGGGGAGGCTTGCAAGCCGAAGAACACCATCCCAACCATGAAGCCCGGGGGTGGCAGCATCATGTTGTGGGGGTGCTCTGCTGCAGGAGGGACTGGTGCACTTCACAAAATAGATGAGATCATGAGGGAGGAAAATTATGTGCATATATTGAAGCAACATCTCAAGACATCAGTCAGGAAGTTAAAGCTTGGTCGCAAATGGGTCTTCCAAATGGACAATGACCCCAAGCATAGTTCCAAAGTTGTGGCAAAATGGCTTAAGGACAACAAAGTCAAGGTATTAGAGTGGCCATCACAAAGCCCTGACCTCAATCCCATAGAAAATGTATGGGCAGAACTGAAAAAGTGTGTGTGAGCAAGGAGGCCTACAAACCTGACTGTTACACCAGCTCTGTCAGGAGGAATGGGCCAGAATTCACCCAAGTTATTGTGGGAAGCTTGTGGAAGGCTACCTGAAATGTTTGAGCCAAGTTAAACAATTTAAAGGCAATGTTACCAAATAGTAATTGAGTGTATGTAAACTTCTGACCCACTGGGAATGTGATGAAAGAAATAAAAGCTGAAATAAATCATTCTCTCTACTATTATTCTGACATTTGACATTCTTAAAATAAAGTGGTGATCCTAGCTGACCTATAACAGGGAATTTTTACTTGGATTAAATGTCAGGAATTGTGAAAAACTGAGTTTAAATGTCTTTGGCTAAGGTGTATGTAAACTTCCGACTTCAACTGTATATGATCTCTCTCCCCTCTGTCAGTTCCTGTTGGGGGAGGTAGGGGGTGAGTTTCGGGCCCTGGGAGGTCCGTGGTGTCTTGAGACAGATGGCGGCGGTCCCAGTCCACTGAAGGACCCTCGGGCACTGCTGAGGACAGCCCTGCGCTGTGTGAGGGAACAGAGTGGACTGGACCTCAGCGGCTGCTCCCAGTGGTCAGTATACACAGTTGCATGTTCATGATCACACAAGCACATCTTTATGCTCACACACTCTTGACTCTCACACAGCCAGGTAGTAAACCAGCCAATCAAATGCATGTTTTGTTTTCCCCTTTTCAACACTGTGTGGCACTCCATTTACAATGGGATGAACAACTCCTTCTCTCTCTCAGGTATAAGATGGCTGAGCTGAGCTATGTTTGTGAGGGGAAGCTGGAGACAGTGGTGTTTTTGTTACCTGATGTCTGGCGGATCGTACCTACAGAGGACGACTGGAGCACACTCAGGACTCAGGAGGTGAGTGTGTGTGTGTGGCCATGGTGTGAGGTGAGAGTTCGATACATATCCTGTAGTAGTCACATCTTTGCCTGGCTACCCATCCACATCACTCGTGGGTAAAGCAGCGTTTCGGAAATAGTCATTGGCTTTGATACTCTGATTGGTTAGACGATCCAGTCTCTGATGACTTGTCAAAGTGAGGGCTGCTGTACTAAACGTCACTGCAAACGACTTCTAGGATGGCAGTCTCAGACTGAATGTATGTAGCGATCGATTACAGCAGCGGAATTACGTTCAATATGAGTCATCAGGCAAGTCACAACTCACAGCCATTCTAAAGCTGCCTTGTGCGTGTTTGTGTCTCTTTTTTCTATCAGGAGGAAGGGGCCCCTCTCCCTGCTGCTCCATGCCTGGTTGCAAGGCCTCGTCCTGGGCTAGCCCTCTGCCCCGTCCCCCTCTCCTCTCTCCTGGAGCCCCACACCTCCACAACCAAGGAGGCCTTTGAGGTAAAGTACTCCCATATACTACACTGAGATATACTGTACTACTCTGCTTTGGAGTAGGTTAGTTGTCATGATACAACATAAATTATTATACGTACCCCTCTCTCTCTCTCTTTCTCTCTCTCTCTAAGGTGGGCTTGCTGGCAGAGTTGTTTTGTGAGATGCTTCAGAGGGACTTTGGTCTACTGCTCTACCGCTGTCTCGGCTCTCTAACGCCTACACACACACCCACGGTACACACACACAAAAATAAACATGTTACCTGTTTTCGTCTCTACACCTGATTTAGTCCTGCTTACATTCTCCAATCTCTTTTTCAGGAGGATGAACAGATAAAGAAGGACAAAAAGCAGAGAATACGGGATGAGAGGAGTAAAAGATTTCAGGAAAGAGGAGAGAGCAGAGGGAGAGCAGCGGAGGAGACTGATGACGATGGAGAAGAGATAGATGAGAAAGAAACAGAGGGAGAAAGCGGTATGAAGATCTGAAAATACTGGGTTGGGGGAAGTTAAATGCCAGAAGCTGTTGTGTGTGTACTAAAATTGCTTTCTTTTTTTCCTTATTTTTTTTCCAGAGATGTTGGGAGAGGAGGGAATTACTAGTGAGAATTCAGACGGCCTCTTAAAGCACAATGTAAGGCCCACATACACTGTAAATACTAGGGCCCCCTAGAAGTTACTATGCTTCATAGAATCGCCATGGGAAGTAGGGGTGCTGCAGCACCCTATAAATCATTTTGCCAAAAATGTTACTCCTGTCTGAACAGACATAAATAAAATCATTCAAAATACTACACCAGAGAGCATCATTTAGCCACAGAGGATCAATAGCTTCTAAAGAATAGCTGTGGATTAAGTTTGATCACAAGTACACACTGAGTATACCAAACATTAGGAACACCTTCCTGATATTGAGTTGCACCCCCCTCAGAAAATTCATGTTGACTCCAATGCTTCCCAGTTGTGTCAAGTTGGCTGGGTGTCCTTTGGATGGTGGACCATTCTTGATACACACAGGTGCACCTGGCACCTACCATATACCCTGTTCAAAGGCACGTCTTGCCCGTTGAACCTCTGAATGGCACACATACACAATCCATGTCTCAATTGTCTCAATGCTTAAAAATCCTTCTTTAACCTGTCTCCTCCCCTTCATCTACTCTGATTTGAAGTGGATTTAATAAGGCATCAATAAGGGATCATAGATTTCACCTGGATTCATCTGGTCAGTCTATCATGGGAGAGCAAGTGTTTGTTTTTAATGTTTTGTACATTCTGTGTAGAGTCGGTAAGGCTGCAATGTGGGCAGCACGTGAGCATAATATAGAACCGCTTGTTCCTTTGTGGCCATAGACATATCAACCATAGAAGGGTTTGGAACCTCTAACCCTGGCACTTTGACTGTTAAACTCATGGGTACATTAATAATGGCTGCCTGTACTGACAACTGCCATCTATGGAATGTATTTGTAAACTTGGTTGCGGTGGTCAGTTTGCCTTTCGCATATTTAAAAAGACAATCACGGGACAAACGTACAGTTTGGAATGCAAATGCCTAATCTGTCTGTAGAACCTAAAACAATATTTCTCAACTCCCAATTAGGAGCAAACAGCACTGTTTTTCAAAGTAGCTTATCCCCAGTGACTAGCATAGGCTTCATCTTCAGTGCCACTGGAAAGGTTATTTAATAGCCCTTTAGCCTATAATAAATATATATACAGTGCCTTCAGAAAGTATTCAGACCCCTTGATTTTTTTCCAAATTTTGTTAGATTACAGCCTTATTCAAAAATTTATAAAATCGTCATCCCCCCTCAACACATTACCCCATAATGACAAAGCAAAAACAGGTTTTTGGAAATGTTTTTTATTTGTAATAAATTAGCATACATCACATTTACATAAGTATTCAGACTCTTTACTCAGTACTTTGAAGCAGCTTTGGCAGCAATTACAGCCTTGAGTCTTCTTGGGTATGACGCTACAAGCTTGGCACACCTGTATTTGGGAAGTTTCTCCCGTTCTTCTCTGAAGATTCTCTCAATTCCTGTCAGGTTGGATGGGGAGCGTCGCTGCACAGCAATTTCCAGGTCTCTCCAGAGCTGTTCGATGGGGTTTAAGTCCGGGCTCTTCCTGGCCACTCAAGGACATTCAGAGACTTGTCCCAATGCCACTCCTGCGTTGTCTTGGCTGTGTGCTTAGGGTCGTTGTCCTGTTGAAGGTGAACCTTCTCCCCAGTCTGAGGTCCTGAGCGCTCTGGAGCAGGTTTTCGTCAAGGATCTCTCTGTACTTTGCTCCGTTCATCTTTCCCTTGATCCTGACTAGTCTCCTAGTCCCTACAGCTGAAAAACATTCCCACAGCATGATGCTGCCAACACCATGCTTCACCGTAGGGATGGTACCATGTTGTTTCCTCCAGACGTGACACTTGGCATTCAGGCCAAAGAGTTCATTCTTGGTCTCATCAGACCAGAGAATCTTGTTTCTCATGGTCTGAGAGTCTTTGGGTGCCTCTTGGCAAACTCCAAACGGACTGTCATGTGCCTTTTACTGAGGAGTGGCTTCCGTCTGGCCACTCTACCATAAAGACCTGATTGGTGGAGTGCTGCAGAGATGGTTGTCCTTCTGGAAGACTCCCATCTCAACAAAGGAACTCTAGAGCTCAGTTTGGCCGGGCGGCCAGCTCTAGGAAGAGTTGGTTGTTCCAAACATCTTCCATGTAAGAATGATGGAGGCCACTGTGTTCTTGGGGACCTTCAATGCTGCAGAAATGTTTTGGTACCCTTCCCCAGATCTGTGCCTCGACACAATCCTGTCTCAGAGCTCTACGGACAATTCCTTCGACCTCATGGCTATGTTTTTGCTCTGACATGCTCTGTCAACTGTGGGACCTTTATATAGACAGGTGTGGGCCTTTCCAAATCATGTCCAATCAATTTAATTTACCACAGGTGGACTCCAAGTTGTAGAAACATCTCAATGATGATCAATGGAAACAGGATGCACCTGAGATCAATTTTGAGTCTCATAGCAAAGGGTCTGAATACTTATGTAAATAAGGTATTTCTGTTTTATTTTTTATAAATTTGCTCAAATTGATAACCTGTTTTCACTTTGTTATTATGGGCTATTGTGTGTAGATTACTGAGGACATTGTTTTATTGAATCCATTTTAGAAAAAGGCTGTAACTTAACAAAATGTGGGAAAAGTCAAGGGGCCGGAACTTTCCAAAGGCACTGTATATCCTCCTAATATTGTACAATCTGTGTCTTCTCATTGGCCAGGGCAATTTTTTTAAATTGATTTCAGTTTGTCAGTGTCTTCTGTCATGTAAATGACGTAGAATTGCATGAAATGCGTTTATAAAAGGCCCCCGAAAATCTGGACCCTGCTAAAAAAATCTCCATGTGTGGAAATTCCAAAAATGCCTCTGCTCAACTGTATGCCACTACGCAGATGCGATTTATAGATGCATGCAATGCTTTATTAAAAAGGGGCATCTCCCCCCTAACATCTTCCCGTGGCTATGCTTCATGGTTTCTCCTCTCTCTCCCCTTACTAACTCTCTCGCTCTCCCTCTGGCTGTCTTTCTCCCTCTCTCTAGGTGCTGTCTCGTAGGGTGTTGTTGGCCTGTGTGTTCTTTGACAGACAGCTCACTGGCAGCCTCAGACAAGCAGACCTTCACAACATCTTACTGTCACTAGGGCTGTGGCTCACACCCACCCAAGTCCAGGTGTTGTTGAATAAGGTGTGTGTGGAGGGGCAATGTCCATACAGGATGCTAGCCTCTCGCTGGGAGGAGACGGAACACACAGAACCTGATATCAGCATGGAAGGTTAGACACACACACGTTCAGTATTTTTCTGATTATCTGTGTGTCTGAGTGAGAGGGCAGGGGTGAGTACCGACACACACTCACATTAAGTCTCTCTTTGTATTCAGGTAACCGTGGGTTGTTTCGTGGAGCTCCAAAGAAGGAGAAGGCTTGTGGCCGGAAGTCTGGGGGATCCAGGGGGCCAGCTGCAGCTGTGGGGGCTGAGGTGGTCTCCTACAAGGGCAGTGTGGTAAACATCCCCAGCCTGCTACAGGCCCTGGAAGCAGCAGACAGAACACGGAAAGCCCTGGAGCTACGCATCGCCACTCTACAGGACGCACTGGGTACTACACACGCTTGTCTCTATTTTTTTTCTCTCTCTCTCACACGCTTACACATATTTTGGTAGACTCTTGTATATCTTGTTAATTTCATAGACTTCTATTGGCTAACCATTTTTTTTATGCCTCTTCCCCCTCTCTGTTCCTCTTTCTTCACTGTCCCTCGCTTATTTTTTCTCAGTGGATGCTGCGGCTGTCACTCAGGGCCAGGAGGAGGGTCTTAACAGCAGGCTGGAGAAGGCGGAACTTCGAAGCTCATCCTATGAGAAGAAACTGAAAGAGGATGCTGGTCACATGTTCGCCCTCATCCACAAAATGCAGGAAATGGTCGACAAGGTGAGACGTTGTAGGTTAACGGTTAGATAAACAGTAAAATGTTGATCATGTGTGAGTGCACTGATTGGTCTGCCTCAATATCCTCAATATGGATTTGTTTCCCTCAGACGACAAGCCTGACTCAATCAAAAACAGCAAATGAAGAGCACTGATTGGTCGGAGCAGAACAGAGAATTGAAGATAAAGTTGAAAGATTACATTATTACATACACACACGCACCAGCCGGCGTGACGGGGATGAGTGAGTGACTACACACACATACAGTCATGACTGAAAGTATTGGCACACTTGATAAAGATGAGCAAAAAAGACTGTATAAAATAAATAATACAATTACTGAGCTATAATGTATGCTCCCAAATTTTTTTAAATGATATGATTTTATACTAATACAACTGCTCAATGAAAGATTTTGTTTTTCTCAATAAGATGGGGTCAAAATTATTGGCACCCCTCTTTTCAATACTCCGGCACCTTTGTGAGGATAACGGCACAGCCTTTTTCTATAATGTTTTATGAGATTGGAGAACACTTTGAGAGGGATGTTAGACCATTCCTCCATACAGAATCTTTCCAGATTATTGATATTCTTCAGTCTGTGCTCATGGACTGCCCTCTTCAATTCAAACCACAGGTTCAATGGGGTTCAAGTTCGGAGACAGAGCTGGCTATTGCAAAATGTCGATTTATTTTACATTTTTTTATATATATATATTTTTGTGGTCAATTAACCATTTCTTTGTAGAATTTGATGTGTGCTTGGGGCTATTGTCTTGCTGGAAGATCCAGTTGCAGCTAAGTTTCAGCCTCCTGGCAGAGGCAACCAGGTTTTGGGCTAAAATGTCCTGGTACTGGGTAAAGTCCATCATGCCGTTGACCTTAACAAGGGCCCCAGGACCATTGGAAACCAAATATCCCCATAACATCAAAGATCCACCACCACATTTTACAGTAGGTATGGGGTTATTTTCTGCATATGCAGATGCCAGACCCACCACTGGTGGGTGGGTGGGTGTGTGTGTGTGGCCAAAGAGCTCTATGTTCATGTCATCTGACAATAGCACCAGTTCCAATCCAAGTACCAATGCCATTTAGAATACTCCAGGCGTTTACATTTGTTGGATATCATATTTCTTTAATGCCAAATCAGTGTGTCTTGTTTGCAATGAAACTGTCCCCATACAGCTTGTTTCTAGCAGAGAGCATTGCGGACCATAGCACTGTTATAGATCACATCAGTTTTTCTTTTTCTTCAAAAATAGATAGGAAGAAATAGGCTCCAACACCAAGCCCTCTTGAAATGAATTATTCCTACTCTGATTTGCTTACTTTCAGCACCATGAGCTGTCCATTTCCCATTGATTGTGCCGCAGCTGCTGCTTCAAGTTTCAGCACCACAAAGTAAATTACTGAAATCTGGCTTATTGTGAGATCAATAACTCTGATAAATACATCATTGGCAAGAAAAATATTGTTTTTAATCAAATCTATTATAGCAGTAGCAAGCTATAGGCTCAGAACATAGGCTAGTCTGTGCGCAAGACTGCATTTTCTAGACTAGGCCTAATAAATAAATAAAAATCTGAATAAGCCATTGACTCTCCTGAACTGCTACCGTAGTCCAGCACAGCCATTGGTTAGGCAGCACACTAACGTTTTGGATGAGCAGAGCAGGCCGGGGTTGGAATATCCATTGCAGTGTGTTATGCAACCCAGTTTTATTTACACCATCCCAGCAGCCATCTTAGAAATATAACTTTGCTCTATGCTTCTCCCAGCATGCACTTTGTATTCTATAGGCTATGGATAATTTGATTGAACCACACTAAATAGCCTGTAAGCACACTTGATATTCCGCACCCAGCAGAGAATCAGAGTTGAGGGGCAGCATCGGGCACACGTCAATCTATAGCCAATTAAGCAACTCATTCGAAAACGCTGAAAATATTGACATTTCATCAATTACATGACTCTCCCCTGGACTAGAAAAAAAAATATATATATATATATATACTACCGGTCAAAAGTTTGGGGTCACTTAGTTGTTTTTGAAAGAAAAGCAAACATTTTTGTCCATTAAAATAACATCAAATTGATCAGAAATACAGTGTAGACATTGTTAATGTTGTAAATTACATTAATGACATTGTAAATAACATTCTAAGTGACCCCAAACTTTTGACCGGTGGTGTATACACAAAACCCTCCAGTTAACCATTCTGTAAATGTTTATCCATCCTCTACTGTAAAATATGGTGGTGGATCTTTGATAAGCTCAGAATGTCAAGGATCTGATTCTGTATTGGGGAATGGTCTCAGATCCCTCCCAATGTGTTCTCCAATCTAATAAAACATTTTGGAAAATATGTATTTTATTTCATGATGTCAATGTTACTGCAAACATTCTTCATTCAACAACTCTACTTCCATCTATCATTGTGATTTGGCAGGAATAAACACGTTTGACTTTAAAAAACCCGTTTAAAAAAAAAAGTTGAGTTATTTGGCATTTGTTTGTGTGATTTGACAAGAAAAAGATCAATTAGAATTCTGGCCTTACAGACTGGACTCACTTTTCACACAGTAATGCAGCTAGGGGGAGCTAGAGTGTAGGCTACGTAAGTGATATGCCCGTTGTATAAAAGTGATAATGCACTCGAAGCCGGTGTTATTGGCTAACACTCGTGCCAATATATCTTCCAAACACTGGCTTCGAGTGCATTATCACTTTTATACAACTGTTTACCAATATATTCAAATAATGATTGACATAGTCTCATTAATTTATTCATAATATTTCATCCTTCCACAAGATAGTCCCGAAGCAAATCTAGGGTTTGCTACCCAAGCCGGCAGGTTCTTCGTTCTATTGGTTCGGTTGCCGGAGACATGACTGTCGTTGTCTTTTTGTTCTGTATCTATGGTCGTGACCCAGTAGTTCGTTCTAAATGTTACATTGCCATACTGGCTGGAAACGTTCTTTTCCCTTGCTTGCTAGCTAGCCAAGTACGGCTAACTCGCAGTCACGTCAAACATAGACAGAATAACAACAGTAACGTTAGCTGCATTTGTTTAAGCTGTTTTCTAGTGACATTTATTTGGAGACATCCATAAACATGAGCTAATGAGGCACGATTTCGCCTCGCACAGAAAATGTGCTCTCTCGTTAGGACACAGTTGTTCAGAAGAGCTAGCCAACAACACAGCTAACTTCAAGCAGAAACTGGAAAGACTGCAAACAAGCTGCACTTCGTTTCGTTTGACCTTTTTTCAAATGACATTTCTTTGTATATATCCATAAAAATGATGCCAGCTGATTCATGATTTCGACTGGCTGAGAAACGCTGCACGCCTCCTAAACGTTCATTACTATGGGACAGTTGGAGTTCGAATTTGAATAATGAAACAATGTTGCAAATGTCGGAGAGACAGACTGTAAGGGTTATACAAATGTCCACTGTTGAAAATGTTAGTCTAAAAGAAATGTGAGAATGTCGAGATGCTTTTTATAGTGGATATCAAGTTTATATATTGCCTGGCTGGGCTGATGAAACAGTGGATTGCCCAGTCAGATGGAACAGAGTAAATAGGCATTTTAACATCAAAGATTTAGCAGGTGATAGCTTGTGGAATAGATACCGGCTGGAATATGCCCAAACAGCATTTAGGATTAGACCCACCTGTTGTATAAGACCTCCTAGCCTAGCCTCTACCACCTTGTATTATAGAGCTGAGAGGATAGGACAAATACAGCGTCTGAACTACACACTGACTCTTGGTGGTTCCTGACCAATGTCGAAATCTTTCAGACTGATGGGGGGGTCTACATTTTATATTTCGCTTGATCTGGCCCGTTTTTGTTTTGGGGCTGCCCCTGTCTTGTGAGTCATGACCATAGACTTGCATAATAAGGTCGTGGCTGCTCTCAGGCTGTTTTTTTAGAACAGGAAATCAGGGCCACGTGAAGGAAGTGAACGCATGGAGACGCATTGGAGGGGAACAGTTTAGATTCTCCTGTACTTCTGCATACTTTTTTAGCCTTAGATCTGAAAGTCAAATGTGGTCCCAGAAAATTGCATAGTATGTGCAGATATGTGCACCACGTCATTGCTCTCGCTTTGCTGTGTGTGCATCTTAGCTGTCACTCAAATGGTGACGGGCTGAAGGTCATTGGCTAGAACTCTAATTGCTAGGGTGCTAGCACACGTGGGGGAAAATGGTGCAGCACAGCTTCCAGAAAAACTCTCTTTCAAACTAGGGATTTAGTGGCTAATTGAGGTAAGACAGTAATTCTGCTCATAAATTATGCGTATATGAACTATACATTGGCACATCCAGCCCAAAGAGGGAGGTTTCTAAAATACTTAGTAGTCGCCAAAGTTCCAGAGCATGACTTTAAGGAAATGAAAGAAGATGAAGTAGGGAGCAGAGGGATGAAAAATAAAGAGCCAGAGGCTGTGTTCAGAATCTTTTACCCTCCATACAACTTAGCAGTCATAGCGAGTATGAGTGGTTGCTTACTGTAGTATGCGCGGGGTAGAATACTCATTTTAGAATAGTTGAAAGACCAAGATGTTAAAGTTCCCCAAAAATCTGTACTGGTCATATAATAAACACCATCAAAGAGTAAATAAAATATTTCACAATTGCATTTGATTTGCACAGCAGCATGTCCCAGTGGAAGGAGTTGACCGTTGATATTTTGCCAGTCCTACTCTGGTGGCATGTGTTTGATTAAATTCCACACTAACATTCCTACTGCCCTTATGAGTTTCTCCACACACCACCTGGAATTATTTGACAAATCTTTTGCAACACATCAACTGTGTGTGACCCATAAACTATGGAACAATGCCCTCAAAGTCAAGCTTCCACAACAACAACAGAAAGGATGTAAAAAAGGAAGTACTCTGGAGAACCACATGTCTGATTATGTGACTGGCACTGTGTGTGTGTGTCAAACCCGGTATTATGCTGATCAGCGTTTGGTCAGGAAGGAAGGCATGTGACAGAGGGAGCCATGCCAGCTCTTGATCACCCCGCCAGACAGCACAAGCCTGTCTTTGATGCTTAAAAGTAGGACGGGCAGGCCGGATCGCAGATTTCACAGGCCAGTCAGATGAGGGGTTGTGGTGGGCTACTAAGCCTTGTGCCATTTAATTAAGAGGAACTCTCTTCATCACCCTAGATGTACCATGCCCATGGATAAAGATGGGGTGAGGCTGTGAATATCAACAGTGAAGTGTGGTTTGATTCATTAGTGATGGGGAGTAGGCCTACAATGGCCTAGTATGTTGCTGTTAGCAACATCAGGCTGACTGAATAAATGTCTGAGGAGGTAACTACAGTGTCAATTTGTCAGGGCTTTAATGTGATCACATGAGAACAGTATTCTTCACAGCCTTGATAAGCCTTTACATTTCCCTGTTTGGCCTTGGGGTTTGTTGGACTTCTAAAACGGACATTGAAATGTGTGGGTCTCTACGCGCGCGTGTTTTATATGCTGAAAAAGTAGGACATGAAACGAGTCAAGACAGGAATGTACTGATTGTGGGAACCATCTGATCAACCATCTTCCCACCAAGGGCAAACAGGGGTTCACATGTCCCTTCAGAGTCTCTGGCCACTGCAAAAACAAAACCATTCCTCAATACCCTAGGACAGTGGTTCCCAAACTGTGGGGTCCCCCCCAAATTTGTTGGATGTATTTGCTGTTTGTTTTGGTTGTGTTTCAGATGATTTTGTGCCCAATACAAATGAATGGTAAATAATGTATTGTCATTTTTGGAGTCACTTTTATTGTAAACAATACTATAATATGTTTCTAAATATTTCTACTTTAATGTGGATGCTACCATGATTATGGATAATCCTGAATGAATAGTGAATAATGATGAGTGAGAAAGTTAGACACACACATATCATACCCCCAGAACCAAAACAAAGTCACAAGCTTGATGTAGTCATTGCATGGTAGGAATATGGGACCAAATACTTAACTCTTTTACTACTTTAATACACATATACGTGAATTTGTCTCAATACTTTTGCTCCCCTAAAATGGGGGAACTATGTACAAAAAGTGCTCTAATTTCTAAACTGTTCACCCGAGATGGATGAATTTTCACATGCACTATGTTGATGCTGAAGATGAATATGAACTTGAAAATGTTAGAAATTTCACTTTAAGCTCAGTGTTAATACAATCTTAAGTTGCATGGACGCCCTGGAGCGAATGCCCAGTTATTCATACCTGCAACATGCAGAAGCAGTCCATGCAGCTGAGTTAGAGAAATTGTAGTCTATTCCCACAATGTCTCCAATGTGGATGACCATATATACATCCCAAATGGCACTCTATTCTCTATTTAGTGCACTACTTTTGACACAGGGCTCTGGTCAAACGTAGTGCACTAAGTAGGGAATAGGGTGCCATTTGGGACGTAGGCTGCATATGGCAGGTGAGACTTATGAAAGTGGTGGATGAAGAAGACCGGGGATGAGATAAAGGAGGAAGAGAATACCTCTCTATTCTAGTCAAGCTTGATGTTAGTTTTCTCCTCCACCTCTGCCATAAACCAGTTACACTGTGGTGTTTGTAACTATGAACAAAACAATGCCTGTCAGGTGTTTATACTATAACACCTGCTAACAGGTAAACTGGTTTTAAAGGATGTGGACATTAGGAAGGACAATTTCCTTTTTGTTATCTTAAGGTGTTAATATGTTTAACAATTGAATTATATTTAAAAGGTGTTAAATATGGGAAGGTCAAACAAGTTCCTTGTTAGATTCATTAGAAAGTGGTAATGGCCTCCCAGGTTATGAGGCTGGAACCTTTTTAAATGAGGAAACTGAAAGCATATTTACCTGTGAGGAAAGTCTGGTAGAGGTAGTAGTAGTTTTTAACTGTTTCCCAAAACCCAAAACCATTTGAAGATCTTATTTGACCCTATTGGAAAAATAGTTTCTGCATAAATAGGAGTCTACTGCAATGAGGGTTTAATTAAATAGAGCAGATATAACACAGAAATGTTTCAAAACATCCAAATGACTGATGATTTGTGTGACAAAAGACAACCCACCCCAATCTGAGACAGGGATGGTGCAAGTGATTGTGTCATGAGGGATGTAGACACCGAGGCCTGGTGACATGCAGGATGTTTAGGAAGTCCACACATGGTGGTCAAGCCATAAAGGGTCAAGCCTGGTCCACTTTCTCTGTCATCAGATAGAGACCTGAGTTCAGATACCTTGAAATTCAGACTGACAGGAGGTCATCATGAGATTAATTAAGAGGCCCAAAATCAGTTCAGGTCTGAGGTCAAGATCTTTAAAAACCAGTCAGTTCAAGCCAGGAGCTTTAGAAACCCAAATTATGGAAATTATTCCATTACAAATCTCACCCATGCAGGTATTTTTCAAATAATGGCATTCAGCAACCAGATGATATTATGCTCACCCACTAACAGGTGAGCTCTTTTCAAACAGAGTTGACATTGGGAAAGGACACGCCCTCCTGTTTAACATCTGTTGAAGGTGTTTATGAGTGCCTTTGTGATTAGAAGGGTTGAACTTTTTTATTGGTCATTTCTAGTATAGGCCACTAGGCCTACCTTCCACCTTGGGTGAGAATAAATGAATAATAAAAAAGGTTTATAGACCAGTATGGACTGTCTTTTGTCATGCTCTACAGATGGAGAATATGAGTTTAGGTTGGTTAAAACTGTTGAAATGTCAGATGTTGCTGTGAATCATATTACCTAGAGGTGGGTATAAACCTGGGTTTCAAGCTTAGAGCCTACATGCTGTTGCACACACTTAATCACTTTCTGGCTGTGTTTACACAGGCAGCCCAATTCTGAGCTTTTTCCACCCATTGGTCTTTTGAACAATCAGATCAGCTCTTTCTACAATATTTGGGCAAAAGATCAGAATTGGGATGCCTGTGTAGATGCAGTCTCTGTAATGTATCACCTGACTGGGAATACAGATATGCATCTGTTGGTCACAGATACCTTAAAAAAAAGGTAGGAGCGTGGATCAGAAAACCAGTCAGTATCTGGTGTGCCCACCATTTGCCTCACATTGTCCGACTCCTCTTCAATGGTTGTGGTTGTGCGGATATTGGCAGGAACTGGAAAACACTGTCATGCATGTTGATCCAGAGTCTCCCAAACATGCACAATGGGTGACATGTCTGGTGAGTATGCAGGCCATGGAAGAACTGGGACATTTTCAGCTTCCAGGAATTGTGTACAGATCCTTGCGACATGAGGCTGTGCATTATCATGCTGAAACATGAGGTGATGGAGGTGGATGAATGTCACGACAATGGGCCTCAGGATCTCGTCACGGTATCTCTGTGCATTCAAATTGCCATTGCTAGAATGCAATTGTGTTTGTTGTCCATACCTTATGCCTGCCCATACCATAACCCCACCGCCACCATGGGGCACAACACTGACATCAGCAAACCGCTTGCCCATATGACGCCATACACGCTGTCTACCATCTGTCTGGTACAGTTGAAACCGGGGGCATCGAAGGTGAGCATTTTCCCACTGAAGTTGGTTACGACGCCGAACTGCAGTCAGGTCAAGGCCCTGGTGAGGAAGACGAGCATGCAGATGAGCTTCCCTGAGATGGTTTCTGACAGTTTGTGCAGAAATTCTTCAGTTGTGCAAATCAGCAGTTTCATCAGCTGGCCGGGTGGCTGGTCTCAGATGAGGTGAAGAAGCCGGATGTGGAGGTACTGGGCTGGCGTGGTTACACGTGGTCTGTGGTTGTGACGCCTGTTTGACGTACTACCAAATTCTCTAAAATGACATTGGAGGCGGCTTATGGTAGAGAAATGAACATTAAATTATCTGGAAACAGCTGGACATTACTGCAGTCAGCATACCAATTGCACGCTCCCTTCAAAACTTCAGACATCTGTGGCATTGTGTTGTGTGATAAAACTGCACATTTTAGAGGGGCCATTTATTGTCCCCAGCACAAGGTGCACCTGTGTAAGGATCATGTTTATTCAGCTTCTTGTCAGTTGGATGGATTATCTTGGCAAAGGAGAAATGCTCACTAACAGGGATGTAAACAAATGTACAGTATGCACAAAAGTTGAGAAATAAGCTTTTGTGCATATGTATCTCTCCCCAATTCCACCCCTGCCCCTTCAACCCTCACTAGCTTTCCCAGCGGGGACACAGAGAGAGTCCTAAACTTCTAAAGAATTCCTTTTTAGAATTAAAATGTGGTGTGTAGGTCAAATAAGTTGCCTTGAGGGTCCATTTGGATCAATTTAGGGAAAGTAGTCAGTTGTACAACTGAAATGTGTGTTCTGCATTTAACCAAACCCCTCTGAATCAGAGAGGTGCAGGGGGCTGCCTTAATCGACATCCACAGCACCGGGGAACAGTGGGTTAAATGCCTTGCTCAGGGGCAGAATGATAGATGTTTACCTTGTCAGCTCAGGGATTCAATCCAGTAACCACTGGCCCAACACCCTAACCACTAGGCTACCTGCCACCCCAATAAGATAACCTTCACAGATTTACACCCTTCCACTGGTCTCTTTTGGTCCATAGCATTTCACAACAATTTACACATGGCATGTCCTTGTTCGTCTGTCTGTCCTCTGCCTGTCTGTCTGTCCTCTGCCTGTCTTTGTCTGTCTGTCTCATAATTCACAACTGCAACACAAAAGGTGACAGATCAATATGTTGGGCTTCATTTTCCGACCTGGGGCCTCATTTGCTAAATTTGCTTCGTTCTTATACAATCAGGTCTTAAAATGTGATTTTGCGTTAATTGTTGTGATTTACCAATTAAATGAGTTTCTCTGCTACGGTAATTAAACTACCCCCCCCCCCCCCCCCCCCCCCCCCACACACACACACACACACACACACACACACACACACCCAGCGTGTCGGGAGGCGTGGCTTGAACGATATAAACACAGCGGTTCCACGCTGAGAGCCCTCACTTAACTTCAAGACCGGCATTATCTAACATTTTTGGGACTTTAAAATCATATATTCTGGCGAGTGGCAAGGACCTTCAACACTTGCCATTTAGTTAAGGTGTAGGTGTATATTGGTTGACACTCCGTATTCTTGAATCTTGTCTAGAGCTGCAATAACCCGGACAGTGTTCCAAACAAAAGCCACTGAACGACTTGGCTATAGCCGACAGCCTACATGCATTGTTTTTATCTAGCTATAGCTTGATTTAGTACATTTTTATAGGTGCCCCGTTAAACTGTGTCTATAGCTATGAATAAATCTAAACTAGCAGTCGGACTTTTAGTCGTTGGCACTCTGACGGTAGTTTTTGGAACAGTTCTTGTTTTCGTTGGACCAATCATTATCGACAACCAAATAGTCAAGGTAAGTGGAGATTCAATTAAAATATTGTTTTTACCTATAGGTTTTTAATAATTTAAAAACCTCTGACGCAACGGCATTCATATTTATCCTGGTCAGTCACGACTAACGTATAACGAAGTGCCTATAATGAACCTGACGTACATATTGGTGATTGATTTAATTGATTAGTTATTGAAATTAGTAGGTTGATCCAGCCGGAGACATTACATACATGGACCAAAACCAAAAAAATGTGGACCGCAGTCGAGCAAGACTGATACGTCACATAAACTCAATGCAATTAAAAACAGTAGCAATTTACAGCAATTTACAACGATATCAATTAACAATTTTACTACAAGTTGAGTTTAATTTTTCATTTGGTTTTGAGGGAGATTGTTAAAAATGTATTCACATTTTATTGAGCTGGAACAAAATTTAGGATCCCTTGATTTGATATTTTAATTGTTAAAATGAAATATGTGCACGTTCGTATCAAATGTATATCTACTCTTAGTTTTAACAAGCAGAAACGTAAAGCTGAATAGTATGCACAATACTGTAAGAAGGTATATAATCACGAAAGAACTAGCTAAACGTTTGGTTTTGCCCCACAATTCCCCCTAATCGATAATGAATAGATACAATTATAATATACAGTATATTACCTTAATGTAGTTCCCTGTCCTGACATTGTTTCAGCAGGCAGCTTAGAGAAATGCATGTTTTACATTACTTAGTTAATCGAAATGCATGTCTTTCATTCCAAAAATGACTCCCTCTCCTGCTCTTTTTTATGGATGATTACCCGAAACCAATTCCCCCTTGGGAATAATGACACTTTCTACTGCTACCACTATCCCTATTGATATAGAAAGTGCTATGTACATATTTGTTGATATAAAGATGCATTGAGGTACTTGCATCTAGAGAACGCGATAACAAATAGTTGCGATGTTTTAACTTTAAATAATTATTTTCCTGCAGTGTAGGCTACAAAATGATTTTCTTGTCACTGTCTTGTGCAAGAATTTGTACACTCTGGAGCATGCGAAGTAACAAAATAGGAAGTTGAAGTAGGCACTGGTCCCAATGATTCAGCTGGTTGGACCAGAGTGCTGCTGGCAACAACATACTTTTGATCATGTTGAACATCTCATTCCAAAATCATGGGCACTATATGGAGTCGGTGCCTCCCTTTGCTGCTATAACAGCCTCCACTCTCCTGGGAAGATATTTCAACTAAATGTTGGAGCATTGCTGTGGGGACTTGCTTCCATTCAGCCACGAGCATTAGTGAGGTCGGCCACTGATATTTGGTGATTCGGCCTAGTTCGCAGTTGGCGTTCCAATGCATCCCAATGTGGTTGAGGTCAGGGCTCTGTGCAGGCCAGTCAAGTTCTTCCACACCAATCTCGACAAACCATTTCTGTATGACCTTGCTTTGTGCACTGGGGCATTTTCATGCTGAAACAGGAAAAGGCCTTCCCCAAACTGAACAGATTCGTCTAGAATGTCATTGTATGCTGTAGCGTTAAGTTTTCCCTTCACTGGACCTAAGGGGCCTAGCCTGAACCATGAAGAACTGCCCCAGACATTCCTATGCATGGGACAGGTAGCGTTCTCCTGGCATCCGCCTAACCCAAATTCGTCCGTCGTACTGCCAGATGTTGAAGCGTGATTAGTCACTCGAGAATGCATTTCCACTGCTCCAGAGTCCAATGGTGTAGAGCTTTACACCACTCTAGCCGATGCTTGCCATTACGCATGGTGATCTTCGGCTTGTGTGCGGCTGCTTGGCCATGGAAACCCATTTCATGAAGCTCCTGATGAACCGTTCATGTGCTGACGTTGCTTCAAGGGGCAGTTTGTAACTTTGTAGTGAGTGTTGCAACCGAGGACAGACGATTTTTACGCTCAACAGCACTCAGCGGTCCCGTTCTGTGAGCTTGTTTGGCCTACTACTTCACGGCTGAGCCGTTGTTGCTCATAGACGTTTCCACTTGACAATAACACTTACATTTGACCGGGGCAGCTCTAGCGGAGCAGAAATTTGACGAACTGACTTGTTGGAAAGGTGGCTTCCTATGACAGTCCCACATTGAAAGTCATTGAGCTCTTCAGTAAAGCCATTATATTGCCAATGTTTGTTTATGCAGATTGCATGGCAGTGTGCTCTATTTTGTACAGCTGTCAGCAACTGGTATGGCTGAAATATCCGAATCCACTAATTTGAAGGTGTCGACATACTTTGGTGTTTGATTCCCACATGGGTCACATACACTGAATATGGGCTACCGTCAGTGAGCCCCTCCCACAGAGCATAGAACGAGCTGTCGTACTGAACGCCATCTATATTCATGTGTACATATGTTTTGTATGGTAGTTAAATCATTATTGTCCTCTCCTCAGAACTTAGTGATAGACCCTAAGAATGAGATGTCCTACACCATGTGGAAGGATGTTCCTGTCCCCTTCTTCATGACTGTCTATTTCTTCAATGTCCTGAACCCTACTGAAGTCCTGGCTGGAGAGAAACCCATGGTGGAGCAGAGAGGTCCCTACGTATACAGGTAGGCCTTCACACCTGACATCTTACCCCAGCTCTCTATAACCTTTTACCCTTAACACTGACCTATGGTGGAACAGAGGGCTCTAACCCATGACCCCTGACCTATGGCAGAACAGAGGGCCCTTCACCCCTGACCTCTAATCTCTTACCCTTAGGCCTACCTGTTTCCCATGGTGGATTAGAACGTGAAGAAATAAGTTGATCAACATCTTAATTTGAACGATCTGTTGCATGAGCCTCATTGCTTTTACATTTTTGGGGGGGTGTAGCCTAACCCTACTGGTTATATGAATTTTGGATCAATCATTCCACAACTGTCCCAGAGTGTGTTGGGATAGGCTATTTCTTTCTCACACAGAACAACAAGCTGACCAATAAAATAGGCGATCTTTTGTGCTATGTGGGATAGTAGATTGACGTAGGCTATTGATTTTTGTTTTTGTTATTACTCCTATTGGCTGAGGAAAAGTAAATGTTGACAGTTATTCTAACAGGCTGCGTGTGGGTTTCAAGTTCGGGGAAGTTAATTCTTACCACCTTTATAATAAATCATTCCATGCATCCTTTAAAAAAATAAAAATTCCCCACCTTTCTTTAACCAGGTAAGCTAGTTGAGAACAAGTTCTCATTTACAACTGCGACCTGGCCAAGATAAAGCACAGCATTTCGACGCATACAACAACAGAATTACATGTGGAAAAACAAACATAAAGAGAAAAAAAAAGTCAATATACAGTGAGTGCAAATGAGGTAAGATAAGGGAGGTAAGGCAATAAATAGGTCATGGTGGCGAAGTAATTACAATATAGCAATTAAACACTGGAATGGTAGATGTGCAGAAGATGAATGGGCAAGTACAGATACTGGGGTGCAAAGGAGCAAGATGCATAAGTAAATACAGAATGGGGATGAGGTAGTTAGCCCATCTGTAAACAGCCCATCTATCTATGCTTTATCCCAAGATGGCGTAGCAGTTCAGACGTCCTTTGTCTTCCTCTTGTCGTGTGTGTGTGTGTGTATGTATGTATGTATGTATGTATGTATGTATGTATGTATGTGTATGATGGATATTTTCTTCGCATATCTTTTTACATATTTTTTTCTCTAAACTCAACCTCAAAACACTCTCCTGCAACCCGCCTCACTTTTATTTTTTAAATTGGTATTATTTACCTAAAATCTGAAATCCACAACAGAAGCTAGCCAGAGGTTAGCCAGAGGCTGGCCAGTTCACTGGCTAATGTTGTAGTTCAGCTAGCCACGGTTAGTGGTCCTCAGCTATCCATTAGCTTAAAGCTATCGCCAATTTTTGTACAGCGCGACTCAGACCAGAGCTTACCGAACCTATTCTCTCTCCATATCCCCGGATTTCTACCACAGGCTCTGGACATTTACACCTGGATCTTGCAGCTAGCTAGCTGCTACCTGAGTGACTATTGGCAACGTTGGTCCCGGAGTTAACATAAATTATTCCGGAGCTAGCCAGCTGAAGCGTTCCATCAGCCTCTCCTGGGCTACAATCACCTATCCGGACCCGTTTTACTTCCGATGCGGAGCCCCATCGGGCCTTCACGACTGGACTACCGACGTTATCTGCCCGAGGGAGTTATCTAACTGGCCCCTCCGTCGCGACGTAACCCAAATGCCCATCTGCGGCCCGCTAATCGTTAGCTGTCTTATCGGCTGCTATCTGAATAGGTCTATTGGACAATTTTCTTGGGCCACTATAACTAGCTATTTTGCCAATTGGACTGGTCCCCCCTACCACACGGAACCCCACTAATCTACAGACGGAATCGCACGAGGTGGCTAAAAACAGACCATCTTCTACCAGCTTGCTACCTATGGCTCGGCTAGCTATCTAACTCTCACTGGACCCTTTGATCACTCGGCTAAGCATGCCTCTCCTTAATGTCAATATGCCTTGTCCATTGCTGTTCTGGTTAGTGTTTATTGGCTTATTTCACTGTAGAGCCTCTAGCCCTGCTCATTATACCTTATCCAACCTCTCAGTTCCTCCACCCACACATGCTATGACATCTTCTGGTTTCAATGATGTTTCTAGAGACAATATCTCTCTCATCATCACTAAATGCCTAGGTTTACCTCCACTGTACTCACATCCTACCATACCTTTGTCTGTACATTATACCATGAAGCAATTATTTTTCGCCCCCAGAAACCTGCTCCTTTTTCTCTCTATTCCGGACGTCACAGACGACCAATTCTTATAGCTTTTAGCCGTACTCTTATCCTCATACTTCTCTGTTCCTCTGGTGATGTAGAGGTGAATCCAGGCCCTGCAGTGCCTAGCTCCACTCCTACTCCCCAGGCGCTCTCTTTTGATGACTTCTGTAACCGTAATAGCCTTGGTTTCATACATTGTTAACATTAGAAGCCTCCTCCCTAAGTTTGTTTTATTCACTGCTTTAGCACACTCTGCCAACCCGGATGTCCTAGCCGTGTCTGAATCCTGGCTTAGGAAGTCCACCAAAAACTCTGAAATATTCATCCCTAACGACAACATTTTCAGACAAGATAGAACGACCATAGGGGGCGGTGTTGCAATCTACTGCAGAGATAGCCTGCAGAGTTCTGTCCTACTATCCAGGTCTGTACCCAAACAATTTGAACTTCTACTTTTAAAAATCCATCTCTCTAAAAACAAGTCTCTCACCGTTGCCGCCTGCTATAGACCACCCTCGGCCCCCAGCTGTGCTCTGGACACCATATGTGAACTGATTGCCCCCCATCTTTTTTCAGAGCTCGTGCTACTAGGTGACCTAAACTGGGACATGCTTAACACCCCAGCCATCCTACAATCCAAGCTTGACGCCCTCAATCTCACACAAATTATTAATGAACCCACCAGGTACCACCCCAAAGCCGTAAACACTGGCCCCCTCATTGATATCATCCTAACCAATTTGCCCTCTAAATACACCTGCTGTTTTCAACCAAGATCTCAGCGATCACTGCCTCATTGCCTGCATCCGTAATGGGTCTACGGTCAAACGACCTCCACTCATCACTGTCAAACGCTCCCTGAAACATTTCAGTGAGCATGCCTTTCTAATCGACCTGGCCCTGGTATCCTGGAAGGATATTGTCCTCATCCCATCAGTAGAGGATGCCTGGTTATTCTTTTAAATGCCTTCCTCACCATCTTAAATAAGCATGCCCCATTCAAGAAATTTAGAACCAGGAACAGATATAGCCCTTGGTTCTCCCCAGACCTGACTGCCCTTAATCAACACAAACATCCTATGGCGTTCTGCATTAGCATCAAACAGCCCCCGTGATATGCAACTTTTCGGGGAAGTTAGAAACCAATATACACAGGCAGTTAGAAAAGCTAAGGCTAGCTTTTTCAAGCAGAAATTTGCTTCCTGCAACACAAATTCAAAAAATTTCTGGGACATTGTAAAGTCCATGGAGAATAAGAACACCTCCTCCCAACTGCCCACTGCACTGAGGATAGGAAACTCTGTCACCACCGATTAACCCACTATAATTGATCATTTCAATAAGCATTTTTCTACGGCTGGCCATGCTTTCCACCTGGCTACCCCTACTGCAGTCAACAGCACTGCACCCCCCACAGCTACTCGCCCAAGCCTTCCCCATTTCTCCTTCTCCCAAATCCATTCAGCTGATGTTCTGAAAGAGCTGCAAAATCTGGACCCCTACAAATCAGCCGGGCTAGCCAATCTGGACCCTCTCTTTCTAAAATGATCTGCTGAAATGTTTGCAACCCCTATCACTAGCCTGTTCAACCTCTTTCGTATCGTCTGAGATCCCCAAAGATTGGAAAGCTGCCGCGGTCATCCCACTCTTCAAAAGGGGGAGACACTCTAGACCCAAACTGCTACAGACCTATATCTATCCTACCCCGCCTTTCTAAGGTCTTTGAAAGCCAAGTTAACAGATTACCGACCATTTCGAATCCCACCGTACCTTCTCCGCTATGCAATCTGGTTTCAGAGCTGGTCATGGGTGCACCTCAGCCACGCTCAAGGTCCTAAACGATATCATAACCGCCATCGATAAGAGACATTACTGCGCAGCCGTATTTATCGACCTGGCCAAAGCTTTCGACTGTCAATCACCACATTCTTATTGGCAGACTCAACAGCCTTGGTTTCTCAAATGATTGCCTCATTTGGTTCACCAACTACTTCTCTGATAGAGTTCAGTGTGTCAAATCGGAGGGCCTGTTGTGCGGACCTCTGGCAGTCTCTACGGGGGTGCCACAGGGTTAATGATCAAGACGCTAATGATCATCTGTGGCCAAATCATGCTTTCTAGTGTAGTAGCCTATTTCAATTATTTTTATTTAAATCTGTATAGCTATTTTGTCAATTTACTTTAGGGAGAACTTAGCTTCCCCTAGCCTTATTGACGCGCCACCTATGTATTTGAACATCTTCAAATTGTTATTTCTGGCATTCTGAGCACTGCGGGTGGGGTGGATTCCCTAATCGGGTAAAAGAATAAAAAATAAATATTAAACCCGATTAGGGAATCCACCCGCAGTGCGAAGGATGCCAGAAATAACAATATATATTACCTTTATTTAACTAGGAAAGTCAGTTAGCAAATTCTTATTTTCAATGACGGCCGGGTTGTGCAACAATGCAGTGGGTTAACTGCCTTGTTCAGGGGCAGAAAGACAGATTTGTACCTTGTCAGCTCGGGGATTCGAACTTGCAACCTTTCAGTTACTAGTTCAACGCTCTAACCACTAGGCTACGCTGCCGCCCCGGGTTGTGCAACAATGCATATGGATCTGGTAAAATTCTTGAATGTCCAGTAAATTTAAAATGCAGGCCAAATATCCGGTGCCACATTTTCCTAACGAAAACCCTGGTCTGGACTGATAGGGTGGTGGTGGTACATACAGTGGCATGTATTCATGGATGTCAAGGGACGCCAGGCTTCTCAAAAATATGTAAAATGTTCCTTCAATTCGTATGAGGCTGTGCTGTATATCACCAAAGAAGGCAAACGAAACACCGCCCCTCTGTCTCTGTATGTGAAGGTCATCTATCTGATGCTGTCTGGTCAAAAAGAGTGATATTGTTGCCACCCGTAGCATTGAATACAAGGTAAGCCAGCGAGTATTAGGCCTCCCTTGGTATTTTTTAAAAGAAAATAATAGCCAATTGGTGTTGAGCTAAATTGTGACTGGCCCTGGCACACCAAAAAAAAGTGTCAAGGGATGCCAGTTTGGATTTGGTTTCACACCAATCACAACAAAAGCCAAACGTCATTGTCAGAACTTCAATTGTTTTCTCGTTGTTCTCCAGTGGCGTGAATAGTTAGCTAAAATTGTCCCTTTCCTAAATTAGCCATGGATGGGGATTTGTACTCGTGGTTTTACTTAAAACCTGTTGGGGCTAGAGGGCAGTATTTGCACGGCCGGATAAAAAACGTACCCGATTTAAACTGGTTACTACTCTTGCCCAGAAACGAGAATATGCATATAATTAGTAGCTTTGGATAGAAAACACTCTAAAGTTTCTAAAACTGTTTGAATGGTGTCTGTGAGTATAACAGAACTCATATGGCAGGCCAAAACCTGAGAAGATTCCATACAGGAAGTGCCCTGTCTGACAATTTGTTCTCCTTCTGTGGCATCTCTATCAAAAATACAGCATCTCTGCTGTAACGTCACATTTTCTAAGGCTTCCATTGGCTCTCAGAAGGCGCCAGAAAGTGGAATGTAGTCTCTGGGCAAAAAACAGCAGGAGTTTTTGTGAGTGGTCAGACAGGGAACAATGACACTGGAGATGCGCGTCCATGAGACGACTCCATGTTTTTCTTTCAGTCTTTGAATGAATACAACGTCGCCCGGTTGGAATATTATCGCTATTTTACAAGAAAAATCGCATAAAAATTGATTTTAAACAGCGTTTGACATGCTTTGAAGTATGGTAATGGAATATTTAGCATTTTTTTGTCACGAAATGCGCTCGCGCGTCACCCTTTGGATTGTGACCTGAACGCACAAACAAAACGGAGCTATTTCAATATAACTATGGATTATTTGGAACCAAAACAACATTTGTTGTTGAAGTAGAAGTCCTGGGAGTGCATTCTGATGAAAAACAGCAAAGGTAATCCAATTTTTCTTAGTAAATCTGAGTTTGGTGAGGGCCAAACTTGGTGGGTGTCAAATTAGCTAGCCGTGATGGCCAGGCTATGTACTCAGAATATTGCAAAATGTGCTTTTGCCGAAAAGCTATTTTAAAATCTGACACCGCGATTGCATAAAGGAGTTCTGTATCTATAATTCTTAAAATAATTGTTATGTATTCTGTGAACGTTAATCGTGACTAATTTAGTAAATTCACCGGAAGTTTGCGGTGGGTATGCTAGTTCTGAACATCACATGCTAATGTAAAAAGCTGGTTTTTGATATAAATATGAACTTGATTGAACAAAACATGCATGTATTGTATAAGATAATGTCCTAGGAGTGTCATCTGATGAAGATCATCAAAGGTTAGTGCTGCATTTAGCTGTGGTTTTGGTTTTTGTGACATATATGCTTGCTTTGAAAATGGCTGCGTGATTATTTTTGGCAGGGTACTCTCCTGACATAATCTAATGTTTTGCTTTCACTGTAAAGCCTTTTTGAAATCGGACAATGTGGTTAGATTAACGAGAGTCTTGTCTTTAAAATGGTGTAAAATAGTCATATGTTTGAGAAATTGAAGTTATAGCATTTATGAGGTATTTGTATTTCGCGCCACGCGATTCCACTGGCTGTTGACTAGGGTGGGACGCTTGCCCAGGGAGGTTAATTCTCCGTACTGGCCAATGACTATAACAGCAATTCCGATCCAACCATAAATGCATGCATTATGCCAAAATATCATATGATATTTTTCAAATCTTTGACAGTATGAAGGTATTTTATTTTTTATCAAAAACATTCTAAATTTGCTTTAGTGCGTGACCCTAGGGTGGCAACGCGTATATTCTAAATTATTTCAATGGGTCTTTCTCCATTCTGATTGGTTTATACTGTTCAATTCAACTTCAACCTAAAATAATTTCCTGAATTTCCCTCAGTTTATGCATTTCCTGCACTCATTTGAGATCATTTCCACACTGCCACGATATGGGCAAAAATACTAGGACTTATTTTTAACCAAATGATGCTTTTGCGATTTAAATAAAAAAACTTGGGTGAACTTTTGGAATCATGGAAATGGAATGTTTATTATATTGCTATAGTTAGAATGTAAATAATAGTGGGCGCTTTGAATACAGTGTTTGACATGACAACGAATGAAAATGCCATGGACGAGTTTTTGTGCCATGGTAGGAACGAAAGTGATGTTCAGTGTTTCCTAGGAGACCATATAATCTTTGGCTACATTAAATCTTTAATCATATAGCCAACATATTCATGCTTCGCCTATTCCTCTTTAGTTTAGAAGATACTGTTGCATAAAAACATGGTGATTTAAGCCTCCACCAGTACTGGTATTAGGCTGTATTAGCTAGCTACGTTTGTTCTGACTCAGTACTTTTATTAGTCAGCTAACTAGCGATTAGCATTAGTGGCTAACATGATTTAGCTTAACTTAATACAAACTAGCTGTTTGCAGATGTAAGAAACACAAACTAATATTATAATTATAGAACGCTTGTGGATTTATTAAGATCAAAGTGGAAATAACGTCCAACATTGTTGCGTGTGCTGCATCACCATGCAGACTGAACGAAAGTGTCTTGTGGTCAAGCAACATTAAATGTGCTCCTTGAGTGACTAGGTCTGTGTGGAACGCGGCATGCGGAGAGTAGCGGAGTAAACTATAAAAATGGACGTTACACACGGCGTATCACATTTAACAAACCAAACATTCAAATACCGTTATAGAAGGTAAAGTAAAAACCCAAACCGGTCCATGCATAAATACCGGTATATGGTAAAATACGGTATACCGCCCAGCCCTAGATGGAAGTGCAATATGTAGTAGGCTAATGTTAACAAGCTAGATCATCATTGCACATTAAAGGAAGTTAGGCTAGCGAGCAAGCATTTTAGCCAGGACAACCAAAAACTAAAGAGAGGAGGATGGCATTGGGTGAGTCAACATTCCATTTTTTCTACTTGCGCACACACACATCAGTACCATGGACAGCCACATCATATTTACCTTACGTTGATTTGACTAAATAGTTTTTGGTCTCTTTTCATTGTCACTATTAGACAAAGCATAGGTGATTTGAAGTTGAAATGGTGCCTGGAATAGTGGAGGCAGCTCCTGTTTTCTTTGTGACTTGTGGTAATTCGCTGTGGTTCAAAATCAATAGTAATTTAGTAGTCCGAAAATGTTGGAAACATTAACTTGATTGACCATGCTGTAGGTCATGTAACTGTTCGTTACATGCAATATGCTTTTATTTATTTATATATACATATATCTATCACACACAAGTATTTGGACACCCCTTCAAATGACTGGATTCGGCTATTTCAGCCGCACAGCCATGCGATCTCCATAGAAACATTGGCAGTAGAATGGCCTTACAGAAGAGCTCAGTGACTTTCAGCGTGGCACCGTCATAGGATGGCAGCTTTCCAACAAGGCAGTTCGTCAAATTTCTGGACTGGTGTAAAGCTCGCCACCATTGGATTCAGGATAAGTGGCTACGCGTTCTCTGGCGTGATGAATCACGCTTCACCATCTAGCAGTCCGACGGACAAATCTGGGGTTGGTGGACGCTACCTGCCCAAATGCATGGCACCAACTGTAAAGTTTGGTGGAGGAGGAATAATGGTCTGGGGCTGTTTTTCTCATGGATTATGCTCCTTAGTTCCAGTGAAGGGAAATCTTAATGCTCCCACATACAATGACATTCTAGATTCTGTACTTCCAACTTTGAGGCAACAGTTTGGGAAAGGCCTGTTCCTGTTTCAGCATGACAATGCCCCAGTGCACAAAGCGAGGTCCATACAGAAATATTTTGTCGATCAGTATTGAAGACCTTGACTGGACTGCACAGAGCCCTGACCTCAACTCCATCGACCAACTTTGGGATGAATTGGAATTCCAACTGCGAGCCAGGCCTAATCGCCCAACACCAATGCCCGACCTCACTAATGCTCTTGTGGCTGAATTGAAGCAAGTCCCCACAGCAATGTTCCAACATCTAGTGGAAAGCCTTTCCAGAAGAGTGGAGGCTGTTATAGCAGCAAAGGGGCGACCAACTTCATATCATATTAATGCCCATGATTCTGGAATGAGATGTTTGACGAGGTGTCCACATACTTTTGGTCATGTAGTGTATCACGTTGCAAGGCATATGAACTAAAAGGTTATAGAGCAAATAATGTAATTATCACAATACATGTTCTAATATGGCTTTTTGGGGGGGTCTTTGCTTCCACAATGATTTTTACCCACACACCGCTACTGGCCGCGTACTAACAGGCAGGGAAAATCACACAGGCACAAGGAGATCAAAAATGATAAAGAACAGCTCTGGCAGCTTTACTGTACGTTCTGCACAAAGTAATTTTCTGATCCAACAAAAGCCTCTGCAATATACATGTGACCCATGACAAAACCAAAACAACTTACTGTATTTTTGTCAGGATGCAGTGTCCTGTTGATGGAATCCGAGTCTTGCTCTCTTACACTATATGTGATTACTGCATGGTTAAAACATTTTGCTGACTGCTCTGTGCAACATATCCATCTCTATATCAAGATATGGGGAGCACCTAGGAGGGCTGTGTTTTCTTGGCTGAAGTATTGACATCAGTCAAATGCTTTTTCTGTTTTTACTTACTGGCGACATGCCCGTGCTTGATATTTTCTTCCTGTTACCGGTCACGGCATGTAACATGTATGTTCTGCTCTCTGCGAGATGGACACAAGTACAGAGGAAGGGATGAACAGAGGGGTAGAGTGGGTGATGGCCTTGTCCCTTTTTTTAGGAGAGGGGGAACATTGGTGCTCCTGACACTGGGAGGGTCTCGCTTGGTTTTGCTCGCCTCTTGCGCGCCGCCTCGCCTGCTTTTCTAAAATGTCAAAAGTAATCGAGGTGAGGAAATGTGGGAACAAATGCGTTTTGTATGAAATTAGACTTCTCAATCGCGCATTGAGGCGAAGTATTCAGACAAAGCGAAAACAGTTTAGAAATTAACACTAACTTTTTAAAAAGATTCATTTTACATAATTATTCTGACATTTTGCTATGAGACTCGAATTGAGCTCAGGCGATATCCTGTTTCCAATGATCATCCTTGGTCTTTCTACAACTTGATTGGTGTCTACCTGGGGTAAATTAAATTGATTGGACATGATTTGTAAAGGCACATTCCTGTCTGAGGTCTCACAGTTGACCATGCATGTCAGAGCAAAAACCAAGCCATGAAGGTGAAGGAATTGTCCTTAGAGCTCCGTGAAAGGATTGTCGGCACAGATCTGGGGAAGTGTACCCCAAAGAATTCTGCAGCACTGAAGGTCCCCAAGAACACAGTGGCCTCCATTCTTAAATGGAAGAAATTTGGAGCCACCAAGACTCTTCCTAGAGTTGGCCGCTCGGCCAAACTGCGCAATCGGGGGAGAAGGGCCTTGGTCAGGGAGGTGACTCTGACAGAGCTCCAAAATTCCTGTATGGAGATGGGAGAACCTTCCAGAAGGACAATCATCTCTGCGCCACTCCACCAATCGGGCCTTAATGGTAGAGGGGCCAGACGGAAGCCACTCCTCAGTAAAAGGCACATGACAGCCCGCTTGGAGTTTGCCAAAAGGCACCTAAAGGGCTCTCAGACCATGAGAAACAAGATTCTCTGGTCTGATGAAACCAAAATTGAACTCTTTGGCCTGAATGCCAAGTGTCACGTCTGGAGGAATCAACATGGTACCATCCCTACGGTGAAGCATGGTGTTGGCAGCATCATGCTGTGGGAATGTTTTTCAGCGACTGGGAGACTATTCAGGATCAAGGGAAAGATGAACGGAGCAGAGGTCCTTGATGATAACCTGCTCCAGAGTGCTCAGGACCTCAGACTGGGGTGACGATTCACCTTCCAACAGGACAACAACCTTAAGCACACAGCCAAGACAATGCAGAAGTGGCTTCGGGAATAGTCTCTGAATGTCCTTGTGTGGCCCAGCCAGAGCCCGGACCCCAATCTAACGTCTCTGGAGAGACCTGAAAATAACTATGCAGCGACACTCCCCATCCAACCTGACCGAGCTTAAGAGGATCTTCAGAGAAGAATGGGAGAAACTCTCCAAATACAGGTGTGCAAAGCTTGTAGCGTCATACCCGAGAAGACTTGAGGCTGTGATCGCAGACAAAGGTTCTTCAACTAAGTACTGAGTAAAGGGTCTGGATACTTTTATGTAGATATTTCTTTTTGTTTATATACATTTGCAAAAATGTCTAAACCTGTTTTTGCTTTGTCATTATGGGTTATTGTGTGTAGATTGAGGTGGAATAAATATTTTAGAATAAGGCTGTAACAAAATGTGGAAAGTCGAGGGCTCTGAATACTTTCCGAATGCGCTGTACATGGGTGGAATCCCAAAAGAACTAAAGTTATAAACAAAATTAGCTAGTTGTGCAATACATTTTATAAGTAAAAGGATAAGGAGCATATTGGTTTTTAAATGTGTGCATGCTTTTCTCCAAGAAAGCATCACACCCCTTTTGAATCGTCTGTTATCTGCCAGGAGGATAGTCTTGTGCTTCCTCTTCCGAAGGGCCATTTTATGCATCTGGAATTTGTTATTTTATTAAGATCCCCATTAGCTGTTACAAAAGCAGCAGCTACTCTTCCTGGGGTCCATACAAAACATGACATAATACAGAACAGTAATAGACAAGAACAGCTCAAGGACAGAACTACATAAAAAAAAAATGTAAAGGCACATGTAGCCTACATATCAATACATACACACAAACTATCTAGGTCAAATAGAGGAGAGGCGTTGTGCCGCGATGTGTCACTGTATCGTTTTTTAAAACCAGGTTTGTTTGTTTATTCGAGCAATATGAGATGTAACGGAGTTCCATGCAGTAATGGCTCTATATAATGCTGTACGCTTTGTTGAATTTGTTCTGGATTTGGGGTCTGTGAAAATACCCCTGATGGCATGTGTGGTGGGGGAAGTGTGTGTAAGTTGACCATGCAAACAATTTGGGATTTTCAACACATTCATGTTTCTTAGAAAAAGTGATGCAGTCAGTCTCTCCTCAACTCTTAGCCAAGAGAGACTGGCATGCATAGTATTTATATCAGCCCTCTGATTACAATGAAGAGCAAGAACATTCCTTCCCCTGTCACTCAGTTGAAGGTTCATGGCTGTAGTTTAGTGTCAGCTGTGGGGCCAAATGCGTAGCATTCTTCTCATCCTTTCACCCTGGGAGTGAGGGATGAGGGGGAGGGCACTCCATCGCTTTTCCTAGTGTAATGGGATGATGGCGTAGACTCAAACCCTATTTGAGGGTCTCCCTCTTTTCCCACTCTCCTGCCTCTCCTCCCTCTTGTGTTCTCTCACGGTCTCTTGCAGGTTTTTTTTTTGTCATGAATCTTGCTCTGGAGGCAGCTCTGCAGAAAGGTCACTAGCTGGCACAGCCACGAAGTCATAAAATCAGATTTTAACCTGAACTACACTGCTAACCCTAATGCCTAACCTTTACATTTGTACAATATTTCCTATTTTGACTTTGCAGCTGGCCCATCTAGTGGCAATTGCTCAGTTCTGCCTCAAGGACAAGACTCATCCCAATAAAAGCATTTTGTTTATGGTCAATCTGGCTTCTGTATTGGCCATACAGCATTTACTGCGATGTGGCCTCTGCAGAAGGGCATTCATAGGGTCAAGGGCATTCATACCTCTTGTGCTTCGCAGAGCTGTTGTCAAGGTATTGAGTTTGTTTGTCCAGGATGTACCGCCCTCACCTACCGTCAACCAATCATGTCAATACGGAGCTATACAGAGCCTTCCGCATTGTTACAAAACTTCGGAGGTGCAAAGCGATGTGGTATAGAGCTTGATTTGGCCCCCGCGAGCCATCCGAAGGCGCCGCAATTGCGTCACCCTCCATACGGAGCCTCCGCCCACATTTCCTGATCAAGCATACATGGTCTTTAAATGTCAACCTGCCTGTCTCTGTCTCTCAGCTTCTCGGTCACCCCTGTCTATCGTATACTCTGAACCACTTTCCTTATTGATCGGGCCTCTCACCCTATAACAGAGAGACCGTAGATTGTTACGTTTTCAAACGTAACAATCTTCTTTCTCTCTCTACCTTTCCTCCCTTTCTCTTTATTCTCTAACAACTTCTCTCAAGTCCTCTCCTGTTTTTGTCTCGGTAAGCTAATAGGAGCCAGTCTCAGTGGAATCCCCTCAGTAGTTAATAAGCCGAACAGTAATGAACCAGTACTGTTGTGCTGATGGGAGGAAAGGCTGCTTTTTAGACCTACTTTTTCACAGCACTGAATTTGCCCCCTTTCTAATATTCTCTACTTTTGCCATATTTTGGATACTGAATTATCAGATCTTCAACCAAACCCTAATATTAGATAAAGGGAACCAGAGTGAACAAATAACACAATAATTACATACTTATTTCATAAACAAAGTTATGCAACACCAATGCCCCTGTGTGAAAAGTAATTGCCCCCTTACACTCAACTGGTTGTGCCACCTTAAGTTGCAATGAATCCAACCAATCGCTTCCTGTAGTCGTTGATCAGTCTCATGTTGCTGTGGAGGAATTTTGGCCCACTCTTCCATGCAGAACTGCTCTAACTAAGCCACATTTGTGGGTTTTCAAACATGAACTGCTCGTTTCAAGTCCTGCCAAAACATCTTCATTGGGATTAGGTCTGGACTTCAAATTTGTTGCTTTTCAGCAATGTTTGCATAATGGGACCCATGTCGTCCAAAAAGTTAGACTTTCGACTGTCCATAGAACATTCTGTCCGTAGAACTTTCTTCCAAGTGTCTTGATGATCTTCCTGGTGCTTTCTGGCAAACTTAAGTAAACTTTTTGGATGAGATGGGTCCCATTTATGTGTGGCGAAAACCAAACGCTGCATTCCACAGTAAGAACCTCATACAAAAAGTCAAGGCATGGTGGTTGTAGTGGGATGGTTTGGGGATGCTTTGCTGCCTCAGGACCTGGATGACTTACCTTAATAAAAGCAAACGTGAATTCTGCTCTGTATCAGAGATTTCTATAGCAGGATGTCAGGCCATCCGTCTGTGAGCTGAAGCGCAGCTGGGTCATGCAGCAAGACAATGATTCAAAACACCCAATCAAGTTTACCTCAAAATGGTTAAGAATCAACAGATTTGAAGTTTTGGAATGTCCAGATCAAATCCCAGTAGTGATGTGGCAGGTCTTGAAACGAGCAGTTCATTCTTGAAAACCCACACATGTAATTGGGCAATTACTTTTTCACACGAGTTGGGTGTTTCATACCTGTTAGTTAAGTAAAAGTATACTTTTTGTTATTTGTAAATCAAATCAAATGTATTTATATAGCCCTTCTTACATCAGCTGATATCTCAAAGTGCTGTACTCTTATCTAATGTTTTGGTTGAAGATCAAATAACATTCGTTATCAAAAATATGCAAAAATGGAGAATCAGAAAGGGGGCAAATACTTATGTTTTATTTTGGATCTAGGCCCAAGTCTGTAAGTCCATAGGGATCGGACTCTACTTGTGGTATCTCTAAGGCCAACGATCTAGCTGCAGCTTGTTTGTGTGTCCGGTGTATTAACCTGAAGTAATATAGGGACATGTTTCCCTGTTACACAGGGGCCTCTAGATGTTTCACATATCTGCTCTATCACCGACCATACAATCACACCAGAATTAGGCTAAAGATGAAGCCCTTGGTTAATGGAATCCTGTGTGCTGGAAGAACAGCATGTAACGACTGGGAGTCCTCCAGGAAGGAGAACTCCTGGTCCATGGTCCAGCCTCGGTCCCTGGAACCTTAACCATCTGAGGGAGCGGTCCTTATCTGAAACCTATGTAGTCACTATTAAAGTGCTAGACTAAAGACGATGTACACTCTGGCTCCTCTGGGTTCAACAGTCAAACTGTGGCTCTTAGCCTGTACATAGATTTTATATATAGTGTTCTATGTCAATTGGCAACTCACAATGAGGAGTCGGGGAAAGTGTGTATGGGGGGGGGGGCATTTTGGGTTAGATGTCTAGTGCTTAGCCTGTGTATGGGGGGGGGGGCATTTTGGGTTAGATGGCTAGTGCTTAGCCTGTGTGTGGGGTGTGTTCTGGAGGTTGACTTTGGGGCATATGGTTTCCAGTTTTGGGGGTTTAACATTCTGTGGCTCTGAGCCTGTACATGTGGACCATTGTGTAACAACTAGGTCAGTTGGGGAAGAGTGGGCTGTGTGGGGGAGTGGGCTGTGTGGGGGAGTGGGCTGTGTGGGGGAGTGGGCTGTGTGGGGGAGCGGGCTGTGTGGGCTGTGTGTGGGGGAGTGGGCTGTGTGGGGGAGTGCATGGTCATGGTTTTATGCTCACAATCAGCAAGCGGGGAAGTATTGACAGGCTTCCCCCTGCAAGCTCACTCTCCCCATGCGTCCCCCTATCAGCTATTCATTCAGAGCTTCAGTTAACTTTAACGTATGATTTAACAATCTATAAAGTAATCATAATCGCCTTATACTAGCTGTAAAGTCTCTGTCCATTTACATCAACGGTCAGTTTGAGGTTGACCTGGGTTGTGTGGTTGTGTGTTTTCAGGAAGCGTATTCAGAAGCAGAACATCACGTTCCATCCAAACCACACAGTGTCGTATCTTGAATACAGGAGCTACTTCTTTGAGCCCAGCATGTCAGTGGGCAATGAGTCGGATGTGGTCACCATCCCCAACATGCTTGTGTTGGTAAGACAGCACTGCAGAGTACACACACACTAATTTATAAGAACTGGACTTCTATGTCTTTGCTCTCATCTCTCCCTCACCACCTCTTCCCCGTCTGTCTCCCAGGGTGCAGCAGTGATGATGGAGAACTTGCCGTTCCCAGTGCGTCTGATGATCAGCACCACCTTTAAGACCTTTAAGGAGGGACCTTTCCTCACCAAGTCTGTAGGAAAGCTGATGTGGGGCTATGACAGCAAGCTGGTGGACTTCCTCAATAAATGGCTCCCTGGGATGCTGCCTTCCACTGGCAAGTTTGGCCTTTTTGCTGAGGTGAGTGGGCGAGCGAGAGGGCGAGCGAGAGGGTGAGTGAGTGGGCGAGCGAGTGGGCGAGGGTGAGTGGGCGAGCGAGTGGGCGAGCGAGAGTGGGCGAGCGAGAGTGGGCGAGGGTGAGCGGGCGAGGGTGAGCGGGCGAGGGTGAGCGGGCGAGGGTGAGCGGGCGAGGGTGAGCGGGCGAGGGTGAGCGGGCGGGCGAGCGCGGGCGAGCATTCTCTCTGCGCCATATGGCAAAATGTGTAGAATTGCAGGAAATTGGCTTTTAAAAAGGCTCAATTTTCTCTTCCACCAACAAGAGGGCTGTGAACAGTTTGGGATCACATGGCTTGTGAGGTAGAGCTTTGTTACGACAGCGATTTAATGACAATATCCATCTGGACCTTTGCCACCTAGGACATTTCTGTGACAGAGTACGCAAATACCATTTGAGGTTCTATCTACAACCTGTTTAGGTTGTTTGTCTGGTTTAAGTGAAGGGTGAAATATCAATCTGTCTGTTTCTTCCATCAGTTTAACAACTCAAATACTGGTTTGTTCACAATCCATACCGGCGAAGATGACATCAGGCTGATTCACAAAGTGGACTCATGGAATGGCATGACCAAGGTGAGAGGTCACACAGCCATGTGCCTTCACCTTTACAGATTGGGCTGAGGGGCTGTTAGAAAAAGCATTGAGAGGAAAACGGATTTGGGCTTCCTGTAGAAGAACACCATGGAAATCAATGGCAACTGTTATGGAGTGAACTATCCCGGCTAAATAGTCCAAAGTTTTTAAAAATTTGTGGGCAGTGAAATCCTGAATCAGCTTTCAATCATTTCCTGCTCTAGGAAGAGCGCTCAATGGATAACACTGTCTCTCTCTCTCTCTCTCTCTCTCTCTCTAGTTGACCAATTGGAAGACTCCTCAGTGTAACATGATCAACGGTACAGCTGGACAAATGTGGCCTCCCTTCATGACTAAAGAGTCTACACTGCCCTTCTACAGTCCTGACGCCTGCAGGTACACACACACACACACACACACACACACACACACACACACACACACACACACATCTCAGCAAAAAAAGAAACGTCCCTATTTCAGGACCTTGTCTTTCAAAGATAATTCGTAAAAATCCAAGTAACTTCACAGATCTTCATTGTAAAGGGTTTTAACACTGCTTCCCATGCTTGTTCAATGAACCATAAACAATTAATGAACATGCACCTGTGGAATGGTCGTTAAGACAGTAACAGCTTACAGACGGTAGGCAATTAAGGTCAGTTATGAAAACTTAGGACACTAAAGAGGCCTTTCTACTGACTCTGGAAAAACACCAAAATAAAGATGTCCAGGGTCCCTGCTCATCTGCGTGAACGTGCCTTAGGCATGCTGCAAGGAGGCATGAGGACTGCAGATGTGGCCAGGGGAATAAATTGCAATGTCTGTACTGTGAGACGCCTAAGACAGCGCTACAGGGAGACAGGACGGACAGCTGATTGTCCTCGCAGTGGCAGACCACGTGTAACAACACCTGCACAGGATCGGTACATCTGAACATCACACCTGCGGGACAAGTACAGGATGGCAACAACAACTGCCCGAGTTACACCAGGAACGCACAATCCCTCCATCAGTGCTCAGACTGTCCGCAATAGGCTGAGAGAGGCTGGACTGAGGGCTTGTAGGCCTGTTGTAAGGCAGGTCCTCACCAGACATCACCGGCAACAACGTCGCCTATGGGCACAAACCCACCGTCGCTGGACCAGACAGGACTGGCAAAAAGTGCTCTTCACTGACGAGTCGCGGTTTTGTCTCACCAGGGGTGATGGTTGGATACGCATTTATCGTCGAAGCAATGAGCGTTACACCGAGGCCTGTACTCTGGAGCGGGATCGATTTGGAGGCGGAGGGTCCATCATGCTCTGGGGCGGTGTGTCGCAGCATCATCGGACTGAGCTTGTTGTCATTTCAGGCAAACTCAATGCTGTGCGTTACAGGGAAGACATCCTCCTCCCTCATGGTACCCTTCCTGCAGGTTCATCCTGACATGACCCTCCAGCATGACAATGCCACCACACACAGAACGAGCAGTATGGCTGATTTCCTGCAAGACAGGAATGTTAGTGTTCTGCCATGGCCAGCGAAGAGCCCGGATCTCAATCCCATTGAGCACGTCTGGGACCTGTTGGATTGGAGGGTGAGGGCTAGGGTCATTCCCCCCCAGAAATGTCCGGGAACTTGCATGTGCCTTGGTGGAAGAGTGGGGTAACATCTCACTGCAAGAACTGGAAAATATGGTGCAGTCTGAGGAGATGGACTGTAGTACTTAGTATCTGGTGTGGCCAACAGCTGCATTAACTGTTAGTTTTGATTATCACCCCCCCCCCCCCCCTCCCCCCTTTGTTCAAGTACACATGTAACTAACAGAAATTGAATAATGTCTGTGGCACTTGTTCAGTTTGTCTGAATCTTATGTTCATACAAATATTTACACATGTTAAGTTTGCTGAAAATAAACCCAGTTGACAGTGAGAGGACTTCTTTTTTTTGTTGCTGAGTTTATATATACAGTCTCTTTCTGTCTCTAAAGATCTTTGGAGATGGTGTACCAGCGTGAGGGGATAATGGAGGGGATTCCTCTGTACCGTTACGTGGCTCCTAAGACTCTGTTCGCTAATGGCTCAGACTACGCTCCCAACGAGGGATTCTGTCCCTGCAGACAGTCTGGCCTCCTCAATGTCAGCAGCTGCAGATCCAGTCAGTGCACACACACGAGCGCACACACACCTGGACGCATGCACATGTTTTCTTTAGGGCTGCAGGTAGCCTAGCGGTTAGCGTGTTGGTCCATTAACCGAAAGGTCGCTGGTTCGAATACCCGAGCTGCCAAGGTCAAATCTGTCCTTGAGCAAGGCACTAACCCTAATTTCCTTCAGGGGTGCTGTACTACTATGGCTGTAAAAACCCATTTCCCTGCACCTATTTTATGTTTTCATACATTCACACCTCAGGGGTGACAGTTATAATTCTTCTAATCATGACCCAGATACCTTGTCTGATAAACAGACTAGTGGAGGAGGTATGGCAAACGCTCAGAGTAGCCATGCCGCTGTGTAAACAGATGGAGAAGCACTTAGGCATGAGACAGCATCATGTTTCATTACACTCTTATGTTCCTAATCTAGCACCCCATAGAACATGCATCACGATAACAACATGTACACTTGGGGCTGAATTGTAGCTTGAGAAATGCCCACATACTGTATGACCATTTTTGTATAAATCATGGATTGATGAAGAGGGGAGATTAGAACAAAAGTTCAAATTCAGGATTCAACCACTTGTCTCACAAATACTGCTTACACAGGATATTGATGTTGTATTAATATTGTTTCCTAGACTCCCCAGTGTTTATCTCCCACCCGCACTTCTACAATGCTGACCCTGTCCTGCTAGACTATGTACAGGGACTTCAGCCTACTGAGGACCAACATGGACTCTTCATAGACATCCACCCTGTGAGTAATATTTGTATATGTTATTTATTTGTGTGAGTACCAGTCAAAAGTTTGGACATACTCATTTCAGGGTTTTTCTTTATTTTATTATTTTCTACATTGTAGACTAATAGTGAAGACATCAAAACTATGAAATAACTCGTGGAATCATGTAGTAACCAAAAAAAGTGTTAAACAAATCAAAATATATTTGAGGTTCTTCAAAGTAGCCACTCTTTGCCTTGATGACAGCTTTGCACACTATTGGCATTCTCACAACCAGCTTCATCAGTTTGTCACCTGGAATGCATTTAAATGAACAGGTGTGCCTTGTAAAAAGTTAATTTGTGGATTTCTTTCCTTCTTGATATGTTTGAGCCAATCAGTTGTGTTGTGACAAGTTAGGGGTTGTATACAGAAGGATAGCCCTATTTGGTAAAATACCAAGTCCATATTATGGCAAGAACAGCTGAAATAAGCAAAGAGAAATTACAGTCCATTACTTTAATCCGGAAAGTTTCTTCAAGTGCAGCCGCAAAAACTATCAAGCGCTATGATGAAACTGTCTCATGAGGGCCGCCACAGGAAAGGAAAACCCAGAGTTACCTCTGCTGCAGAGGAAAAGTTCATTAGAGTTACCAGCCTCAGAAATTGCAGCCCAAATAAATGCTTCAGAGTTCAAGTAACGACATAACCCAACATCAACTGTTCAGAGGAGACTGTGAATCAGACCTTCCTGGTCGAATTGCTGCAAAGAAACCACTACTAAAGGACACCAATAAGAAGACTTGCTTGGGCAAAGAAACACGAGCAATGGACATTAGACCTTTGGAATTCTGTCTTTTGGTCTGAGATCAAAGATTTTTGGTTCCAACCGCCATATCTTTGTGAGACGCAGGGTAGGTGAACGGATCATCCCTGCGTATGTAGTTCCCACCGTGAAACATGGAGGATTAGGTGAGGGGGTGCTTTGCTGGTGACACTCTGATTTATTTAGAATTCAAGGCACACTTAACCAGCATGGCTACCACAGCATTCTGCAGCGATACACCATTCCATCTGGTTTGTGCTTAGTGGGAATATAATTAGTTTTTCAACAGGACAATGACCCAACACACCTCTAGGCTGTGTAAGGGCTATTTGACCAATAAGGAGAGTGAAGTGCTGCATCAGATGACCTGGCCTCCCGACCTCAACCCAATTGAGATGGTCTGGGATGAGTTGGACCGCAGAGTGAAGGAAAAGCAGCCAACAAGTGCTCAGTATATGTGGGAACTCCTTCAAGACTTGGAAAAGAAATCCAGGAGAAGCTGGTTGATAGAATGCCAAGAGTGTGCAAAACTGCGAAGGCAAAGAGTGGCTACTTTGAAGAATCTCAAATCTGAAATATATTTTTATTTGTTGAACACTTTTTTTGTTTACTGCATGATTCTATATGTGTTCATAGTTTTGATGTCTTCACTACTACAATGTAGAAAATGGTAAAAATAAAGAAAAGCCCTTGAAGGAGTAGGTGTCCAAACTTTCGACTGGTACTGTATATACAGCGCATTTGGAAACTATTCAGACCCCTTGACTTTTTCCATGTTTTGTTATGTTACAGCCTTTTTCAAAAATGTATAACATTTTCCCCTCAATCTACACACAATAACCCATAATGACAACAAAAATGGAATTAGTACGTTTTACATAAGTATTCAGACCCTTTACTCAGTACTTTGAAGCACTTTTGGCAGTGACTACAGCCTCGAGTCTTCTTGGGTATGATGCTACATGCTTGGCACAACTGTATTTTGGGAGTTTCTCCCATTTCTCTGCAGATCCTCTCTAGCTCTGTCAGGTTGGATGGGGAGCGTCGCTGCACAGCTGTTTTCCGGTGTCTTCAGAGATGCTCTGGCTGGGCCCCTATTCAGAGACTTGTCCCCAAAGCCACTCCTGTGTTGTCTTGGCTGTGTGCTTAGGGTTGTTGTCCTGTTGGAAGGTGAACCTTCACCCCAGTCTGATGTCCTGAGCGCCCTGGAGCAGGTTTTCATCAAGGATCTCTGTGCTTTGTTCTGTTCAGCTTTCCCTTGATCCTGACTAGTCTCCCAGTCCCTGCTGCTGAAAAACATCCCCACAGCTTGATGCTGCCACCACCATGCCTCACCGTAGGGATGGTGCCAGGTTTCCTCCAGATGTGACGCTTGGCATTCAGGCCAAAGTTCAATCTTGGTTTCATCAGACCGGAGGATCTTGTTTTTCATGGTCTGAGAGTCCTTTAGGTCCATTTTCACAAACTCCAAGCAGGCTGTCATGTGCCTTTTACTGAGGCGTGGCATCCGTCTGGCCACTCTACCATGAAGGCCTGATTGGTGGAGTGCTGCAGAGGTGGTTGTCCTTCTGGAAGGTTCTCCCATCTCCACAGAGGAGCTCTGTCGCAGACCAAGGCCCTTCTCCCCCGAATGCTCAGTGTGGCTGGTCGGCCAGCTCTAGGAAGAGTCTTGGTGTTTCCAAACTTCTTCTATTTAAGATTTTTTTTTTTTTACATTTATTTAATTAGGCAGGTCAGTTAAGAACAAATTCTTATTTACAATGATGGCCAAACCCTAACCCGGATGACCCTGGGCCAATTGTGCGCCGCCCTGTGGTACTCCCAATCACGGCTGTTTATGATACAGCCTGGAATCTAACCATGGTCTGTAGTGACGCCTCTAGCACTGAGATGCAGTGCCTTAGACCGCTGCACCTCTCGGGAGCCCATGATGGAGGCCACTGTGTTCTTGGGGACCTTCAATGTTGCATAGTTTTTTTTGGTACCCTTCCTGAAATCTGTGCCTCCACAATCCTGTCTCGAAGCTCTACAGACATTTCCTTTGACCTCATTGCTTGGTTTTTGCTCTGACATGCACTGTCAACTGTGGGACCTTTTTATATAGACAGGTGTGTGCCTTTCCAAATCATGTCCAATCAATTCAATTTACCGCAGGTGGACTCCAAGTTGTTGTAACATCTCAAGGATGATCAAAGGAAACAGGATGCACCTGAGCTCAATTTAGAGTCTCATAGCAAAGGGTCTGAATACCTATGTAAATAAGGTATTTCTGTATTTTTTTTTTTTCTATAAACCTGTTTTCGCTGTGTGGGGTATTGTGTGTAGATTGAGATTTTTTTTTCTTCTTTAATCCATTTTAGAATAAGGCTGTAACATAACAAAGTGGGAAAAGTCAAGGGGTCTGAATACTTTCCGACTGCACTGTAGATCTATAATGGGGCACAAATGCTTCAGGCTGCCTGGAGGCGCCCTGCCTGTCAGGCACAAGTAGCCTTGTCAATCAAGTCATCAATTACATTTTATTTGACCTTTTTTGACACTAAGTGGCGACTGTAGCAAAGTAAAACTAGCTGTTTTGAACCGTGTGTGACAATTTGAGCACATCCGTTGTAACTGCAGTCATTAATACGGTAAAGGTCTGTCGACACTTCCAAAACTTTTTGTGTGTTCATCTTATCATTAGAAGTAGTGTCATGGTCAAAAACGTACCCACCATAAACTATGGTATGTACAGAACATAAATGTACCCAGTATCTCTTTTTGCCCAATATGTCATTATCTATATTTATCTGGTAGAAACTGGTGTTGCTGACAACTTTCTCTGTTTATCACCCAGAGAGGCAGTAAAAGTGAGGCCACTTTGTCCTTATCTAAATTGATTGTGTTAACACATCTAATCTGACAGCTGTAGGGCCATATGGAATGTCAAGCATGCATACATACTGTCCTAGTGGCGTTCACCTAACCCATAAAAACAGAGCGCTTGGCCTTAACAGTTTCTTACAATTATCTGTCCCCTGGACTGGGGGAAATTTGTCTTGGACATTAATTTTCAGAGACATTCACCTGAAGACCCTCCAGTTTAGAGGACTGAGTCAGGAAGACGTTTGTATCCGCTCGCACTGTTTGCTGCAAACCATAGAGATGGTCTTGTTCAGCTGTAATCATAGAAAGCTTGTTTTAAAAGACACTTGTGGGAGATGCTAACACAGGGGTAGACTAGATTCAGCCCCTGGCTGTTTTTATTGGAGGGAGAGGATGATCAGGGGGCCGGAACATAATTATCATTTGTACACTGTAAATTGACCACGACTAAGCCCCAAAAGAGATTGTATTTGAAAATACAATCAGTTCATACCTTGATTTATATTGAGACACCACCATGTATGTCTTTTTTTATTTGTGGGAATACTTGGAAAAGATTTCCTAAATTAAGCTAATTTTTAGTCGCAATTCCTTTTACCAAGCCTGTTGCTGACCCCTGAGCTAACGGATGTGAGAGCGGATATCTTTAAAAAGAATTATAATAATTGTCCAGCTCCTGTGCCAAGTTGTCTGCACTGTATGTGAACTCTGAACTGTACACCTTTCATAGTACAGTCAGAGGAGCAGTTGGAATTGGTATGAAGCTATTAAGACCTTGCTGTAAAACGCTAACAACAAGAGTTGGTCTGTCAGAGCGTAGGGGTGAAAACCGTTAGTGACCAGGGTAGCTGGGGTCCTAGGTTATACAGAGGGCTTTGCTGTGGCAGCAGTGTGTAAATGTCATCTATAGATGGCAGCTCTGTCCTCCTTTGTGTTGTGGTCACACAGAGGTTTTGGGGTGATTTAACTGTCTGACTGTGCCCAAGTCCCTCAGACATTAGCAGCCAGAAGTCTAGTCAGTGTAATCTGGGCACCCAGAACCAAAACATACATGCTGATGGTGAAGTCTTGCGAGTCTTCACCTCCCATCTCCTTGCTTCATTCTCAGCCATATTAGAGAAGGTCCAAAGTCCCTTCCCTCAGACCACCTTCTCCAATGTGTTTTGAGGAGCTAAGGAGAGAGGATGTGTGGAATTGCAGAAAGATGAAGTGACAGAGCCTATGCCATTGTGACCTATAGCGTTAAGCTAATTGTAATTGCAGTATTGATTATTATTTTGATGTGTATTTTGAATGTTATGATACCAGTGTTATGATGCCTGTATGGTACCACTAAACCAGATTACTCCTAAAAACGGATTAAGAAAGCCAAGAAGTGAGGGTATTGGTGTGACTGGTGCGTTTCGCTGCCCTGTACTGTTTGTCAATACCATATAACAATATTGGCATGATTTTAGAATGTCCATTTAGAATGTCCATCGCAGGTGATGCGATGTACAGATAAGGCCATGTGTGCCGAGCTGCTAGTATTCTGACCCTTTATTTGACCCAATAAATGTGGGGTAATGGTACGTAGTGGGATAGGATTAGCTTATGATTGCTGTCTAAGCAAGAATCACACTTGTTTTAGGTAACTCTCACACTCACGCCAATTCTAAAGGTATGGTGGACACACAGATTGCTATAAGCTTTTCCCAGAAATTGGTTAATTGACCAGTCTTGGTGTAGCAGTAAGGGGGAACAACCGGAGCAGGGCTTGTACCAGTGACATTTTGGATCTTGGGCTGTTGAGGTGAACTTACCACCACACCAGCAGTCATGAGTCATGACCGCAGTAAAATTCTACATGACCGTTGAGTCATCATAATCTCCTTTTACGCACTCTGGCCATGCCTTAGTAGTAGCCTACCCAACTTGCTAACGATCATCAGGTTGTTAATGGCCTGGTACTCCGGGCTCCATTTAAGCAATATGGCACGAGGGGGTGTGATATATGCACGACGCAGCACGGAGAGCCTGGATACAGCCCTTAGCTGTTGTTTATTGGCCATATACCACAAACCCCTGAGGTGCCTTATTGCTATAAAAATAAATATTTGCCTGACAGCCATGGTATGACAAATCAGCATTCAGGGCTCGAACCACCCCGTTTACAATGTTCCTCTTACCACTGACATCAGTGCAAATGCCATCGCAAATCCCATCAAACACTTATCGAAACAATATGTGTTTTAAAACTCACCTCACTGTGATCAATTTGAAACAGTTCAACAACAGGTTGAAACTGAGTGGAAAACATGATCGTTGTGGATGTTGTCAACGCCAAACACAACTAAATGGACAGTGCTTTCTAAGGTGATTCATTTAAAACACCCTTGGTTTCCCAAATTAAGCACTGGGTAGTTTGGGCAGAATATCACCTGTGGCGCAGCGAAATGACCAGAGTGGCCTACCCGGCATGAGGGGCATGACCAGAGTGGCCTACCCGGCATGAGGGGCATGACCAGAGTGGCCTACCCGGCATGAGGGGCATGACCAGAGTGGCCTACCCGGCATGAGGGGCATGACCAGAGTGGCCTACCCGGCATGAGGGGCATGACCAGAGTGGCCTACCCGGCATGAGGGGCATGACCAGAGTGGCCTACCCGGCATGAGGGGCATGACCAGAGTGGCCTACCCGGCATGAGGGGCATGACCAGAGTGGCCTACCCGGCATGAGGGGCATGACCAGAGTGGCCTACCCGGCATGAGGGGCATGACCAGAGTGGCCTACCCGGCATGAGGGGCATGACCAGAGTGGCCTACCCGGCATGAGGGGCATGACCAGAGTGGCCTACCCGGCATGAGGGGCATGACCAGAGTGGCCTACCCGGCATGAGGGGCATGACCAGAGTGGCCTACCCGGCATGAGGGGCATGACCAGAGTGGCCTACCCGGCATGAGGGGCATGACCAGAGTGGCCTACCCGGCATGAGGGGCATGACCAGAGTGGCCTACCCGGCATGAGGGGCATGACCAGAGTGGCCTACCCGGCATGAGGGGCATGACCAGAGTGGCCTACCCGGCATGAGGGGCATGACCAGAGTGGCCTACCCGGCATGAGGGGCATGACCAGAGTGGCCTACCCGGCATGAGGGGCATGACCAGAGTGGCCTACCCGGCATGAGGGGCATGACCAGAGTGGCCTACCCGGCATGAGGGGCATGACCAGAGTGGCCTACCCGGCATGAGGGGCATGACCAGAGTGGCCTACCCGGCATGAGGGGCATGACCAGAGTGGCCTACCCGGCATGAGGGGCATGACCAGAGTGGCCTACCCGGCATGAGGGGCATGACCAGAGTGGCCTACCCGGCATGAGGGGCATGACCAGAGTGGCCTACCCGGCATGAGGGGCATGACCAGAGTGGCCTACCCGGCATGAGGGGCATGACCAGAGTGGCCTACCCGGCATGAGGGGCATGACCAGAGTGGCCTACCCGGCATGAGGGGCATGACCAGAGTGGCCTACCCGGCATGAGGGGCATGACCAGAGTGGCCTACCCGGCATGAGGGGCATGACCAGAGTGGCCTACCCGGCATGAGGGGCATGACCAGAGTGGCCTACCCGGCATGAGGGGCATGACCAGAGTGGCCTACCCGGCATGAGGGGCATGACCAGAGTGGCCTACCCGGCATGAGGGGCATGACCAGAGTGGCCTACCCGGCATGAGGGGCATGACCAGAGTGGCCTACCCGGCATGAGGGGCATGACCAGAGTGGCCTACCCGGCATGAGGGGCATGACCAGAGTGGCCTACCCGGCATGAGGGGCATGACCAGAGTGGCCTACCCGGCATGAGGGGCATGACCCAGAGTGGCCTACCCGGCATGAGGGGCATGACCCAGAGTGGCCTACCCGGCATGAGGGGCATGACCCAGAGTGGCCTACCCGGCATGAGGGAAAAATGGCAGAGTGTCCTCCAGTCACTATTCCAGTGCATACGGATGCTGTCTTTTTGTCTTGCCCATTTGATAATGGCGTATGACCCTTTTTTAACATGGGCACTTCATATGTGGAATGGGAAAAATATTATTTATATATTATTCAGCTCAAGTTCAATTTTATATTCTTTCTATAAAATAATGGCATGGGACTTAAGCATATCTTGTCTGCTAAATGAACAAGCCTATGGCATGGCCAAATACAGTAGGCTAACTCTTATTCAGTTCTTCTGAAATACATTTTATTCATATCATTATTTCTTTAGACCTGCTTAATAAAAGGCATGAGCTTGTGCACATCAAGAGAATGATTTAGTGTAGAGATGCTGACTTATGGCGAATAAACTGTAAGCTATAAACACACAGTTGCAAATGAACTCCCAGTAATTTCTTGGGTACCCAATAAATGACTGAGTTTATACATATGGAGTGTGCCACTCTTTAGATCTGCCTGAAATGAATAAGGAGTTTATTGTGATGGCTTATATTTAAATGATTTTAGACTTTTAAAAAATGTAATGTTCAGTAGGTGGGCATCAGAGGCTTTTATGATGCTTGTATGAGTGAAGCCTGGTGATGCTAAACATGTGTATGTTAATTTAACGGTCAATTACCGTGAGACCAGCAGGCTTTTGCGTGACAATAACCAGCTGATAAAATGTCATGACTGCCACAGCCCTATCCAGGGAAAGTGCAGTAGCACTACCTCCTGTACCATTAACTCTGTCCTCTTGGTCTCTTTAATAGAGGACGTGGAAGTTTACTTTCATACAGGTAGGCTTCTTTAGTTAATAAAGTGAAGACGTGACTTTCATAACGGCTGCTGTAACAATTGGCAGGCAGTGGGATCAGACTGGGACAGTTGAGCCCTGTAGAGCTCAAGGAGGGAGAGTGGAGGAAGGATCCCCGATGTGGGATTAACCATCTGGGGTTTGATCCCAGCATGAGTCCTTGTGGTCCCCAAGGTCCATCCAGCTCTCCTAGTACTGTTTCCTAGCCAGAACTGTCTGAACAGAACCAAAACACTATAGTAGAACTCTATCCTCAAATGAGCCAAGTGTTTCTCTGTGTGTGTGGGAACAGTTGTGTTTGTGAGATACGCGTGTGTGCAGGGGGAAGGGTGTTCGACTGAGTGTGTGCATGGCACTCACACTACCCCACATACTGTACAGTACCCAGCTCTGGCCCTGGTCTTGTTTGCATCTGCTATTTCCAGGCAGGGAGTAGTCTCAACAGCCCTGTGGACAAACAGAGCTGGGGGTTTTACTGAATGAAGATGGGCCTGAAGAACAGCGTTGGAACTATTAGAATGAAGTAGATCTACTACATTTACATGTAACTTCAAGGAGTAGACACAGATTAAGCCTATTTCTGGCAAAAAAAAATGTAATTGAAAGGATGTTTTAAGCATGCTGTTTAGTCCAGGACTAGGTTCAATCTGTCTGGCAAACCGTCCCCAACAGCCTCTACGCAGAGTCACAAGCTTGCACACCCCCCCCCCCCCCTTTTGAATCTCGCTTACGGAATTCCAAACGAAACGATAAGGTAATATTTTGACAACTTGTATGAACAGAGTTGCTGATCTGTCAAATACATATTGTCTATGGTTTAACTGTGTAGTCTAGTTTAACACTTCAGTCTTAGACCTCACCTGACAGACCCTGACTATCTAATCTCCAGTTTTGATAATGACAGTTGGATTTCACTCATCTATTGATGAATGTAACCTATAGATCTGTACTGATGTTCCCTAATGGACCCAGTAGATAATGTGGATTTGTCAGTCTGTGTTATGAATCTAGGCAGTAAAATGTTATTGTGACAAAGGTTGGGAGATCAATGTTATTGACCAAAGTTCCATGTTTTCCAGTAATGTGGTGTGATATGGCACAGGCAGGTATTGATGTTTCAGATGGGGTGAAAAACAACTCTCATGGCTTGTGTCTGCTTGGCCAGCTAATACTTTCACCTCAAGTGAAGTCACTAACGATCTGCGACGATACTGATGTGCCTCTTAAAAACAATGGCTGTTTCTCAAACCTTTCTGTGTCGGGATGCACATGAATCATTTCAAATGAACTTTTCACACAACAAATCAATAACACCAGCTAGTGTTTCTAGCTAGGACCCAATCTTTAGCTGCCTCTGAAGCTAAGCTGGGTTGGTCCTTGTCGGTCCCTGGATAGGAGGATAGATGTTGCTGGAAATGGTGTTGGAGGGCCAGTAGGAGGCACTCTGTTCTCTGGTTTAAAAAAATGTAAATATCCCAATGCCCCAGGACAGTGATTGGGGACATTGCCCTGTGTAGGGTGCCATCTGTCAGCTGGGACGTTAAACGGGTGTCCTGACTCTGTGGTCACTAAAGATCCCATGGCACTTATCATAAGAGTAGGGTTGTTAACCCCAGTGTCCTGGCTAAATTCCCAATCTGGCCCTCATACCATCATGGCCACCTAATCATCCAATTGGATCATTCATCCCCTGTAACTATTCTCCAGGTCATTGCTGTAAAATGAGATTGTGTTCTCAGTTAACTAACTTGGTAAAATGAGGGATAAATGAAAATAAGCAAGTTCCCCCTCACTGTTTTTGAATTCCTTCCTTTAGAAGCATATAAACAGCTGTCAGTCTGACTGCATCTCTATCCTGTATCTGTATTTATGAATTCTGCTTACACAGAAACTTTTAACTTAAGTACTGTAGAGGAAATGATTACTGCGTGAAGAGCAACGCAACACAAACATTTCCACAGGACGGGGGGGGGTGGAGAGAGAGACTCTCTCACTCTGTATGCAGGCCTATACAGTATGTTTATTCCTCTGTTTGAAACTAGGGAACGCCACACACATTGCTGTATGACAGGCATTAACGGGTTAATTAATAATAAGTAAGAATGGGGACAAAAAGCATTTTTATGTTAGGCAAATGTTTTCATAGTTTCTCGGTATATTTTAAAAAGACGAAGCCCGCTAATAGACAAGTCCTAGTTGATTGTGTGTAGGACCGATGCTCAGACTGTTCAGAGGGTATTTTTGAGCTGTGTGTGTGTGTGTGTGTGTGTGTGTGTCCCTTGAGTATTCATTTAGCTAGGTGTGATCCTGTTTTTGACAAAGTACAGACTTAGAGCAGCTTGGGGATGGCTTGGAAAGCAGAGCGATTGTCAAATAGATTTCCAGTCTGGTTATGATGACAGTTGATTTGTGCCACAAACCCTTGTGTGTTTTGGACACCAAGGGAGTGGAACAAAATTACCCTGATAGAAGAGAAACGAGTGAGAAGAGATGTTTGGTTCTAGCTCTCTCACTAAGCTTAACGACTGGTTCTTCAACTGAGGCCAAAGAGCCCTTGTCCAAATGTTTTTAATCTGTTTCAATTAGTCACCTCAGTATTTAGAGTGCACTCAGTACAGACCACTTGTTTGTCATTAGATGTCTAGGGAACATATTTCACGCTCTTCCACCAACAACCCAACATTGTTTACTTGCTTGCTGTGGCAAGTATTTTCCTCATTTGACTTATTAAAGCTGTAAATATGCAGCTTTATTCATTTCTCTCTCTGCAGGAGACTGGTGTACCTCTGAATGTGTCTATCCGTCTGCAGCTCAACTTGTACATGAAGAAAGTGTCTGGGATCACGTAAGGATAACCCCTACCCAGGGCCTATAACTTTTTTTGTCCACCAGCCACTGTGGCAGGTAGATGAGAAAATCTACCAGCCTCTCAGATTTTTTAGAGTGTAGTTGCCCTTTAATTTTGAATTGCGCACCTTGCAAAAGACTGATTGGGAAGGGGGATACCTAGTCAGTTGCACAACTGAATGCATTCAACTGAAATGTCTTCCAAGGGGGTGCCTTAATCGATGTCCAGGGTGCCCGGGAGCAGTTGCTGGGGTGTTAACGCCTTTGTTCAAGGGCAGAACGGCAGATTTTTCCACCTTGCCCACTCGGGATTCGAACCAGCGACCTTTCAGTTACTGGCCCAACGCCCTTAACCGCTAGGCTCCCTGCCACCCTAGTATGCTAGGCGACATGCGATGGCAGTTTGCAAAACAAATGCCCAGCCAATTGATACATCATGATTCATTCAGAAGGTTTTATGGGAAAGCCTTTAGAAATGACTGTTTCGGCATCGCTAACTGGCTACAGAGACACTTAACCAGGTAGTAACGTTACACAGGCATTCTCGAGCCATAACGTCTTCAGAAAGTTGTAAGAAATGGCCTACAAATCACTGATGCATTCTTGAATATTCTTTACATGTGGGCTTTGGATTGCTCTGTGTGATAACTGCTAGGCATTCTGCTTGCCAATGCTAAAATCTACCTGCATTTGGTGGGGCGGAAGGTGTTCATTTTAGGCCCTGCCCCTCAACCTCTCTGATCTATAACCCCTATCTGACCCCCAACCCATCAACATGTGCATGTCATATAAGGACATTCCCTGACCCCTGACCTTTAACCCCAAAGGCCATAAAGCTGGAGGGTCCCGTTCAATCTGGTAGTTTCTGATGGGAGAAGAACTGTCTTCCTCTGCGGTGACCGTTGCATGCATTTGTGTGTGAATAACTGTGTGACGGTTTGTGTTTGTCTGGAGCAGGGAAACTGGGAAGATCTCAGAGGTGATGATGCCCATGATGTGGTTTGAGGAGGTGACTGATGAGACACTTACTGGGTTCTCTTACCCCCTAACCTGCTGTATACCCCATACCATCTCTCCTCCCATAACACTCTCCACCATCAACACTTTCCACCCCTAACCTGCTGTATACCCCATACCATCTCTCCTCCCATAACACTCTCTACCATCAACACTTTCCACCCCTAACCTGCTGTATACCCCATACCATCTCTCCTCCCATAACACTCTCTACCATCAACACTTTCCACCCCTAACCTGCTGTATACCCCATACCATCTCTCCTCCCATAACACTCTCTACCATCAACACTTTCCACCCCTAACCTGCTGTATACCCCATACCATCTCTCCTCCCATAACACTCTCTACCATCAACACTTTCCACCCCTAACCTGCTGTATACCCCATACCATCTCTCCTCCCATAACACTCTCTACCATCAACACTTTCCACCCCTAACCTGCTGTATACCCCATACCATCTCTCCTCCCATAACACTCTCTACCATCAACACTTTCCACCCCTAACCTGCTGTATACCCCATACCATCTCTCCTCCCATAACACTCTCTACCATCAACACTTTCCACCCCTAACCTCCGGACTCTGACATTGCTAGTCCTAATGTTTCAATATTACTTAATTCCATTATTTTACTTTTAGATTTGTGTGAATTGTTAGATACTACTGCACTAGGAACACAAGCATTTCGCAACACTCTCCGCCCCAACCTGCTGTATACCCCATACCCGTCTCTCCACCATAACACTCTATATTCCTCACCCATAACCCTAGCATATATACGTACCCCTAACCCTTTCTACACCCCCATAAATCTGTCCACTCATATTTTCTCTCCCCCTGTGGTAGAATGGTTATATCGATGGTGAAATCCTGACGACGTTCCACACTAACCTGGTGCTATTGCCCAAGGTGATGGTGTACATGCAGTACTGTTTCATAGTCCTGGGCCTGGCCACCATACTGGGGGTTGTACTACTATACTACAGGAAGAAGGTAAGGCCTCTACACCGCATGTGCATGGATGGATGGATGGATGGGAGAGTGTGTTTGTTCACAAACTGGATGTGGTACAAGTGGTTGTGAGAGAGGAGAGAACATGGTCATTCTTTGGTTTGCATGGCATGCGTACTAACCAATGTGACCCTTAGACAATCCTGAACAGCCCTCCACTACCCATCAGAGAACAGAGACTCTTCCCACAGCCTCGCCTAACAAACCAACACACTGGTGCTCCTCCCTCTCCACATCACAGCAAACTGAGTCCATAGTTCACTGACGGAGTAGCTCAGTAGATTGTTCAGTGATCTATACTGTACAGTGCAGAGGTGCCACTTTGGGACAAGGTCACACCCGTCTCTCGTTAAAATAATCGTAGAGATTTCCCCTAATATAGCTGACACTATACGTTAGCCAGTTCATTTTATAAACACGTGGACATAAACTGGAACATTAAGAGTTATTCAAAAATATTGTTAAGCATGAGGTATAATGCCCATTTCAAGTTTATTTTCCTTTTTGAAATGTGGTTTTTGTTTTGGAGTTTAGTCAATAATAGCTGTGAACACACTCACTGCACTAGTGAGAGATCACATCATGTGGTTTGTATGCTGCCTTACAGTAGCTGAGCACACTTCTACTGGCTGGACTAGCTGTATCATTTGAATCACAACTGTGTATGGACAGTCTAGATGCTGAAACAGTGTTCCCTAAGGACAATGGACTGTACTGATAAGTTTGTGACGTGCACGTCCCTGAGGCATTTTAGGTCAGTGTTATGAATGTTGCAGGGAATCAGTTGGCCTGTTCTTTTCTCCTACAGGCGTCGTTGAAAAAAAATCTGCCTACAGTGATCCAGAACCATGGGGTTGGTCCACATGTAAAACTGTTCCCAATCACTCCTGAAAACATGCCTCTATCATATCAATCAGAAGAATGTGATGGCAATATGAATATAAAATAATAAAATAATGATTTACCCTGACAGATTATGATCTGCCTTGATTTGATTATAACAGTCCATCATTAGGAAGGGTGGTCAACTCTGGTCCTGGGGGACTGATGTGCAGGCTTCTGTTCCAACCCAGCTCTAAAATGCATGCTAAACTATAGGGGTCGTGGTCTTTAATCTGGACCAGAATGACTTAGTCAGTCTAGATCTTTAGTCTAGTTCTATTGGTCAGATTGAAGACTGACTGTAGTATTAGCTGAACCAGGTGTATGGAAGCTGGGTTGGAGTAAAAGCCTGCACACACTGGCCTTCTGGGACCAGAGTTCTCCTGATCAGTAGGAGAAAGATGTCTATAGATCACTTCCAGCCTGTTTGTTACTGTATGAAGCTGATCAATCAGGTCAATCCAAATGTTAGGATTGATTGGTCAAGATTGTCTGTATGAGGTGTTTCATTAACCAATCCATTAACCCTGGATGTCTTGCTTGCCACGCCCTCAATCATCTGTTTTCAAACTGCAATGATGAAACTGCACACTGCATGAACACACATACTGACTCAATGGCTGAGAAACTAAATACTGGGCCATGTTCAGTACAAAAACATTGGAATGTTGCAGATGGAAAAGCCATGAGTAGAGCTGAGTGGTTTAGAAATGTAGAATATGTATCTGAACATTGGCCAACGTTTTCCTGCTGAACACGGCCCTGAGCTTCGTCTCTGTCACGTTATAATCGACTGATTTAGTGATGTTCTGGTTCTTTTAGGCATCTGTTAAAGACACCGTAAACAGCGCAGATGCCCTCAAACAAGACGGACAAATGTATCGTGAATGACACAGGTGGGTTTCAGGCCCACACACACACGCTCAAACTCTTATGTCCTAGGTGTACACACATCAAGGACTTACACAATAGGCATCACACTCACCAACATCTCTATCATTTTAAATCACCATTTTCTCATTTTTATTTCACCTTTATTTAACCAGGTAGGCAAGTTGAGAACAAGTTCTCATTTACAATTGCGACCTGGCCAAGATAAAGCAAAGCAGTTCGACAACATACAATCAATGATACAGTAGAAAAAAATAAGACTGTATACAATGTGAGCAAAGGGAGGAAAAGGCCATGGTGGCAAAGTATAGCAAGTAAAACACTGGAATGGTAGATTTGTTATTTGAAGAAAGTTAAAATATAAATAATATGGTGCAAAGGAGCAAAATAAATACAGTAGGAGAAGAGGTAGTAGTTTGGGCTAAATTATAGATGGGCTATGTACAGGTGCAGTGATCTGGGAGCTGCTCTGATAGCTGGTGCTTAAAGCTAGTGAGGGAGATGAGTGTTTCCAGTTTCAGAGATTTTTGTAGTTCGTTCCAGTCATTGGCAGCAGAGAACTGGAAGGAGAGACGACCAAAGGAGGAGTTGGCTTTAGGGGTGACCAGAGCGATATACCTGCTGGAGCGCGTGCTACAGATGGGTGCTGCTATGGTGACCAGTGAGCGGCGATAAGGGGGGACTTTACCTAGCAGGGTCTTGTAGATGACCTGGAGCCAGTGGGTTTGGCGACGATTATGAAGCGAAGGCCAGCCAACGAGAGCGTACAGGTCGCAGTGGTGGGTAGTATATGGGGCTTTGGTGACCAAACGGATAGCACTTTGATAGACTGCATCCAGCTTGTTGAGCAGGGTATTGGAGGCTATTTTGTAAATGACATCGCCGAAGTCGAGGATTGGTAGGATGGTCAGTTTTACGAGGGTATGTTTGGCAGCATGAGTGAAGGATGCTTTGTTGCGAAATAGGAAGCCAATTCTAGATTTAACTTTGGATTGGAGATGCTTAATGTGAGTCTGGAAGGAGAGTTTACAGTCTAACCAGACACCTAGGTATTTGTAGTTGTCCACAAATTCTAAGTCAGAACCGTCTAGAGAAGTGATGCTGGACAGGCGGGCAGGTGCAGGCAGCGATCAGTTGAAGAGCATGCATTTAGTTTTACTTGTATTTAGGAGCAGTTGGAGACCACGGAAGGAGAGTTGTATGGCATTGAAGCTCGTCTGGAGGTTTGTTAACAGTGTCCAAAGAAGGGCCAGAAGTATACAGAATGGTGTCGTCTGCGTAGAGGTGGATCAGAGATTCACCAGCAGCAAGAGCGACGTCATTGATGTATACAGAGAACAGAGTTGGCCCAAGAATTGAACCCTGTGGTACCCCCAGAGACTGCCAGAGATCCGGACAGCAGGCCCTCCGATTTGACACTGAACTCTATCGGAGAAGTAGTTGGTGGACCAGGCGACGCAATCGTTTGAGAAACCAAGGCTACTGAGTGCCGATGAGGATGTGGTGATTAAGAGTCAAAAGCTTTGGCCAGGTCAATGAATACGGCAGCACAGTATTGATTCTTATCGATGGCGGTTACGATGTCGTTTAGGACCTTGAGCGTGGCTGAGGTGCACCCATGACCAGCTCTGAAACCAGATTGCATAGCGAAGAGGGTGCTGTGGGATTCGAAATGGTCGGTAATCTGTTTGTTGACTTGGCTTTCGAAGACCTTTTAGAAAGGCAGGGTAGGATGGATATAGGTCTGTAGCAATTTGGGTCAAGAGTGTCACCTCCTTTGAAGAGGGGGATGACAGCAGCTGCTTTCCAATCTATGGGAATCTCAGACGACACAAAAGAGAGGTTGAACAGGCTAATAATAGGGGTTGCAATAATTTCGGCAGATAATTTTAGAAAGAAAGGGTCCAGATTGTCAAGCCCAGCTGATTTGTAGGGGTCCAGATTTTGCAGCTCTTTCAGAACATCAGCTGAATGGATTTGGGAGAAGGAGAAATGGGGGAAGCTTGGGAGAGTAGCTGTGGGGGGTGCAGTGCTGTTGAATGCAGTAGGGGTAGTTGGGTGGAAAGCATGGCCAGCCGTAGAAAAATGCTTATTGAAATTCTCAATTATAGTGGGCTTATCGGTGGTGACCGAGTTTCCTATCCTCAGTGCAGTGGGCAGTTGGGAGGAGGTGTTCTTATTCTCCATGGACTTTACAATGTCCCAGAACTTTTTAGAGTTTGAGTTGCAGGAAACAAATTTGTTTGAAAAAGCTAGCCTTGGCGTTTAACTGCCTGTGTGTATTGGTTTCTAACTTCCCTGAAAAGTTGCATATCGCGGGGGCAGTTCGATGCTAATGCAGAACGCCACAGGATATTGTGTTGGTTAAGGGCAGTCAGGTCTGGGGAGAACCAAGGGCTATATCTGTTCCTGGTTCTAAATTTCTTGAAAGGGGCATGCTTATTTAAGATGGTGAGGAAGGCATTTAAAAAAAATAACCAGGCATCCTCTGACGGGATGAGGTCAATATCCTTCCAGGATACAAGGGCCAGGTCGATTAGAAAGGCTTGCTCGTTGAAATGTTTCAGGGAGCATTTGACAGTGATGAGTGGAGGTCGTTTGACCGCTGACCCATTACGGGTGCAGGCAATGATGCAGTGATCGCTGAGATCTTGGTTGAAAACAGCAGAGGTGTATTTAGAGGGCACGTTGGTTAGGATGATATGAGGGTGACAGTGTTTGCGGCTTTGGGGTTGTACCTGGTGGGTTCATTAATAATTTGTGTGAGATTGAGGGCATCAAGCTTGGATTGTAGGATGGCTGGGGTGTTAAGCATGTCCCAGTTTAGGTCACCTAGTAGCACGAGCTCTGAAGATAGATGGGGGGCAATCAGTTCACATATGGTGTCCAGAGCACAGCTAGGGGCCGAGGGGGGTCTATAGCAGGCAGCAACGGTCAGAGACTTGTTTTAGGAGAGGTGGATTTTTAAAAGTAGAAGTTCAAATTGTTTGGTTACAGTCCTGGATAGCCTGCAGAGTTCTGTCCTGCTATCTCTGCAGTAGATTGCAACACCGCCCCCTTTGGTCGTTCTATCTTGTCTGAAAACATTGTAGTTAGGGATGAAGATTTCAGAGTTTTTGGTGGACTTCCTAAGCCAAGATTCACACAGCTAGGACATCCGGGTTGGCAGAGTGTGCTAAAGCAGTGAATAAAACAAACTTAGGGAGGAGGCTTCTAATGTTAACATGCATGAAACCAAGGCTATTAGTTACAGAAGTCATCAAAAGAGAGGGCCTGGGGAGTAGGAGAGGAGCCAAGCACTGCAGGGCCTGGATTCACCTCTACATCCCCAGAGGAGAATGAGTATGAGGGTACGGCTAAAAGCTATAAGAATTGGTCATCTGTGATGTCCAGAATAGAGATAAAGGAGCAGGATTCTGGGGGTGATAAAATAGCTAAGGTATAATGTACAGACAAAGGTATGGTGGGATGTGAATACAGAGGTAAACCTAGGCATTTAGTGATGAGATATTGTCTCTAGAAACATCATTGAAACCAGAAGATGTCATAGCATGTGTGGGTGGAGGAACTGAGAGGTTGGATAAGGTATAATGAGCAGGGCTAGAGGCTCTACAGTGAAATAAGCCAATAAACACTAACCAGAACAGCAATGGACATGGTGGAGAGGCATGCTTAGCCGAGTGATCAAAGGGTCCAGTGAGATTCAGACAGCTAGCAAGCTGGTGGAAGATGGAGGGAGGTCTGTTTTTAGCCACCTCATGCGTTTCCATCTGTGGGTTAGTGGGGTTCCGTGTGGAAGGGGGGACCAGTCCAAGTTGGCAAAATAGTTAGTTATAGTGGCCCAAGAAAAGTGTCCGATAGACCTATTCATTGTGCCATGTTTCATAAGACCAAGTTCTCTGCCTGTGGGTTTTGGAAGTGTCATGTTGAAAGATTTGAGCAAGAACTCCCAACAGCCCAAAGTTAACACATTATCTTGCAGCAGACCCTCCGGTTGAAGACTGCATGAACAATGTTTTAGGTGATCTGTTGACAGGATGTTGTGATTTTCATGTGACCCTTTAAGCACTGACACGGGTGAAATGGACTCAGCATCTGACAGTTTGTCTGTTTAGTTGCATGTCTGACAAGTAGTGGTGCAACAGATCAAAACTCACGGATCGGATCATTTTTAGAATCAGCAAAAAGGAAGGAGATGAATAACTGCTTTCCATTTATTACTTAAAGCAAGTAACTTTAATGTTTAAATGAAATCTTAATATTCAATACTCAATTGTTAAATATGAGGCATTATACCTTCTTCCTTTGAACAATAGTGAATGAAAAAAATTGCTTGTGTCCACAACAAAGAAAAGAAAGCAAAGCAGACCTGAGCTTAACTTAATTATTTCTCAAAAATATGAGGATGTCTACATTGTCTGGGGAGAGAGTAGACCTCTGCAGTCACTCCCTGCCGTGGAGAACACCCTCTCACTGGGATCTGATGGGCCAGGCACAGCCAGGTAGCATCTTGTCATCATGGCAATGTGAGGGTATTTACACTCATTGCTTTCCACCATGCCAGTGGATCACCATCCACTGGAATGCCACTTGCTGCCTTGTAGGATAACACCTCTTTGATGGTGTTGGCAAATGTCTTGCCTGTGTCCTTGCTCGCAAAGGTCTCCTTCATGGCCAAGTTATTTTGTGGAGGAGATGCCTCTGAATCTGCTCCTGTCAGCTCTGTGGCTTGACCCTGCAGAAAAAATGACTTGATCTATTAAACTTATTTAAATAGTTAAATGAAATTAATTTGTGGCAATAACTTAAGCCATAATTATTCCAAATCAAATGGATGATTCTAATAGCAATAGGATAGACTAAGATTAGACTACAGTATATTTATTTTAAGTAATTCACTCTTATTTAATTGTTTTACTTTCTCAGTGGTGAGATCACTATGTCCTCCGGTGTAGGGCGGGGTCTAGGGTGAGACTGGGTCTAGGGTGAGACGGGGACTTGAACCAGTAGATCTATGAAGTGTTACGAACCGGCTCTGAGTTCGCAACAAAAGGGAGACAATGTGGAGACGAGGAGTATCAATATATATATATATTTATTAAATAAAGTAACTAAACAAAATTAACAATTAACAATGGTGTGTGTAATCAATAATCAGTAGTGTAAGTGAGTGTTTTGCATACCTGAATGTAATAATGCAGAGTGTTGAAAGGTGCCAAAGCAAATAACCAAAATGCCAACATCAACAAAGTGTCTGCCTGGAGAGAGTCTCTCAATGACTGTGGAAGAGGTCTCTTTATCCTGGGACACACCCGAGCCCAGGTGTTTCCCATCTAGCTGACGACCCTCCCAACTCCGCCCACCGGTATCCTAATAAGGAAACAAGAACAGAGAGAATACAGCAGACAGTGGGAGGGTCGTCACACACACACACACACCCCATAAAACCGGGGACCAACAAGGACCCCGGAACAACGTACCAGCCTCTGCGTCCCAAATTGATGAGGGGTTACGTGTTCACACCTCCCTTTGCCCCAGCCAACCTCCTCCTCCCCAGACCTCAGCGACCTTTACGCACAGGAAGCAAGTTTAAGAGGAAAGAAGAACAAAAGACCAAGATGGAACAGACAGGAAAGATAGAACATGACAAAACCAAACAAAACCAAACAATGGTCAGTCCAATAACATTCAGGAACAGGGCACACGAGACCGTCAGCTACCAGCTCCAACGAAAAGGACATCTCTCAACGGTTCAGAGTCACTCCGACGGTTCAGAGTCACTCCGACGGTTCAGAGTCACTCCGACGGTTCAGAGTCACAAAACTCATAACCGAATACGAGTACAGACCAGAGGGTGTAATAAAGGCAAAGATTTCATGTGCCCTACTCGTCAGTGGCACCTGCCAATAGCCCTTTAATATGTAAAATTTGCTCAAACTTAGCTGCGTCGACTTGATCTACGCAGTCCTCCATCCGAGGAAGAGGAAATGAATCTGGCTTAGTGACAGCATTTACCTTACGGTAGTCCATACAAAATCTGTTTGTTCCATCCGGTTTACTGACCAAGATACAGAGAGAAGCCCAACTGGAGAAAGAAGGCTCTGCTATCTTACTCTCCAGCATGTACCTGACCTCAGCATCCAGACAACGCAGTTTCTCTACAGAAACTCTATAGAACCGCTGACGAATGGGGTCAGCATCTCCAATGTCAGTATCATGCTCTATCAAGTTTGTACGTGTATCAGAAAACAAACCTGGAATTATCCGAATCAGACCAACCATCTCTTTCCGCCCATCAACAGGTAGATGATTAAGAGGGCTATCCAAAATATCCAGTGTCTCTGAATTTTTCTATCATCGGGACCAGGAACATCTTCCTCATGCACAGACCTAGCATTACAAGAACCAAGGGAAGTAACGGTATCAGCCAAACGAACAGGTTTACCGTCCTCTGTAGACTCCCACTTTCTCATCAGGACATCCTGTTGGAGAAAATAACCATGTGCGACATCTCCCAACTGTTCCACAGGCACAATGTGGTCACGCAACTCTAATGTGGGGTCAGTCCGTTGCGCATCGATTTAGATCGGAGCGGGATACAGATAACGGGATAACAGGGAAAACAGTGACAGACGTCTTTGTGGTATTCTCATTTACCGGAGCAGGGACCAGGTCACCATGGCTCAGACCGCATCACTGCACACGCAGAGAACACCGCTGGGAAACTCTGCTAACTCGCATCAGTAATCCCTACAATTGACGGTTTAGTGGAAACCACTAGAGATGGAAACACGACAGGCCACACACTCACCAGCCAAGTTATTCCCTAGTATAACGTTGATACCCTCAATAGGCAATGAAGGACGCACCCCCACAACAACCTCACCTTTCACCAGTCCACAATCCAACATCAGTTTATGTAATGGAACTGACAGTGTTCAACCCTATTCCCCTAATTAGAACACTATTCCCTGAATCAGTCTCAGCAGAGAAGGGTAACACAGATTCCAGCAAAAACGATTCAGAGGCACCTGTGTCTCTTAGGATCTTCACTGGCACTAGGTTCTTACTTCCTAACAGAGACAAAACCCTCCGTAATGAAAGGTAAATAGTCTGGATCAATATGGACTTTCAAATGCCCCTGGGCATGAGACAATGTGTCGGCAGTGAACTGATGTGGGACAGGCGCAGCTAACGCCATAGGCCTAAATTTAATGTTAGCACACGTACTGAATTTACCCCTAGACCTGAGAACCGGACATTCGTTTTTCCAATGACCTGAGCCTTGACAGTAGTGACACTCTTGACCAAAGTCATCTTTACCACGGGAGTCAGGCTCAACCCTAGTTGAATGAAACTCTGCTCGTGAACCAAAGTATCTCGGTGAGCGAGGCCCAAATCTCTCCGAACGCCCCCCACTCACTCCGAATACGGGGTTCTGCAAAAACACTTGCGAGTCAAAACATATTCGTCCGCCAAAACCGCAGCTTCAGCGACAGTCTTTACTTTTCGTTCGTTTAATGTACGTCGCTATACAATCAGGGATTGTGTCCTTAAATTGCTCTAACATAATCAGCTCACATAGCCCTCGGAAAGTCATAACTGCAGAGGCGGAACACCAGCGATTAAACTGTGAAGATAATTCTCTCGCAAACCCAACATGAGTCTGCTTATCATCCCTTTTTAAAGTTCTAAATCGTTGGCGGTAAGCCTCAGGAACCAATTCGTAAATCTGTAACACCGCCGTTTTAACCTTATCATAACTGACACTGTCGGCTACACTAAGAGCTGAATATGCTTCCTGCGCTTTACCAGTCAGCACACACTGCAACATTATAGTGCGGTCAGAATCAGGCCAACTCCTAGCGTCAGCAACACGCTCAAACAACGAAAATAACGTCTTAGGGTCCTTTTCGTTAAACTGAGGCAACAACCGTAAATTCCCAACAATGTCAAATGTGTCCGGGGCACGATCAAAAGAGGAACGACTCCTAAGTAAATCTGCGTCACCTTCCCAGAGCAAACTCTCCCCTGAGAGCTTTCCTTCCCTAACCAACTCTAGTCGCTCTTGTTGCAGCTTGATTTTAGCACGCTCCATATCCTGTTTAAATTCCAATTCCTTTTCATATTTTAACCGATCAGCAGCCAATTCCTTTTCATATTTTAACCGATCAGCAGCCAATTCCTTTTCATATTTTACACGATCGTGCTCGAGCTTCTCACGATCGTGCTCTAGCTGTAACAGAAGCAGCTCTTTCTGCTGTTCAAAAAGACTACTAGGACTAACCGATGGAGCGGCAATTGTAACATATCGGGGAGACGGCGAGTCCTCAGCAGAGGCTGCCCCAGTGGCATCTTCAAGAATACCTCTCTCCATCAGATTGGCCTTCAATATTAACCTAATAGAATTTTTTTACATTTCACTAATTTCAACCTTGTAGTGTTAAGCAACCTTCAACAGCTGTTCTTTAGTACAGAAGTCTAACAGTTCCTCTGATGGAAAGCGAATGAACTCGTCTACATTAGACGCCATAATCAGAGAGAAAAATTCACTCAACCTCTGCTGAGCACACCAGACCACAGCAAGAGAAATGACAAGCACACTGGCACCACAGAGAGAGTTGAGATATGGAGCTTCCCCAAACCCTACAATAACTCAACCCTAGTCTTCATGCAGATTTGCAGTGGGTAATTATGCACTGTAGCCCACTGGCAAGAAAATAAACCCCCAGCACGCTGGCAGATTCCACCAAGCCACAGATGTGCCCCCAAGACAACTGCTCAGTCCACAGACACCACACAAAAATAACAAACATTAACCATGCCCAACGTATTCCAAAATGAAACACGACGCTAAGCCTATCAGGGGGAAAAGGCTATAGCTCCAGGTAGTAAGTTTCACTACCCTATCCAAATCTCCCACTGAGGTACACAGCCGATTGTACTCACCTCCTACCGATGTCCCAACAGCGAGTAGAACACGTGTTTCCAGGATGGGCAGGGGCCTGGAAACTAACCAATGTACACTCTCCAACGCAGCAAACAAACAAAGGCAACCAATACTGAGCACCAAACTCAAATAAACCAACAAAATACACAAAGCACCTACAGAATTTAACATACCTCCACGTTTTCTCCCAAACAAGTTCAAGATCCCGGACGAGCCCCCACTTGTTACGAAACGGCTCTGAGTTCGCAACAAAAGGGAGACAATGTGGAGACAAGGAGTATCAAAATATATATTTATTAAATAAAGTAACTAAACAAAATGAACAATTAACAATGGTGTGTGTAATCAGTAGTGTAAGTGAGTGTTTTGCATACCTGAATGTAATAATGCAGAGTGTTGAAAGGTGCCAAAGCAAATAACCAAAATGCCAACATCAACAAAGTGTCTGCCTGGAGAGAGTCTCTCAATGACTGTGGAAGAGGTCTCTTTATCCTGGGACACACCCGAGCCCAGGTGTTTCCCATCTAGCTGACGACCCTCCCAACTCCGCCCACCGGCATCCTAATAAGGAAACAAGAACAAAGAGAGAGAATACGGCAGACAGGGTTGTCACAGAAGGTAGTCCTGTACATTTGGGGGGGGGGTGTATCTGGGGTTCAGGTCCTCTCTAATGGCAGCCTTGACATCTCTAGTGATGGTGCTGTCGTCCTCACTTGGGGCCATGGATTGTAGAATCCTTGTTTTCAGAGGTAGGATCATGGCCACAGACGGTGCAGTTTCAGTGATCAATAGGGTTGTAACCATTTTGAGGTTTGAGCACCCGGGGGACCTCTGCCACCTTCACGTCATCATCAGACAAGGTGAAGATGTCTTTATTTTTTCAGGGTCTTGTCTGTCAGTGCAGAGTATACAGCTGCCTGCTGCTCAAGATGGCGCTCCAACATGTCATAAGTGGAGTTCCATCTTGTTGTGACATGGTGTATGAGCTTGTGGGTCGGTAGCTGTAACATTTCCTGCTTGGTGTTATGTACATGAGCGGCTGTTGTGCTTCGGTGGAATAAGGAAACCACCTTCCTGATTCTCCCAAGGAGACGCTCCATCTGGTTCACTGAGATTCCCTTTGGGATGCTAAATTGATCACAAGTGCAAAGCAAGTTATATGTGGCCCCAGTCCAGCTTCTATCACTGCATTTACTTGGTTCTTGGCATTAATTTAAATTCAAGGAGCTTTATTGGCATGGGAACTGTGTTAACATTTCCAAAGCAAGTGAGGTTGATAATATAAGAAAGTGAAATAAACAATAAAAATTAACATTATCTGTGGTGGTTGGGATATTGCTATTGGGCCTCTAGCTTCCACTCTGCTACTGCTCCAAGCAGTAACTGCGCCAGATTGGTGCCTGTGTGATGAATAGAGGGGACGTCACATCTCCCTCTCTGTGGTGTAGTGAGCAGTCAGTCACGTAGCTTTCTGTTACCGTGGAGGTCCAGCTGTCTGTGGTGAGGGCAACAGAGGACGCCTTGGATAATTTGTTGACAATTTTGATATTTTCCTGTTCATAAAGATCTTGCACGATCTTCATACTGAAATGGGTGCGCGAGGGGATTTCGTAGCGTGGCTCAAGCACTTTCACCATATTTTTAAACCCTTTGTTTTCCACAACAGAGTGGCCTCATGTCTGCAGCTATAAACATCCCAATAGATTTGGTGATGGCTTTAGTCCGGTCTGATTCTGCAGCAAAGGGCTTAAATGCCGCGGTGAGAAGTTGTCTCTTGGCTGAGTCCTGTCACTGACACACCAGGGTGATGACACTTTAAATGTGTGTCCATGCTCCATGTATTTCCACGATCATACGGCTTTCTTGTGGCTCAATGCCTACACACCGTAATGGTATTGTCCACCATCCTTCTAACGTAATCCATATTTGACAGGGAAGCCAAAATGCTCCCATACAAGAGACTTAAATGAAGCGGAAGGCTTTTCCAGTTCATCAGCTCCTCCGCTAGCCATGGCTGTCACTGATCATGTTTTCTTTGCATTTTGCAACGCGAGGATCCAGGCTTGATTCGTTGGGATTCAACATACCCCGTTCACGCGAACAGTACACAGAACTGCTTTAAAAAAAAAAAAAATCAAATCAGGCTTCAGAGTAAAACGCAGGACGCACCTCTTGTCTGTCTTTTCACTGCAACTCTGCATCGAGATTTAGGGATTTATTACTTTCAAAAGTAACAGTAAAACTGTATTTCACATTATGATGGTTAAACTTTGCAATTGATCTACGGTTCACATGCGTGCCGAACCGTGGGGGGTGATCGTACGGATCACGGATCGACTACAGTCTGTTACACCACTACTGACGAGACATGTTTTTTTGGCCTTTTGTCGTGAAAAGGCGCGGCTGTGCAATTGATAAAAGTTTTCTCTGTGAACAGATTCACTGACTGAAATGAGAGCATACTTGATCCTAACTATGCTAACAGTGTTGTGCTTTTAACATTATTTCTCACATTCAATCACTCTCTCCCGTGTCTCTATCTCCTCTTTGACTAACTCTCTCTTCTAACAGATAAGATGTGAGAGGACTGTCATACAGGACACCAACGGGAGCGCTTCACCCAGCGAACAAACCCCTCTACTACAGCACTGGGTGGACACACACACATAGCAGTCTAGCCCAGTGCTGCAGGGCTCTGTGTTTGAGACTGGAACCCTATAGCCACTGACTGACAATTCTCTCTCTCTCTCTTTATATATATATATAAAATCACACACACTACCGGTCAAAAGTTTGGCTTCACTTAGAAATGTCCTTGTTTTACGAAAGAAAAGCACATTTTTTTGTCCATTTAAAATGACATCAAATTGATCAGAAATACAGTGTAGACATTGTTAATGTTGTAAATGACTATTGTAGCTGGAAACAGCTGATTTTTAATGGAATATCTACATAAGCGGACATGAGGCCCATTTTCAGCAACCATCACTCCTGTGTTCCAATGGCACGTTGTGTTAGCTAATCCAAGTTTATAATTTTAACAAGCTAATTGATCATTAGAAAACCCTTTTTTTCAATTGTTAGCATAGCTGAAAACTGTTGTGCTGATTTAAAGAAGCAATAAAACTGGCCTTCTTTAGACCAGTTGAGTATCTGGAGCATCAGCATTTGTGGGTTCGATTTACAGGCTCAAAATGGCCAGAAAAAAACCCTTTCTTCTGAATCTCGTCAGTCTTTTCTTGTTCTGAGAAATGAAGGCTATTCCACGTGAGAAATTGCCAAGAACCTGAAGATCTCGTACAACGCTGTGTTCGAACCCACTGATACTGATGCTCCAGATACTCAACTAGTCTAAAGAAGGACAGTTTTATTGCTTCTTTAATCAGAACAGTTTTCAGCTGTGCTAACGTAATTGCAAAAGTGTTTTCTAATGATCAATTAGCCTTTTAAAATGATGAACTTGGATTAGCTAACACAATGTGCCATTGGAACACAGGAGTGATGGTTGCTGATAATGGGCCTATGTAGATATTCCATTAAAAATCAGCCGTTTCCAGCTACAATAGTCATTTACAACATTAACAATGTCTACACTGTATTTTTGATCAATTTGATATTTTAATAGACAGAAAATGTGCTTTTCTTTCTAAAAACAAGGCCATTTCTAAGTGACCCCAACCTTTTGAACAGGTGCATGTGTGGGTGAGCCATGAACTCCCTTAGGCCTGGGCTGGCATCTGCCTGCATGAACTCCCTCAGGTCTGGGCTGGCGTCTGCCTGCCTACACCTCAATCGGTCTGGTTCTCACCTGGTACGGTTCTCAGCTGGTCCTGCGTCTGCTCCTGTAGAAGCTCTGGACCTAGGTTCTGTTTAGGACTTACGAGTCGAAAGGGAAAGGCAGGACCACTCCGGTGTCCCATCCAACCCTCCAATGAGGATCGTCATGCATCCTGTCTTTGTTTTATGTTGTGAATCTCTCGTCTCTCTTATCCTTGCATTTCCTCACAGTATCATGTGTTTTTACTAGTCCTGAAATGCTGTAGGAATCCACTGAACAGAAATATATATGCAACAATTTCATGAGTTACAGTTCATATAAGAAATACATTAATTAGGCCCTAATCTCTTAATTCATATGATGGGAATACAGACATGCATCTATTGGTCACAAATACCTTAAAAAAAAAAGTTGTGGCGTGGATCAGAAAACCACTCATCTGGTGTGACCACCATTTACCTCATGCAGCATGACATCTCCTTCACATAGAGTTGATCAGGCTGTTGCTTGTGGAATGTTGTCCCACTCATGAATGGCTGTGCGAAGTTGCTGGATATTGGCGGGGTATGGAACACGCTGTTGATCCAGAGCATCCCAAACATGCTCAGTGGGTGACATGTCTGAGTATGCAGTCCATGGAAGAACCGGGACATTTTCAGCTTCCTGGAGTTGTGTACAGATCCTTGCAACATGGGGCTGTGCATTATGCTAAAACATGAGGTGATGGCGGCAGATGAATGGCACTACAATGGGCCTCAGGATCTCATCACTGTATCTCAGCATTCAAATTGCAATCGATAAAATGCAATTGTGTTTGTTGTCTGTAGCTTCTGCCTGCCCATACCATAACCCCACCGCCACCATGGGGCACTCTGTTCACAACGTTGACGTCAGCAACGCTCTCGCCAACACGACGCTGTACACGCTTTGGAAACCATGTGTTTGATATATTTGATTCCATTCCACTAATTCCGTTCCAGCCACTACCATGAGCCCATCCTCCCCAATTAAGGTGCCACCAACCTCCTGTGGCGCAAACCCACAGTTTCATCAGCTGGGTGGGCTGGTCTCAGACGATCCCGCAGGTGAAGAAGCCGGATGTGGAGGTCCTGGACTGACGTGGTTACATGTGGTCTGCGGTTGTAAGGCCGATTGGACGTACTGCCAAATTCTCTAAAATTATGTTAGAGGCGGCTTATGGTAGAGAAATTAACATTCAAATATCTGTCAATAGCTCTGGTGGACATACCTAATGTCAGCATGTAAATTGCATGCTCCTTCAACCTGGGACATCTGTGCCGTTGTGTGACAAAACTGCACATTTTAGTGGCCTTTTATTGTCCCCAGCACAAGGTGCACCTGTTTTAATGATCATGCTATTTAATCAGCTTTTTGATATACCACACCTGTCAGGTGGATGGATGATCTTGGCAAAGGATAAATGCTCACTAACAGGGATGTAAATGAATTTGTGCGCAAAATTAGAGAAATCCATTTTTTGTGTGTATGGAACATTTCTGGGTTCTTTTATTTCAGCTCATGAAACATGCAATTAACATTTTACATGTGTTTATATTTTTGTTAAGTGTAGATATGTATTCTTCTGCTTTCCTCTCTTACTTTACTCTGGGTAGCAGTTGCCTGCATGCACAGATCTAAGATCGACAAACCTTAGCCATTACGGGGAGAAATGCAAAACTGACCCTAAATCAGCATCTAGAGGCAACTTCATTCTACAATAGCTCACCAGACAAAATAACCAGTCTACTGTTATTTGAGATAACTGAGATGCAATAATATTTTTTGCCAGGGTTGTGGTCAATTGTATTTTAATTTCAGTCAATTCAGGAAGTACACAGAAATTCCAATGCTTTTCAATGAGGAAAATGTGGAAATGGATTTTGGTTTACTTTCTGAATTGAAGTGAAATTGACCCAACCCTGTTTTTTTGCATGTGGTGAATAACACTTCATTCAGATCAAATTAGGTATGTCGTAGGAATGTCCCTCTGCTGGTGCTGTAGGCACCAATAATCACTGTTGAGGTTACAATTACAATTGAGCCATTTAAATAAGGAACTCTCGTTCTCTATATATTCCCCCAAAAGATATGGGATAATGAAGACGATTCATGAAAAAAATTGTCAAGGTTCTTTTTCTCTCTCGCATGGGCATGCTTTCCCACTTGAGAACGTGCAGAAATGGTCTTGCGAGAGAGGGTACGCCCACGTACACAGACCGGAAACTGCCCAATAACAGCGATCTCTGGCCTGCCTATCCTCTCCCTGGAAATGACTCTACTGTCTGGGGTTTTACTACACCTTACTTCTGCCTTTTTAATTGGAGATGTTTCCTTTGCCCAATCCGAAATTGACCTCTAACCCCTTGGCACTCCATGCAGATGTAGATTTGAGAGGATTGGATAGCTGTGATAGCTCCACATTGTTCTCTGAATTTTTAGCATACAGAAAATGCTCCAGGTTAGGGGCTAGCCAGCCTCTGTCATAGGCTTTCACTTCTTAATGTGAGTGATGCCGAGGCATCCAATGCTAGGTGCCAGGGGTCCATTTGGAATTGGGCTGTTGTTTCTGTCCTCTGCATTTCACTGTGTGCTTTCTCAGCACACAGGACCTTTGAATGAGATTGATAATGTGAGATGTGGATTTGCCCCCTAATACTCCTGGTAGACTCCTTTAGTGGTGAAGATGATGAATAACTCTTTCTTAAATAATAAATAAAAGTGCCTGGAATAGGTATACAGTACTTCTACTACTGGTTTGGTCTCCTGTGGTATTTTACATCAGAAGGTGGCCTCTTCTGTTCAGGGAAAGGACAAACATCTCTCTGTGTGATGACTTTTTTAAATGGTTTGGGCTGGAAGTGAAAGACAATGTGCAGTGTTCTATGAAAGATGCAGCAGAGGTAACCCACTGGTACAAGTCTAAAACTGATATGCTCCCAACATTAACACTAATGAATAAACCAATCAGCGTTTACACTCGTCACGAAACATATAGTGATCTTGTTTAATGTTGCTGGCGAGAGGGGGGGAACAGGCGATTGTCCATGAGTATTCAACCAGGCTTGATATGATTGACATTTCCTCTCTGCCTGTGGTCATGAAGCTAGAAGCTGTGAGAGAGGTGGCCCTAGCATAGATTCAAATGTATATCTCCCACAGAAGGTTCTGAGGGAAATGAATAACAAAACTGTTCATGTGGTGAGAAAGTGGCTATGCTTCAACACACAACACGGGATATCTTCCTGAGCCAAAGAGAGTGGGGTTTTGGTGTCATGACTATTGAGTGGATTTATGCTGCTATCAGACTGACTCACCTGTTGAACATGCTCAACAGTGACGATGTGACAGTTAGGCAGTTAGCCTGAGCCTCCCTCCTCCTGGAGGAGGAAGGTTCCACTGGCCATTGACACTGAGCTTCCTGGGCTTCAGGAGTAAGGCCAATGGAAAATTGGACAATCATGCTGTGGGCTTTGGAGTCTGGTCAGACTGTCTGGACCTGTGCAACTTGAGGAGAGTTCAGGTGGACAACACGGACTGATATGTAAACTGATCCAGTTGTGGCAGATTGCGGTGTTGTTGTGGAGGCGTCTGTAACCCATGATTGAACATCTCATCCTACATCCAGGACAACACTCCTTGGTATCAGACGGATGCAGCTACTGCAACACTGGACTGGCCTGAGGCTGCAGGGGAAACTCGCTGCTCTGGACTGTGCTGACCACTCTGTCTCCCATTCCATGTACCAGAATGCTTCCGTTGGTGAGGGCATTCTCACATTTACTGTTAAGGCGAGGCTGCAACAAAATATAATCTATCACTCTGGTACCCTGCAAACAATTACCCATTTTGTATTCTACATGAGTCAAATGTAAAGGAGTTCATTGCCCATGTTGTGAATGGCTGCTGTTCAAACAAGGATATGTAACATTTCTAACAATAAATCAAATGTATTTATAAAGCCCTTTTACATCAGCCGATGTCACAAAGTGCTATACAGAAACCCAGCCTAAAACCCCAAACAGCAAGTAATGCAGATGTAGAAGCACGGTGGCTAGGAAAAACTCCCTAGAAAGGCAGAAACCAGGCTCTGAGGGGTGGCCAGTCCTCTTCTGGCTGTGCCGGGTGGAGATTATAACAGTACATGGCCAAGATGTTCAAACGTTCATAGATGACCAGCAGAGTCAAATAATAATAATCACAGTGGCTGTAGAGGGTGCAACAGGTCAGCACCTCAGGAGTAAATGTCAGTTGGCTTTTCATAGCCGAGCATTCAGAGTTCGAGACAGCAGGTGCGATAGAGAGAGAGAGTCGAACACAGCAGGTCTGGGACAAGGTAGCACGTCCGGTAAACAGGTCAGGGTTCCATAGCTGCAGGCAGAACAGTTGAAACTGTAGCAGCATCATGACCAGGTGGACTGGGGACAGCAAGGAGTCATCATGCCAAGTCGTCCTGAGGCATGGTCCTAGGGCTCAGGTCCTCCGGGAGGGAGAGGGAGAGAGAATTAGAGGCAGCATATTTAAATTCTCGCAGGACACCGGATAAGACAGGAGAATTACACCAGATATAACAGATTGACCCTAGCCCCCCGACACACAAACTATTGCAGCATAGATACTGGAGGCTGAGACCGGAGGGGTCGAGAGACACTATGCCCCCGTCCGACGACACCCCCGGACTGGGCCAACCACGCAGGATATAACCTCACCCACTTTGCCAAAGACCCCACACCACTAGATGGATATCAACAGACCACCAACTTACTACCCTGAGACAAGGCTGAGTATAGCCCACGAAGATCTCCCCCACGGCACGACATGGCCGCATTGTTGACTGCTTTGTTGACCTGTTGAGTAGTCTCACCAACAGCACACATGCATAAACATTCTTGTGTAAGGGGAAGCTGGTTTGATGTTGATGAGATGTGTTTTCCTGTGTATAAATGCACCAGATATTGTTGTTGTGGGGGAGGTCCGGGGGAGGTGCTGATTGGACGGCTACATGGAGCAGGCCTTTTCTGACAAGCTGCTTCCAGATTGCAGGCCTGACAAAACTAGGGCATACCAAACTGGCTAGTTACTGCTCTGTTTCAGCTGTCGTGGGCAGCCTAGCTGTTTGGAGAAGGAGGTGCTTTTTGTACCCTTGAGTGCCATGCAGACAAGGACCTTTGAAATGTTTGGATCCTTTTTTCTTTTTTTTGTGTGTGTGTGTGTGTGTGTGTGTGTGTGTGTGTGTGTGTGTGTGTGTGTGTGTGTGTGTGCACAGAAATCTTCACTCTGGTAACTGTAAAAGTATTGAGTAACATGTACAAAGACTTTGCAAGAGATAAAGTAGAATATAAGCCATGAGGCTTTAGATGTGTTTGTGTGCATGCAAGTGTGTTTGCTTAGTATGTAGGCTACGTGTGTGAAGTGTGTGCTTTTATTGATTTCTAACACACAGGAAGAGTTGCATGACAGACAGTGTGAATCTCAGGGTGGTATGGTAGGTGTTATTTCATGGGGATGACTCCAGGGGTCAGTAGAACGACGATGAGCACGACGGTTACTATGCCAACAATCAGCTTGACGTTCCTCCTGCGGTAGGTGTGTGTGTGTGTGTGTGTGTGTGTGTGTGGAAGAGAGAGAGAAAGACGACAGTTTTAGTTTGGTCCACTAGATGGAATCAGAGTGAAACAGATGCTTGTTGTTGAAGAACAGAATCAGTCCTCATTCTCCTCTTCTTCCTCTCAGATGGATGTGACACCGAGGGCAGAGATGGCCTTAAACAAACTGATAATGGTCTGATTTCTTCCACTGAGAGATGAGAGAAGAGTAGAGAGAAGGGAGAGAGAGAGAGGTAGAGAGAGATGGAGAGAGAGGGCCTGGAAGAGTATATAACAATGAACAAAAGATGAGCCAGCCCGACAGGACAGAAGGGGACAAAAGAAAGAGGGATGTGGGAAAGAGAGCAAAACTGAAGCAATAGAAATGTAAAATGAACTTCAGATTGAGGCAACATATGTAGCATTCACCATAAATGCAGTCTCCGCTAACGTGGGAACATTGTCTAAAAGAGAGCAATGAAACAGGACAGCAGTCAGCTAAACAAGCGAGGGAGGAATCTATTAAAGGTGAGAGAACAGAGGAGGGAGGGAGGGAGGGAGGGAGGGAGGGAGGGAGGGAGGGAGGGAGAGAAAAGAATGTGGAAGAAAGAGGGGAGGAGTGAATCGTCTGGTAGCATTCAGAGCTGCTAAACTTTTTGGCTAATTTGAGTGTCTGTCTGTCTGTCCCCTCTGTGTGCATGCAGGTGTATGTTTATGTGTGTACTTGCAGGTGTGTGTTATTTGAACTTGCCCGCTCTCTGAACCCTTTCTCCATCCCTCCCTCCATATAACCTAGCTCTTCCACAGGCGTTAGAAGTGTGGACATCAGTTCAGAACAAACAGACACTCTTGAAGTGCAGGTGCGTGGGTGATACAGTAACTGTCAGATAAAAAATAGAAAATAAACTCTTGCGAACAGATGTTTGTGTTTGCATCACACAGATGCCACAATCCCTGGTTTTCAGGTTATGCTATAAAATACACTTGTAATTCACTAGCAACACACATATCAACTTGACGCATTGGACAGAGCGACAACAGAACAACTCATTTAGTGGACATTTTCTCTAATGATCAACTGTCTCCAGTAATGGCATGGTGTCAACCAATGACGGACAGTATTTGCTTTAACGTATTTGTGTGTGCATGTGTATGTGTTGCTCTTATATGTGGCACGTTGATATGAGAGCTACACTCAGGGGCCAGTTTATTAGGTACACCCATCTCGTTCCGTGTCGGACCTCCCTTTGCCTCCTCCTACCGTGTTCTTCGGGGCATAGAAACGTTGCTAATTTGGTATCAAGGGACCAAACGTGTGCTATTCCCTACACCATTACACCACCACCACCAGCCTGTACCTTTGACACCAAGCAGGATGGGGCCATGGACTCAAGCTGCTTAGCCAAATCCTAACTGGATTCGTCGGACCCGGCAATGTTTTTCTACTCTCCAATTGTCTAGTGTTGGTGATGGTGTGCCCACTGCAGCTGCTTCTTTTTATCTGATAGGAGTGGAACCTGGTGTGGTCGTCTGATGCAATAGCCCATCCGTGACAAGGACAGATGAGTTGTGCATTCCGAGATGCCGTTCTGCAGACCACTGTTGTACTGCGCTGTTATTTGCCTGTTTATGGCCCACCTGTAAGCTTGCTTAACCCAGAACTGTCATGCGTGAAAAGCCCAGGACGCCAACCGCTTCGGAGCTACTGGAACCGACACACCTGGCACCGACGATCATACCACACTCAAAGTCGCTTATGTCACTCATTTTGCCCATTCTAACGTTTAGTCGAACAGTAACTGAATGCCTCGATGTCTGTCTGCCTGCTTTATATAGCAAGCCATGGCCACGTGACTCACTGTCTGTAGGAGCAAACCATTGTGAACAGTACCCAATAAATTGTCCACCGAGTATATTCAACTATTGGCAGCTTCCCGTCTCTCTTCTCCTCTGACTCTGGATGTCTAAAGGAAATTACCTCCAATTTATACACAAGTACGTGTTCACACACACATTAAAGCAGATGGGTTCACATAGAGTAGCTGTAACCATAACAACCTGACCTAGCCAAACAGAAGACCTCCACCCATCCTCAATACCAGCTCTGTCACACCGTCTGGTTTGACACAGAGGAGCAGTAAAAAGGATCGGTCATTATTGAATAATAACACAGGAGTAACGTCATATCTGTAGAAACAACCAGCCTGGTCTCCTCTTCATTTACACGCCAACTGCCAACACAACATAACAGCTCCCAATCACTATCGTTGTAACTTTGATACACATGCACGGACACACTCATCATGGCAGAACATGCAGTCACAGATGGTGTACAATAGCCTCATTTCATTTACAGTCAATTGAAATGAAAATGTGTGTTCACTTAGACTGTTTGCTTTATCATGAGTTTTAACTGCCATAAAATCAGTGGGATGGTTTAGATTTAATAGCAACTGAGTGAATTTTGGCAGACCTAAAACGAGATCAGATTGGAGTTGTTGTTCCTGTTCTTCCAGACACCTGGTGACACCTGTTGATGTTCAGAGCTCGTCTCAGAGACCACCTGACAGACAGACAGATGGGCAGGCAGACAAGACAGACAGACAGACAGACAGACAGACAGACAGACAGACAGACAGACAGACAGACAGACAGACAGACAGACAGACAGAGAATTCAATGGATTTACTGATCAGACAAATCGATGGGCTGTTCACAGCATCTCTCCATACAGACAGCCTGTTCTCCTGTGGAATGGATTGTCTGGGACTCACAGACAGTTAACTTTCCTCATGTTGTTGTCGTCAGGTCCCTTCTTCCCCATATACTGCACTACTTTCCAGGTTTCCTGATCAGACTGATGGATATGCTGAACTGGATTGTCCTAAAGGCTAGGATGTCTGTCAAGACAGCCATTTAGAGAACGTCAACTTTCCAAGTTCCATGTTATCTTGATATAATGTACTACTTTAGAAATAGTTTTCTGTATCATAAATATGTTTATTTTTGGTGTATCAGCAGCATTCTTCAAATAGTTCAACTTTGACTATTTTGACAGAATGATGTGTGGCTACTGTTTGATACAGTAAATAATATGGAATCATACTTCAGTCAGGTAGAAAATATAATGGTCACAATGTCATTCAATACAACACAAACATGAAGACTGTAAAACTCTGGGCAACATCTTTTGATGCACAACAAAACCAAAGATAGAGTCACCATACCATAACACATTAAATTGTTTTACTTTTCATGTTCATTGATGTAAACACTGGACACACTCAATAAGAATAAATAACAATGACTATACTTTATAAAACATTGTGTGACATGACAATCATGGAGGAAATAACAATCTCAGTTCTTCAGATAAATCAGTTGAAATAGTTTGTTTACCTTCTAAATAAAACGGTCACAGATATGTCCAGTTCTTTTGTGACAATCATGCATCAATCACACTGGCGCTTATCCTCATGCACAGATAGCTGAAGCAAGGCATGACAATCAGGTGTGTGTGTGTGTGTGTGTGTGTGTGTGTGTGTGTGTGTGTGTGTGTGTGTGTGTGTGTGTGTGTGTGTGTGTGTGTGTGTGTGTGTGTGTGTGTGTGTGTGTGTGTGCCATTGTTCAGACACACACACACATATTGTAGGAAAGGAGCAGTTGGTGGACGCTCAGTCAGGTGTTCAAAGCAAGACACACACACACACACCTGGGAATTGAGTGACACTTGACATGTCGTACCTGGCTGTGATACGTCAGCCACCAGCTGTGGCAGAGATTTTAAGTACCAGTGTTTGTGTGAACCAAGCATGTATATACAGTACATACGTACATTATACATACACATTAAAGCATAGACACATACTAAGTAACACACTAAGTAACATACTAAATAACATACTAAGTAACATACTAAATAACATACTAAGTAACACACTAAGTAACATACTAAATAACATACTAAGTAACATACTTAATAAAATAATAAGTAACACTAAATAACATACTAAATAACATACTAAATAACATACTAAGTAACATTCTAAATAACATTCTAAATATAATACTAAGTAACATACTAAGTAACATTCTAAATAAAATACTAAGTAACATACTAAATAACATACTAAGTAACATTCTAAATAACAATCTAAATACAATACTAAGTAACATACTCAATAAAATACTAAGTAACATTCTAAATAACATACTAAGTAACATACTAAGTAACATTCTAAATAACATTCTAAATACAATACTAAGTAACATACTCAATAAAATACTAAGTAACATTCTAAATAACATACTAAGTAACATATCAGCAGACACAGAAACAAATACAAATGCATGCGCACACACACACACACACACACACACACACACACACACACACACACACACACACACACACACACACACACACACACACACACACACACACACACAGAGAGAGCCCCCCATGGCCCTGCTCCATACTCTGTGTGTGAACAGATGAGGTAATACAGATAACTATATATATATATATATATATATATATATATATATTATATATATATATATTAATATAATATAGATGAGGGCATAGAGAGGCGGAAGAGAATACTGTTTTTCCTCTACCTCTCCTCCTACTGACCCCTCTCACTCTGATCCCTCCTCTCTTTTCTCACTGACCCCTCTCACTCTGATCCCACCTCTCTTTCAACTGACCCCTCTCACTGTTTTCCCTCCCCTCTTCCTCTCCTCTCCTCCCCCCTCTTCTAGACTCTATTTGTGTCCCCCTCTTTCCTCTCCTGTCTATATATATATCTGACCTTTGCCCTGACCAGGCAGACTGAGTACTGCTCCTCAAATTGTCATCTCTGAGCAGTAATCCCTGACAACAGGTGCTGAACCAACACACATCACCTCCCGGAAATACACACACACACACACACACACACACACACACACACACACACACACACACCCTGCCTGACTCTCACACAAAAACACTCACACAAAAACATCAGTGTTTTCTTAGGGAGAGAGCTGTGGCTGCCATTGATGCTAGCTGAAGCGATTCGGTGAGTGTTCCAAACACAGCCCTAGGGTTCTGGAATGATGGATAGAATTCTTATGAGCTGCCTGGTCAGATATATTAGACAAGGAGAATAGAACACTACACTAGGTTCTAGGGCACAAAACCCATGTCTGCCTAAAGAAGAGCTCTGGACTGTAGTCCAGTTTGATATACACTGATTGTCCAAAACATTTAGAACACCTGCTATTTTAAAGACATAGACTGACCAGGTGAATCCAGGCAAAAGCTATGATCCCTTAATAATGACACTTATTAAATCCACTTCAATCAGTGGAGATGAAGGGGAGGAGACAGATTAAATAATGATTTTTAAGCATTGAGACATGGATTGTGTATGTGTGCCATTCAGAGGGTTAATGGGTAAGACAAAATATTTAAGTGCCTTTGAGCGAGGTTTGGTAGTAGGTGCCAAGCGCATCAGTTTGTGTTAAGAACTGCAATGCTGATGAGTTTTTCACGCTCAATAGTTTCCCGTGTGTATCAAGAGTAGTCCACCACCCAAAGGACATCCAGCCAACTTGACACAACTGTGGGAAGCATTGTAGTAAACATGGGCCAGCATCCCTGTGGAATGCTTTCCACACCCTGTAGAGTTCATGCCCCGACGAATTGAGGCTGCCCTAGCCGATGTTGTGTCGGCATTAGAATGTGTGAGAATAGAGCACGAGCCCAGACAGTACCTACAGCAAACATCACTGGTACAGTACATCTGTCGGTATAATATGGGATACGAGCAGCATTAGTTCTGGGGTTTGGGTTTTCATCACTGCTTATTTGGACATATCAGGATTGGGTGAAGGCGGTGCTTAAACTGCTTTACTTCGGCGGATGATAACCACCGGTGAAAATATCAGAAGGGGGTGGGAGGGATTGACTGAGATTTTCCTTTTGCGAGGGTGGAGACAAAAACGGAAATCTCCATTTCTAACACACTTCCCCTAGAACCTAATCGAGCAGCTGACCAAATTACGTAACATTTTAGTTCTGGGTTAAGTGAGATTAAACCACGACTAATCCAGTTAGGCGATTTTTAGGCCACTAGTCCATGTTATGTCTGCCGTAGTAAGCAGGGCTGTCGGGGGGGTTGAGGGCTGATCGTGAGGCTGAGCCGTTGGAGGTGGAGGTGAGCTCCAGGGTTGTCTGGATGATAGGGGGGCTGCCTGGCTGCTCTGCCCCACAGCGCTCCTCCTCAGTGGGCTGCAGAACTGTCGACAAACTGGTCTCCATCCGGCTGGCCCGGTACACACTCACCTGGAAACAGAGATAATTGGGACAGAACTTAAAAATACACACTCATACTAGTAACTGAAAGGTTACAAGATCAAATCCCAGAGCTGACAAGGTAAACATCTGTCGTTCTGCCCCTGAACAAGGCAGTTAACCACTGTTCCTAGGCCGTCATTGAAAATAAGAATTTGTTCTTAACTGACTTGCCTTGTTAAATAAAGGTAAAACAATACACACACCCAGAAAGAAGAGGGAATCTATACACACCTGGGTCTGTAGGTAGCGGGTGGACTTGAGTTCCAGTTCCTCGTAGGAGGCGGCAGGAACACACGGACACCAACAGAACACCTTCTGAAAGCCTGCCCTGAATCTAAACAGAGAGAGGGTTGAGAGAGAAAGAGGGAGAGAGGGGGGAGTGAGAGAGCGAGAAGGAGAGGCTAATGGGTCAAGTGTGTGTGTGTGTGTGTGTGTGTGTGTGTGTGTGTGTGTGTGTGTGTGTGTGTGTGTGTGTGTGTGTGTGTGTGTGTGCCATGCCTGTTGTGTTTGCGCTTGTGTGTGTACCACAGGAGGCTGGTGAGGGGAGGACATATAATAATAATGGCTGGAAGGGAGTGAATGGAATGGTATCAAAGACCATGTGTTTGATGTATTTGGTACCACTCCTATCATTCCGTTCTAGCCATTAGTATGAGCCCATCCTCCCAAATGAAGGTGCCACCAGCCACCTGTGGTGTGTACAGTCACCTACCTGTCGTTGAGACAGCAGTAGATGATAGGGTTGTACATGGTGGAGCTCATGGCCAACCACAGGACAGCCAGGTAGACCTGCTGGATGTAGCGCCACTCAAACAGCTGCATGGGGTCAGGGTGGAACTGCTGGAGCAGGAAGTAGATGTGGTAAGGCAGCCAGCACACTGCAAACGTACACACCACCACGATCATCATCTTCACAACCTAGGGAGGGGGGAGGGAGGGAGGGAGGGACAGTTGAAAGCAATTTAGGGATTTTCCTAAGAATATTCACTCAAGAGGTTCCCTGCTGTGTGTGAGCATGCATGAGTGTGTGTACATACAGGTATTGTGTTCTGCCTGTGAGCTTGTGTGTGTGTGTGTGTGTGTGTGTGTGTGTGTGTGTGTGTGTGTGTGTGTGTGTGTGTGTGTGTGTGTGTGTGTGGCCTGCGTGCGTACGTGTACCTTGCGTTTGGCGATTAGCTGCTCTCGGTAGCGGTGGGTGGAGTCTCCAGGGATAGTCCCCGCCCACAGGGACAAGCCCACCACCAGGTAAGCACATCCCATAATGCACAGCGGCAGGAAGTAGTACAGCAACACCACAGACACAGAGTACCTACACAGACAGAGACACACACACACTAATGAGTATGTTGGACTGGGGTCTCAGGTCTCGTCTAGTCAACCCTGTTCTGATTTGATTCCTTATCTCTGCTTCCGAACGTACGCACACACACACACAATGTCTGCTGATCCCTTATCAGTCTTGCTACAGGGAGTAGCGGCCCAGAAGATCAGCTCTCACTGAAAGATGTGAAATCAATTTACTAAGAGGAAGAGAGAAGAGAGAGGCCTAAATCAAGCCCTAGCCCCTAACTTCTAACATCAGACGAACTACAGGGACTCAGCTGCTTATGGAAATATCTTCATTCCCCTGAACACCTGAGACTAATGGAAATACTAAATAACACACACACACACGGGGGAGAGCATGGGTAGGTGGAGAGAGAGAAACACAGTGAATGAGTGAGAGAGAGAAGGAGAAAAAGTGGGGACAGAGAGAGAGAACTGTGAAACGAGTGAGGCTGGGATTCAATCCGATCGAGGGCTATAGGCATTACGACTTTAAAAGGGAATTTCAGATTGTGCCGGAATATGCAGCATTTACCGGGAATGGGATCTCCACGACCGCGGGAACGCTGCCTTTAAAATTCTCAATGCTTATAACCTGCGCTCGGATTGAATCCCGGCCTGAGAGAACTAGGAAAAAATCACAACTAATTAGTAGGGCTGTCAAACAATTCAAATAATTAATCGAGTTAAAGGCTAGCTAATCGCCCTAAATTTGTCCCTAAAGAAAAAAATATATCTTTAAAAAGCAGTTCATTGAGTTACAGGCATACTATGCATTGAAGGGACGGAAACACCAAATGATCTACATGAGAATGTTTTAATAGCATTTTCGCCATAAACAACACACAAGACACTAACATAGCTACAGCTATTAATGCTCCTAATGTTTCAGCAGGCCTACTCCCTCTTATCAATGTTTCAGTAGGCCTACTCCCTCTTATCAATGTTTCAGCAGGCCTACTCCCTCTTATCAATGTTTCAGCAGACCTACTCCCTCTTATCAATGTTTCAGTAGGCCTACTCCCTCTTATCAATGTTTCAGTAGAGCCTACTCCATCTTATCAATGTTTCAGTAGAGCCTACTCCCTCTTATCAATGTTTCAGTAGGCCTACTCCCTCTTATCAATGTTTCAGTAGAGCCTACTCCCTCTTATCAATGTTTCAGTAGAGCCTACTCCCTCTTATCAATGTTTCAGTAGAGCCTACTCCCTCTTATCAATGTTTCAGTAGAGCCTACTCCCTCTTATCTATGTTTCAGTAGGCCTACTCGCTCTTGTCACTGTTTCAGTAGGCCTACTCCCTCTTATCAATGTTTCAGTAGAGCCTACTCCCTCTTATCAATGTTTCAGTAGAGCCTACTCCCTCTTATCTATGTTTCAGTAGAGCCTACTCCCTCTTATCACTGTTTCAGCAGACCTACTCCCTCTTATCAATGTTTCAGTAGGCCTGCTCCCTCTTATCAATGTTTCAGTAGAGCCTACTCCCTCTTATCTATGTTTCAGTAGGTCTACTCGCTCTTATCACTGTTTCAGTAGGCCTACTCCCTCTTATCAATGTTTCAGTAGAGCCTACTCCCTCTTATCTATGTTTCAGTAGGTCTACTCGCTCTTATCACTGTTTCAGTAGGCCTACTCCCTCTTATCAATGTTTCAGTAGAGCCTACTCCCTCTTATCTATGTTTCAGTAGGCCAACTCGCTCTTGTCACTGTTTCAGTAGGCCTACTCCCTCTTATCAGTTTCAGTAGAGCCTACTAGCTCTTATCACTGTTTCAGTAGGCCTACTCCCTCTTATCAATGTTTCAGTAGAGCCTACTCCCTCTTATCTATGTTTCAGTAGGCCAACTCGCTCTTGTCACTGTTTCAGTAGACCTACTCCCTCTTATCAGTTTCAGTAGAGCCTACTAGCTCTTATCAGAGTTTCAGTAGGCCTACTCCCTCTTATCAATGTTTCAGTAGGCCTACTCCCTCTTATCAATGTTTCAGTAGGCCTACTCCCTCTTATCTATGTTTCAGTAGGCCTACTCGCTCTTATAAATCATGTCCTCTTTGTAAATCATGTCTGAGTGTTGGAGTGTGCCCCTAGCTATCCGTAAATTAAAAAAATATGAAAATGGTGCCGTCTGGTTTGCTTAATATAATGAATTTGAAATGATATGTACTTTTACTTTTAATTTTGATACTAAAATATGGTTTAGCAATTACATTTACCTTTGATATTTAACCCAAATACTTTTAGACTTTTACTCAAGTAGTATTTTACTGGGTGACTTTCACTTTTACTTGAGTCATTTTCTATTAAGGTATCTTTACTTTTACTCAAGTATGACAATTGGGTACTGTTCCACCCCTGTGCACGTGACAATTAAAAACTTGAAACACACATTCTCTCTCACACATAATCATACACACCCCACTCTTGCATAAGCAGCCTACCTTTGAAGCATCTCTTTGAGGAGCCTATTCCTGTTCAGTTCGTCCTGTGCCATCTACATTTGTGCATAGCCTAGTCAGTGGTCAAGTTATCAGGTTGCTAGCTAGCTAGGTAACATGACTAGCTAGCTAAACAATGTTGTTTGTAATCAAACCAAAAAAATAGCGGCTCGCGAGTAGTTTAAAATGACCCGTGACATGCGCACCAATCCGTGGAACAAAGAAAAAACAGACGCAATTAACTGCGCCAAAACAAATGTAAACGTTAACTTTGACAGCCCTGCTAATTAGTAAAGTAAATTCTGTGTGAATAACTTTTTAATAGCTAAACAGTCTAGTCTGTGGTTTTTAATTGCTGCAAAGTTGACTAATGATATCAAACTGTTATCATTCACAGAGAATAACTTCTATTTCACAGTTTGGAACATGGCTGTCTAGGAAGTCTAGACTGTTAAACATGGTTATTCATCTCTTTAACATAGAATTGATTTGAATTGTCTTATTTTCTATGTGACAAATACAATGCTATATATATATATATATATATATATATATATATATATATATATATATATATATACATATATATATATATATATATATATATAAAGATGATCACACAGCATCAATAAACAACACAACAAAACAGAAAAACAATAATAACAACGCAATTAATTAAAGTCCTTGAAGTCCTACGACTTCTGTCTAACAATGGCTATTCATAACAAATAACCCCCACAGACTGAACACCTACTATCTGTTTGGTTCTAAATCAGTCTCTTGACTAATAGAGGTTGGATAGATTCATGAATCATTCCACTAGGATGTTACATTACAAGGAGACAAACAGCAGAAAGAAGCTCGGGCTATTCATCCAGAAGTTGGGATTTCAGCTGAGACAGAAAAAGGATGTGAGTAGTGAATCAGATTCTACAGACAAAAAATAATGCAGTTTATTCTCTAATGTCTAGTGAACCTCCTGAAGATGACGCTTCCTTCAAACCCCTCTGTGTGTGTATGTGTGTGTGTCAGTACTCACATCTTTTTGAAGTCCATGGCTGTGTCATCGGTGTATTCAGGCCATTGGATGTAACAAACGGTCCTACCAGGCAGCTGGTCAGTAGTTGAGTAGTAGTACTGGGGGAAGGCCAACAGCAGAGCTAACACCCAGATCACTCCGATCACTACACGGGTCTCTGCTGAAGACAACCTCTGCCTCAGGGGGTGGATGATCGCCATGTACCTGGAACACACACAAAAACACACACGTGGGATAGGAATTTTTGCACTAACTCTCTTGCACTGACTTTATGCACAAACACTAGACTCGACCAACACACTCACACATACACCCCAAGACACACACACACACACACACACACACACACACACACACACACACACACACACACACACACACACACACACACCGCACACACGCACACACGCACACACACTCACACACTCACATATGCTCTCTCACACACTCACACACCCACTTTCTCATCATTGTCACACACTCACATATGCTCTCTCACACACTCACACACCCACTTTCTCATCATTGTTATTCATTATTCACTGTGTATTTAATCCTCCTGTCATTATTTTGTTGTTGTATCATTCTCTCTGCATTGTTGGGAAGGGCCCGTAACTAAGCCTTTCACTGTTATTCTACACCTGTTGTTTATGAAGCATGTGACAAATACAATTTGATTAGATTTTGACACACAGAGGTCAGTAATACACATACACACACTGTAATACACACACATAGAGATCAGTAATACACACACACACACACACACACAGAGGTCAGTAATACACACACACACACACACACACACACACACACACACACACACACACACACACACACACACAGATCAGTAATACAAGCACACATAGTAATCAGTTATACACACACACACTGTTATACACACACACACACACTGCTATACACACTGACACATTACTGTAGCACAGACACACATTTATATATACACACGCTTGCTACTGAGGGGACACCAGGGGATACAGACATGGCCACGATTAGTTTTACATTCCACTGGTTTCATTTAATTGGCAATTACTGATAGTTCATCTTCTTTAGCGCAACAGCTACATTCTGGTGACAGATGGAGAAGAGACACTGCACTGTGTGTGTTCCTCCAAGCTCTAATGAAAGGTAATCATGCAGAGTTGATGTGAGTGTATCTGATCCTTCTCCTCTCCTCCTCGCTTCCTCTACCCTCCTCTCCTCCTCTCCTCTCCTCCTCTACCCTCCTCTCCTCCCCTCCTCTCCTCCTCGCCTCCTCTCCTCCTCTTCTCTCCTCCTCGCCTCCTCTCCTCCTCTCCTCTCCTCCTCTCCTCCTCGCCTCCTCTACCCTCCTCTCTTCCTCTCCTCCTTGCCTCCTCTACCCTCCTCTCCTCCTCTCCTCCTCTACCCTCCTCTCCTCCTCTCCTCCTCTACCCTCCTCTCCTCTCCTCCTCGTCTCCTCTCCTCCTCTCCTCTCCTCCTCGCCTCCTCTACCCTCCTCTCCTCTCCTCCTCGCTTCCTCTACCCTCCTCTCCTCTCCTCCTCTACCCTCCTCTCCTCCTCGCCTCCTCTACCCTCCTCTCCTCCTCTTCTCTCCTCCTCGCCTCCCCTCCTCCTCTCCTCTCCTCCTCGCCTCCTCTCCTCCTCTCCTCCTTGCCTCCTCTACCCTCCTCTCCTCCTCTCCTCTCCTCCTCGCCTCTTCTACCCTCCTCTCCTCCTCTCCTCCTCTACCCTCCTCTCCTCTCCTCCTCGCCTCCTCTCCTCTCCTCCTCGCCTCCTCTACCCTCCTCTCCTCCTCTACCCTCCTCTCCTCCTCGCCTCCTCTCCTCCTCTTCTCTCCTCCTCGCCTCCTCTCCTCTCCTCCTCGCCTCCTCTCCTCCTTGCCTCCTCCACCCTCCTCTCCTCCTCTCCTCTCCTCCTCGCCTCTTCTACCCTCCTCTCCTCTCCTCCTCGCCTCCTCTACCCTCCTCTCCTCTCCTCCTCGCCTCCTCTACCCTCCTCTCCTCTCCTCCTCGCCTCCTCTACCCTCCTCTCCTCTCCTCCTCGCCTCCTCTCCTCTCCTCCTCGCCTCCTCTACCCTCCTCTCCTCTCCTCCTCGCCTCCTCTACCCTCCTCTCCTCTCCTCCTCGCCTCTTCTACCCTCCTCTCCTCCTCGCCTCCTCTACCCTCCTCTCCTCTCCTCCTCGCCTCCTCTACCCTCCTCTCCTCTCCTCCTCGCCTCCTCTACCCTCCTCTCCTCTCCTCCTCTACCCTCCTCTCCTCCTCGCCTCTTCTACCCTCCTCTCCTCCTCGCCTCCTCTACCCTCCTCTCCTCTCCTCCTCGCCTCCTCTACCCTCCTCTCCTCTCCTCCTCGCCTCCTCTACCCTCCTCTCCTCGTGTTGCTTCACTGATGTGATTTACTTTTCTAATCAAGACAAGGAGATGGGGTGACCCCAAAACTATCATCTCCCTTCCTCTCTTTCTTCACCGTTTCTCTTCTCCCTCTGCCCTTTCTCTCCTTAATCCCTTCCACCCCTTCTCCCCCGCTCTTCCTCTCTTCCCCTCTCCTTCCCTCTTGATTATCACCCCTTCCCATTTGTTCTCTCCCCCTCCCTCTCCCTCTCTCTATCCCTGCCTCCCTCTCTATCCCTACTTTTCTCTGCCTGTTGAGGTAAAATCGATCCTCTTCAGACACAGCGGTTTACAAACACACCTGTTGTAAACACTCCCAGGGAGCCTGGGGTCACCTGGAGGAAGGGCTACACTCTCTCTCTACTTCACTATTGCAAGAATGTTCAGATTGTTCTGACATTGTGGTGACATACTGAAGAAAGGGGGATCTGTGTTCTGACAGCGAGCCCAGAATGATGGACGGAGTGAAGGAAGGATGGAAAAGAGAGGAGCAGAGATGATGTGAAGGAAAACGCAGCTCTCACACACTGAGGCTGTGGCGACATATTGATGACATTATATGAGAGAGAAGCAGGGTTGGAGAAGGGATCTCTAGGAAAAGGTTGCTGTTAAACACATCAAACACACACACACACACACACACACACACACACACACACACACACACACAGCTCACCTTTCCAGTGCTATGGCAGTCATGGAGTATATGCTGGTGAAGACTGCTGCAATGGGGAAGAAGTTATGGAACCGACAGTAGCCCAAACCAAAGTACCACTCGTTATGGACGCTGTATGCAAAGTTTATCACTGTGTTGAAGGCTGACATAGACGCCTCTGCAAAGGCTAGGTTCACCTGGGAGGAGAAAAGAGGAATCCGAAACAGACAGATGGACAGACAGACACATACACACAAAACAAAGTTCACATTCACTGGGGATATTTTAAAATAAAATAAATGAATTTGGAAATGATGACATAACGCCTGTCCAAGCTCTCTCGTTCTTTAGCATTTTACATGTGTTTGTTTACCAGGAAGTAGTTGGTCACGGTCCTCATGCGTTTGTGCGCGAGGATGATCCAGATGACCACCAGGTTACCGATCACGGAGACGCACACCATGCTGCAGTAGGCGATGGCCCAGAGAGCGATCTGCCAGATCGGCTGCACGAACTGGTTATATCCCTCTGTGTCGTTCAAACCGGAGCCGTTAGTGGCGTTAACGGAAGAGTAGTAATCTGTGGTGTTCAACAGCGAGTCCATCTTTAGATCTCAGATATTTTGTGTTGAAAGAGTAATAATCCAAATAGTAATGGCTAAAATAATAAATATTATATTTGAAGAATAAGTAGAGTTATTCCCAGTAGCCTAACCTTGTGTGATCGTTTCACAACAAAACAATCTTCTGAAGTTTATCTTTGATGATGAGGGTTATAAACCCCAAAATATTTTGATAGTAACAGAAAAAAGAAAGTGAATGGAATGTTGATCTGAGAGAATATCGCAGTAGTAAAAACTGTCTAGTTACTTTCTTCTGTTGACCGGCTCACTTGTAAGATTTACGCACTTCTCTTTCCCAAATGAACAAGAACGTTTTGTAATTTGAGTTACAGGTGAAAAACTTTGGGATTGAAATGGTCTTCGTTCTCCATATTCGTGTTTACTTTCCCGTTAACGGTAAACCTTTTTTTTCTTGTCGCGCGCAGGCTGGGAAGGACGCACACTATGCGCTCATCGCAAAGCCAAGCATTTGACATACCCATGCCGCACACAGACACTCGAGTCAAATACGCACGCGCGTGAAAGCCACAGCCACACACACAGCGAGGAATATGTTTGAGGTGAAGTGCATATATAAGAATGCTTTATATATTATTTTGTGATTTCCCTCAGTGAGCAAAGTAAGGTGTAGATGAGTCAGATGGAAATTTCCGAAATGTCTCTTTCTCTCTCTGGAAATAATGTTTTCTGCATCTATGAAATAGCCTATGGTCTTTTGAGTGGGTCACATTGATCGATGCCCTTGCCTGCAGTCAGACATCTGGAGTTCAGTCTGCTATTTCAAATTTTTCTCTTCATTTCCTCTCTCCCTATGTTGCTCAATTTATCTCTCTGTAATGAACACGATAGGATACAGAGAGCTGGTTTCAAGTGCAGGGTGCAGCAGGTGTTTATTGTAAAGGACCACAGGAGGAGGCAGGTAGCTGGTTCCGGGGGCAGGGAGAAGGTCATACACAGGAGGAGGCAGGTAGCTGGGTCCAGTGGCAGGCAGAAGGTCATACACAGGGGGTCCAAAAAGTCAACAGTACAGGCAGGGAAACGGCTAGTAACGTCATCCAGGAGATCAGGCAATGGGTTGATAACAGGAAATCTGATAGGCTAAAGTACAGACAGGGAATAGGCAAAAGCTATCATATGCGGGATGAGTAAATCACGGGAAAAACAAACAATACACGGGGTGCAAAGAACTGAACTAAATAGTGTGTGATAATGACATACAGGTGTGTGAACAGGTGATCAGAATTCAGGTGATTGGGATCTGGAAAGTGAGCTGCATTCAGGGCATCTACGTGTTTGAGAGTGTGAGTTGGAAGCAGAAGTTACGCTCTCATCCACCCTCCAATCATTCTCCTCCTCTTTACCAGAGAGAGTAAGCATCATTAGGAAGAGTGGTCTGTGTAAATTCCCTACATAAATATTCTGATGTCTGGATCTCAAGGCAGGGGAGATGTCAAGCCTCCTTTACAAGACAGGGGCTGCATTACTATTATATAGTAACATTACTCTATTCTGTCTCTATCTATCCTCTCCCTGCTCACTCTCTATCCTCATTTCCTGTCACTCAGTCGGCACTCAGTCGGCTCTCAGTTGTCTCTCTCTCTCTCTCTCTCTCTCTCTCTCTCTCTCTCTCTCTTTTCTTTCTCTCTCGCTCTCTCTCTCTCTCTTTCTCTCTCTCTCTCTCTCTCTCTGTCTTTCTTACACACACCAAACAGAGTTATCATCAGAATGTACAGCAGGGAAATGGAAGCCAATTTCACCTACTACTACTCAACTACTCAGAACTACAACACAATCCACCTTGAGAAAGGAGAGGTGAGGAGAGAGGGATGAGGAGAGTGGGATAGGGATAGGAGGGAAGGGTAGGAGGGGAGTGGACTGGAGGAGAAGAAAGGAGAGGAGGGGGAGATGAGGGGAGTGGATGAGAAGAAGGTGGAGGATCTTCATTTGATCACCCTGTTGCAGGAGAACTTTCCTGTAGTGCAGAAAATTTAAACACCAGTGTATTTGAGGTTTAAAAAAAGGCTTCTGAAGTTTGTAATTTCCACTTTTCCACAAATTTCAGACTTGATTTTTATTAAAAAAAATCTTACGAAAAATGTATCAAACTCTACAAAAATGTCCATTAATCATAATCCACATGATAATCCACATTTCATGTTGCTGCTGGATTATTTTACTACTCTATTAAGATAGTAGATCTGTAGCAAGGAGAAGGAGAATGAGAGAAGAAGTGAAGAGCAGGAAAGTTACAAAGAGAGGGTTTTAATCTATGTGGGATAGATAACACAACATATGTCATCTTCCTGACAAATCCTCGGCACACAGGTCCCCAATCTGAATGTACGAAAGGGAAGAAGAAAGACATCTGAATGTGAGAAACAGCAATAGAGAGAGGTAGAGGATGGAGGAATGGAGTGGATGCTTAAGTACCTGGAACCTTGGGCTAGTCTCTCAGCCTCCCAGTCACACATAGGTGATTCAATCTAACAGCCCGAGAAATAGATAGAAGGAAAAAGGGGGAGAGAGAGAGAGAGAGAGGGAATACAAAAGAGGGAAGGAGAAAGCAATAGAATCTTGTCCAGAGAGGTTTGATTTGATATACTCGGGCAGAATTAGAATAGATTAAGACAGAGAAACAACAACCATTCCTCACGCAGAGAATAAGAAATATGTACAGATTCTGTCAGTGGATTTGTGCACACGAGCACAAACACTTAATGCAACCACACAACCTGGAGTGGAGTTGAGTGCTCAGGAACCTCTTATCCAGCTGTGCTGTGGCACACTTACCTGGAGAGAGAGACAAAGAGGCTTGGTGACAAAATGGGGGAAAGAAAGAGTGCATTAGCGAAAGAGAGGGAGAGAGAGAAAGAGAAGCCTACGTGATGAGTGACGAGTTTGTGTGATGAGTGTTTGTTGAGAGAGCATACACATGTCCAGTTAAACCCCAGTTTTAAACCCCATGCTCAGTTAAACCCCAGCTTTAAACCCCATGCTCAATTAAACTCCAGCTTTAAACCCCGTGTTCAGTTAAACCCCAGCTTTAAACCCAATGTTCAGTTAAACCCCAGCATTAAACCCCATGATCAGTTAGACCCCAGCTTTAAACCCCATGCTCAGTTAAACCCCAGTTTTAAACCCCATGTTCAGTTAAACCCCAGTTTTAAACCCCATGCTCAGTTAAACCCCAGCTTTAAACCCCATGTTCAGTTAAACCCCAGTTTTAAACCCCAAGTTCAGTTAGACCCCAGCTTTAAACACCATGTTCAGTTAAACCCCAGTTTTAAACTCCACGTTCAGTTAAACCCCATCTTTAAACCCCATGTTCAGTTAAACCCCAGCTTTAAACCCCGTGTCCAGTTAGATCCCATCATTAGATCCCATGTCCCCTATATGGTCCCTCCTCCCCTCAGACAGACACTATAGGGTCCCTCCTCCCCTCAGACAGACACTATAGGGTCCCTCCTCCCCTCAGACAGACTCTATAGGGTCCCTCCTCCCCTCAGACAGACACTATAGGGTCCCTCCTCCCCTCAGACAGACACTATAGGGTCCCTCCTCCCCTCAGACAGACTCTATAGGGTCCCTCCTCCCCTCAGACAGACTCTATAGGGTCCCTCCTCCCCTCAGACAGACACTATAGGGTCCCACCTCCCCTCAGACAGACACTATAGGGTCCCTCCTCCCCTCAGACAGACACTATAGGGTCCCTCCTCCCCTCAGACAGACTCTATAGGGTCCCTCCTCCCCTCAGACAGACACTATAGGGTCCCTCCTCCCCTCAGACAGACTCTATAGGGTCCCTCCTCCCCTCAGACAGGCTCTATAGGGTCCCTCCTCCCCTCAGACAGACTCTATAGGGTCCCTCCTCCCCTCAGACAGACTCTATAGGGTCCCTCCTACCCTCAGACAGACACTATAGGGTCCCTCCTCCCCTCAGACAGACTCTATAGGGTCCCTCCTCCCCTCAGACAGGCTCTATAGGGTCCCTCCTCCCCTCAGACAGACACTATAGGGTCCTTCCTCCCCTCAGACAGACACTATAGGGTCCCTCCTCCCCTCAGACAGACTCTATAGGGTCCCTCCTCCCCTCAGACAGACTCTATAGGGTCCCTCCTCCCCTCAGACAGACACTATAGGGTCCCTCCTCCCCTCAGACAGACACTATAGGGTCCCTCCTCCCCTCAGACAGACACTATAGGGTCCCTCCTCCCCTCAGACAGACTCTATAGGGTCCCTCCTCCCCTCAGAAAGACACTATAGGGTCCCTCCTCCCCTCAGACAGACACTATAGGGTCCCTCCTCCCCTCAGACAGACACTATAGGGTCCCTCCTTCCCTCAGACAGACACTATAGGGTCCCTCCTCCCCTCAGACAGACACTATAGGGTCCCTCCTCCCCTCAGACAGACTCTATAGGGTCCCTCCTCCCCTCAGACAGACTCTATAGGGTCCTTCCTCCCCTCAGACAGACACTATAGGGTCCCTCCTCCCCTCAGACAGACACTATAGGGTCCTTCCTCCCCTCAGACAGGCTCTATAGGGTCCCTCCTCCCCTCAGACAGACTCTATAGGGTCCCTCCTCCCCTCAGACAGACACTATAGGGTCCTTCCTCCCCTCAGACAGACACTATAGGGTCCCTCCTCCCCTCAGACAGACACTATAGGGTCCCTCCTCCCCTCAGACAGACACTATAGGGTCCTTCCTCCCCTCAGACAGGCTCTATAGGGTCCCTCCTCCCCTCAGACAGACTCTATAGGGTCCCTCCTCCCCTCAGACAGACTCTATAGGGTCCCTCCTCCCCTCAGACAGACTCTATAGGGTCCCTCCTCCCCTCAGACAGACACTATAGGGTCCCTCCTCTCAGACAGACTCTATAGGGTCCTTACATGTAAGCTGAACAGGTATAATAAGCACTCCTTCATTTCTATATCCATCAAATACCTAAACAGCAATAAATAAAGCTGAGCTGTGTACTATAAGGGTAATGTGTAATGTATGTTGTAAGGTCCAGTGTTGTATACAGCAGTACTGTGTGTCGAAGACAATTTTCCTATCCTGAGTTATTTCATTATTTACCCTAGTAGTCATATGGCACACACATGGAATTCAACAGAAAGATGTTAAAGGTGTTTAACAGAAAGATGTTAAAGGTGTTCAACAGAAAGATGTTAAAGGTGTTCAACAGAAAGATGTTAAAGGTGTTCAACAGAAAGATGTTAAAGGTGTTCAACAGAAAGATGTTAAAGGTGTTCAACAGAAAGATGTTAAAGGTGTTCAACAGAAAGATGTTAAAGGTGTTCAACAGAAAGATGTTAAAGGTGTTTAACAGAAAGATGTTAAAGGTGTTCAACAGAAAGATGTTAAAGGTGTTTAACAGAAAGATGTTAAAGGTGTTCAACAGAAAGATGTTAAAGGTGTTCAACAGAAAGATGTTAAAGGTGTTCAACAGAAAGATGTTAAAGGTGTTTAACAGAAAGATGTTAAAGGTGTTTAACAGAAAGATGTTAAAGGTGTTCAACAGAAAGATGTTAAAGGTGTTCAACAGAAAGATGTTAAAGGTGTTTAACAGAAAGATGTTAAAGGTGTTTAACAGAAAGATGTTAAAGGTGTTCAACAGAAAGATGTTAAAGGTGTTCAACAGAAAGATGTTAATGGTGGTTTGTTAAAGAGGTATGCAGCGTAAAAAAAGCCTGCCGTCACGTCGTGCCAGGCTTTTTTGTGCTATACTCGACTTGAGTGGTTTGAGTCACTGATGTGATCTTCCTTTCTCGCGTCCCCTCGGGCAGTGGAGGAGATCTTTGTGGACTATACTCAGCTTTGTCTCAATGTAGTAAGTTGGTGGTCTGTTAATATTCCTCTAGCGGTGTGGGGGCTGTGCTTTGGCAAAGTGGTTGGTGTTATATCCTGCCTGGTTGGCCCTGTCCGGGGGTATCGTCGGAAGGGGCCACAGTGACCCCCGACACCCCCTGTCTCAGCCTTCCGTATCTATGCTGCAATAATCTATGTGTCGGGGGGCTAGGGTCAATCTGTTATATCTGGTGTAATTCTCCTGTTTTATCTGGTGTCCTGTGTCTCCTGGAGGACCTGAGCCCTAGGACCATGCCTCAGGACTACCTGGTCTGATGATTCCTTGCTGTCCCCAGTCCACCTGGTCGTGCAGCTGCTCCAGTTCCAACTGTTCTGCCTCCGGCTATGGAACCCTGACCTGTTCACCAGATGTGCTACCTGTCCCAGACCTGCTGTTTTCGACTCTCCCTCTCTCTCTCTCTCTCTCCCTCTCTCTCTCGCTCTCTCTCTTTCTTTCTCTACTGCACCTGCTCTCTCAACTGCTGAATTCTCAGCCATGAAAAGCCAACTGACATTTACTCCTGAGGTACTGACCTGATTCACACTCTACAAGTACTGTGATTATTATATGACCCTGCTGGTCATCTATGAACATTTGAACGACTTGAAGAACAATCCCTAGCCACCGTGCTTATACATCTGCATTGCTTGGTGTTTGGGGTTTTAGGCTGGGTTTCTGTATAAGCACTTTGTGACATCTGCTGATGTAAAAAGGACATTATAAATACACATTTAAATGTTTTTTTAAAGTATATCAAAACAGAGATGAGAAGGATTTGCTGCTGTAATCATGATACATATTGAATAGAGTGATTCACGGGGTTGTCAAACATACATATTGTATACACACACACTGTCACGACTTCAGCCGAAGTTGGTCCCTCTCTTTGTTCGGGCGGCGTTCGGCGGTCGATGTCGCCGGCCTTCTAGCCATCGCCAATCCACTTTTCATTTTCCATTTGTTTTGTCTCTGTTTTACACACCTGATTTCAATCCCACAATTACTGTTTCATTATTTAACCCTCTGTTCCCCCATGGGTTTTTGTGAGTGATTGTTTATTGTATTTTCGGTCTGTCATGGTATTTGTTACTTTGTATATTTTACATTTTGAGTAAAAGTACATTGATTACTCATATCTGCTGTCCTGCGCCTGACTCTCTACACCAGCCACACATAGGACCCATTACACACACACACACACACACACACACACACACACACACACACACACACACACACACACACACACACACACACACACACACACACACACAGACACACACACACACACACACACACACACACACACACACACACACACACACACACACACACACACACACACACATACATACACACACACACACTTACTTGTTTATGGCTGTCCATCTATGATGACGTTGCCCAATTGTGTTTATTGTAGGGAGCTGGCTGTGCAGGCCAATGTGAGACACACACACACACACACACACACACACACACACACACACTTGTGTTCATGTTTTTAATCAGACTAGTCTAACCTGAGAGTTTGAGCTTTTAAGAAGAGAGAGACAGAGGTGAGGGAGAGGGAGGGACAGAAAGTGAGAGGAAATGGGATAGAGAGAGAGGGAGGGAGAGGGAGGGACAGAAAGTGAGAGGAAATGGGATAGAGAGACAGAGGTGAGGGAGAGGGAGGGACAGAAAGTGAGAGGAAATGGGATAGAGAGACAGAGGGAGGGAGAGGGAGGGACAGAAAGTGAGAGGAAATGGGATAGAGAGACAGAGGGAGGGAGAGGGAGGGACAGAAAGTGAGAGGAAATGGGATAGAGAGACAGAGGTGAGGGAGAGGGAGGGACAGAAAGTGAGAGGAAATGGGATAGAGAGACAGAGGGAGGGACAGAAAGTGAGAGGAAATGGGATAGAGAGACAGAGGTGAGGGAGAGGGAGGGACAGAAAGTGAGAGGAAATGGGATAGAGAGACAGAGGGAGGGAGAGGGAGGGACAGAAAGTGAGAGGAAATGGGATAGAGAGACAGAGGGAGGGAGAGGGAGGGACAGAAAGTGAGAGGAAATGGGATAGAGAGACAGAGGGAGGGACAGAAAGTGAGAGGAAATGGGATAGAGAGACAGAGGGAGGGAGAGGGAGGGACAGGAAGTGAGAGGAAATGGGATACAGAGACAGAGGGAGGGACAGGAAGTGAGAGGAAATGGGATAGAGAGACAGAGGTGAGGGAGAGGGAGGGACAGAAAGTGAGAGGAAATGGGATAGAGAGACAGAGGGAGGGAGAGGGAGGGACAGAAAGTGAGAGGAAATGGGATAGAGAGACAGAGGGAGGGAGAGGGAGGGACAGAAAGTGAGAGGAAATGGGATAGAGAGACAGAGGGAGGGAGAGGGAGGGACAGAAAGTGAGAGGAAATGGGATAGAGAGACAGAGGGAGGGAGGGACTCCTGTAAATAAGAAACTCATCTGTTGTAGCTGTCTAATTAACACACTATTATGAAGTTCTGCTTCATGGTTATCTCATTAGATTCCAGCGCCTTTCATTCCTGTTCAGTCAATCCCACAAGAAGATTACTGTTGATATACCTGGTCTGCTCCGTGACCATGCATCTATCACCTTATCATCACTCTCTCTCTCTCTGTCTCTCCTGTAATTAGATTATGTGACTGACATGTGTAATGTCAGCTCTGCCCTCACGTGTGTCAGTATGATAGGGTATCAAACACACAAAAGTGTGTGAGGCTCCTTGCTTAGGGAGTACAGTATCACTTCCTCCTGATTTGGCTCACATCGAGGCTCCAACCCAGCATGTGACCGCCATCCAAAAGCGTCTTAACAGTCGGCGCCACAAGTTAGGCGGTGCAAGTGGCGACACTTCAGGCTGAGGAGTACGTTTCCCACATCCCCATGTGCCAAACACACACACACACACACACACACACACACACACACACACACACACACACACACACACACACACACACACACACACACACACACACACACCCCTACAGCATCAATCAATGAATCAAATTATCCAGGGTCCCTGTCCTGAAACCTCCTGTTTTTCACGTCACACTCCGCCTCTTCTCTCTCCTCTCCTTGTACCCCCTCTAGTAATCCCTCTCTGTTTGTGGGACTCTTGGGCATACACAATGGCAGAGTATGAATTAATAATGGGTCTCACCCAGCTGTGTGTATATGTGTGTGTGTGTGTGTGTGTGTGTGTGTGTGTGTGTGTGTGTGTGTGTGTGTGTGTGTGTGTGTGTGTGTGTGTGTGTGTGTGTGTGTGCACGTCAAGCCTTCTGATGTTTAATGTACTCTTGGTCATCAGCGTTAACAACAGGAAGGATCAAGGAAGCTTGTAGACACTTGAAGTGAAGGGTGACACAGACACAAGAGAAAGATAAGATATCTGTTCGGCGACACCGCAATTAAAGCAGTAAGATGTGTGACCCGTTGCCATGAAAACAGGACAACCAGAGGAGCACAAACAACATTGTGAATACAAGCAATATTTATCAGTTTACTTATCTTCCCTCACTATTCATACTACAACTATTTTCACATTGTTAAAAACACTATACATAGCTGATAATAGAACATTTGAAAAGTCTTTATAGTTTTGAAACCTTTGAGTGCAATGTTTAATGTACATTTCTTGTTTCTTCTCACTTTTGTTTATTGTTTATTTCACTTTCACTTTGGCCATGTAAACATGTGTTTCCTATGCCAATAAAACCCCTTTGAATTGAATTGATAGAGGGAGAGAGATATAAGAGAGAGAGAGATGATCGAGAGTGAGAAGAGGGGGGGGAGATATGAGAGAGAGAGAGATGAGAGAGTGAGAAGAGGGGGGAGAGATATGAGAGAGAGAGATGAGAGAGTGAGAAGAGAGGGAGAGAGATATAAGAGCTAGAGAGATGAGAGAGTGAGAAGAGGGAGAGAGAGATATGAGAGAGAGAGATGAGAGAGTGAGAAGAGGGGGGAGAGATATAAGAGAGAGAGAGATGAGAGAGTGTGAAGAGGGGGAGAGAGATATAAGAGCTAGAGAGATGAGAGAGTGAGAAGAGGGAGAGAGAGATATTAGAGGGTGTGTGAGAGATAAGAGGGTGTGTGTGTGTATATATGTATGTTTGACAACTCTGACAGATTATGACCCTGTGAATCACTCTATTCAATATCTATCATGATTACAGCAGCAAATCCTTATCATCTCTGTTATCCTCTTGACATTTTCTCCAGGGTCCCCATCCTAAAATATCCTGCTTTTCATCTGTCACACTCCCCCTCTTCTCTCGCCTCTCTTCTCATACCCCCTCTAGGAATCCCTCTCTCCTTCTCCCGCTGTTTGTGGGACTCTTGGGCATACACAACGGCAGAGAATTAATTAATAATGGGTCCCACCCAGCTGTGTGTGTGTGTGTGTGTGTGTGTGTGTCTTTCAAGCAGTCTCATGTTCAATGTAATCTTTGTCATCATTTCCAGAACACAGTGTTAACAACAGGAAGGATCAAGGAAGCTTATAGACACTTAAACTGAATGATGACACAAACACGGGAGAGAGATAAGAGGGAAAGAGAGATGAGGGAGAGAGAGAAAAGAGGAAGAGAGAGAGATGTGGAAGAGAGAGAGAGACGAGGGAGAGAAAGAGAGAGAAGAAGGAGAGAGAGAGAGAGAGAGAGAGAGAGAGAGAGAGAGAGCCCTCACCTACAGAGAGATAAACCTGGAAAGGGCTCTGCCAACTGGTAGAGGGGCTCTGTTCACAAACAGACCCCACAGAGCCCGATGACAGCAACACAGTTAGACCCAACCAAATCATGAGAAAACAAAAAGAGAATTACTTGACACATTGGAAATAATCAACAAAACATCCAAGAACTGGAATGTTATTTGGCCCTAAACAGAGAATGCACAGTAGCAGAATACTTGACCACTGTGACTGCTTTGACTATGTACACTCAGTGAGCATAGACTTGCTATTGACAAAGGCCGCCGTAGGCAGATCTGGCTCTCGAGAGAAGTGCACACTGCCCACAAAATGAGGTGGAAACTGAGAAGTATTTCCTAACCTCCAGCCAAATGTATGACCATATTAGAGACACACATTTCCCTCAGAATGCACAGGCCCAAAAAGATTTTGAAAACAAATCCAATCTTTACTGGGTAAAATAACACAGTGTGCCACCACAGCAGCAAGATTTGTGACCTGTTGCCACAAGGGCAAGCAGTGAAGAACAAACAACAATGTAAATACCACCAATACTTATCTGTTTATTTAACTATTTGCACATAGCTGAAACACAGTACATAGCTGATAATATAAAACTTGAATTGTCTTTTTGAAATCTTTGAGTGCAATGTTTACTGTTAAATTCGAATTGTTTTTTGATAAAATTCTGACATTTGTTTATTGTTTATTTGACTTGGTTTAGCAATGTAAAGATATGTTTCTCATGTCAGTAAAGCCCCTTTGAATTGAACTGAATTGATATATGTTTTATTTCTTTTCCCTTTTTATTTGAACTATTTGCACATTGTTACAACACACATAATATGACATGTGAAATGACTCTATTCCTTTGGTGTAATGTAATGTTTACTGTTCATTTTTTATTTCATCTATTTCACTTGCTTTGGCAAAGCAACATGTGTTTCCCATGCCAATAAAGCCCCTTGAATGGAATTGAATAGAGAAAAAGAGAGGGAGAGAAGGGGTGGTAGAGTAGTAGGTTTACAATAGTAGAATACAGTATACATTAGTCAGGGTAAAGTTCTTGGTTATTTTCCTTGGATGAATATTGATTTTCATTATTAATTTATTCAATTATATCAGAAAGAGATAAATAAGAGGCTATATTCTGGGAATTATTCCTTTTCACTTTACAAACATGTTGTTTACATAGATAAATGTACAATACACACACACATGCGCATGCGAGCACACATACAGTATATACAGTTGTCGTGTCTTTGGCATCATTAAACTGAAGACTGTTTAGTTTATCAAATCAATTCTCTGTAATTATTATTACGTGATTAACTAATCAGGTAGATGTAATTAACTAGGAAGTCGGGGCACCAAGGAAAATATTCAGATTACAAAGTTATATTTTTCCTAATATAACTTTCAGATATTTTAATATCTGATCAATTAGTCTTCTAATTAATGAATTATTCTTTACCTCACGTTAGTCTCATTCCAAACGTCGTAAATTGTTGGTTATTTGCACGAACCCAGTCTTCACTATGAGTCATCCATACATCAATTGTCTCAATCATTTATTTATTAACTAACTAAATAATCACAGAAATGCACACACAAACAAACAAGTAGATATGGTTACACGGAAATGATAGGGGAATGTGCCCTAGTGGACTAAACTGGCATGGTGGCTTGTTAGACAAAGGGACTGAGAAGGGTGCGAAAGACAAAAGAGTCACTACACAGTTGATAATTATAACAATTGAAATGCTACTCCTTTGCACATAAACGCTCACTCATTCGGGAATAATTGCAATCAATATATATATATTTACGCTCAGTGTGTCGTCGTGATCTCTGTTGAAAAGTTTGTTTCTGTTGGAGAGTTTGTCCGCCCTCTCTCTCTCTCTCTGCCGTGGTTAGAATGGATAGATCAGAGTAACATTCAGTAATGATATTATAGAATAGATGTTTCGGCGGTTGTCGGTCCTCGTATTCACGGGTACATAATTTCTAGCTGCAGACAAGTAATTAGTATCGAAGAGCAGCTCTTAATCTGTCGGATCGATAGTCTCAGATTTTAACCACGTGGTATGGTTAAAAGATTCCGCAATCTACTCAAACCTTAACTCCCTCTGTGATGAGGTACTGGTCTGAAACCTTAGCCCTCTCGTGGTTATCGAGGTAAGCTGGTCTGAAGATAAATTCCCAATTTGGGGGTTATATCCGGAAGAGCGGAAAAAGGCTGTCCCATGATGTCAGATCAATGTCTGTGCTCATGGGGCGGGCCAATGACTTAGTTAACTTTAAAGGGAATTTGGTTCCCTTTCATTAAACAGTTTAAAATCACATTACATAAGTTCACAAATAGTTTAATCTTTACTCATTCATTTTATACAACAATTAGATGCAAGCCTCATAACTGAGACTCTTGTATAAACAGGGTTATGGTACTGTGGCTGTATTGTCTCTCATGAGTTTCACAAATATTAAACGAACTGGACCGGTCGTAGCTGGATTCTCCCCCGACTGTGTACACATTCTCCAAAACATGTACATTGTTCAGTTCTCAAGTTCTATGCTGGAGAAGAGGTTCCTTTGTTCTCATGTGATACCTTTTCTCTCTATATACTGTCTGGCCATGAGGAAGAGAGTCTCCTCCAGGAATTTACAACCTGAGATAACAGCAGCCTGGGTGTAGGCGAGAGAGAGATGGGGAAGGCACGCTATACCCAAAGAGGGCCACGTCATGACAGTGCATTTGGAAAGTATTCAGACCCCTTGACCTTTTCCACATTTTGTTACATTACAGCCTTATTCTAAAATGGATTTAATTAAATGTTTTCCTCATCAATCTACACACAATACGCCATAATGACAAAGCAAAAACAGCTTTTTAGAAATGTTTGCAAATGTATTAAAAATAAAAAACATAAGTATTCACACCCTTTGCTATGAGACTTTAAATTGAGCTCAGGTGCATCCTGTTTCCATTGATTGTCCTTGAGATGTTTCTACAACTTGATTGGTGTCCACTTGTGGTAAATGCAATTGATTGGACATGATTTGGAAAGGCACACACCTGTCTATATAAGGTCCCACAGTTGACAGTGCATGTCAGAGCAAAAACCAAGCCATGAGGTCGAAGGAATTGTCCTTAGAGAGGATTGTGTTGAGGCACAGATCTGGGGAAGGGTACCAAAAAATGTCTGCAGCATTGAAGGTGCCCAAGAACACAGTGGCCTCCATCATTTTTAAATGGAAGAAGTTTGGAACCACCAAGACTCTTCCTAGAGCTGCCAAACTGAGCAATCGGGGAGAAGGGCCTTGGTCAGGGAGGTGACCAAGAACCCGATGGTCACTCTGACAGAGCTCCAGAGTTCCTCTGTGGAGATGGGAGAACGTTCCAGAAGGACAACCATCTCTGCAGCAATCCACCAATCAGGCCTTTATGGTAGAGTGGCCAGACGGAAGCCACTCCTCAGTAAAATGCACATGACAGCCCGCTTGGAGTTTGACAAGGCACCTAAAGGATTCTCAAACCATGAGAAACAAGATTCTCTGGTCTGTTGAAACCAAGATTTAACTCTTTGGCCTGAATACAAATCGTCACGTCTGGAGAAAACCTGGTGAAGCATGGTGAAGCAGCATCATGCTCTGGGGATGTTTTTCAGCAGCAGGGACTGGGAGTCTAGTCAGGATCAAGGGAAAGATGAACGGAGCAAAGTACAGAGATATCATTGATGAAAACCTGCTCCAGAGCTTTCAGGACCTTAGACTGGGGCTGTCACGACTTCCGCCGAAGTTGGTGCCTCTCCTTGTTCGGGCGGCGTTCGGCGGTCATCGTCACCGGCTTTCTAACTGCCACCGATCCATGTTTCTTTGTCGATTGGTTATGTCTTGATTGTTCACACCTGGTTCCCATTTTGTTATGATTACTTCCCTATTTAAACCCTCTGGTCATCGTGATGTTTTGTGCGTTATTGTTTTACTGTTGGTATTTTTCGTTGTGTTTGTAGTTCTTGTTTTCCCTGCGTGGATTTTGTATGCTGAATTTTTATTTGAGTAAATTACTTATGTTTTCCTCAGTTCGGTGTCCTGCGATTGACTCCTTTTCCTCATCACCTATACACGGACACTGACAGGGGCAAAGGTTCACCTTCCAACAGGACAATTACCATAAGCACACAGCTAGGACAACGCAGTAATGGCTTTGGGTCTCTGAATGTCCTTGAGTGGCCCAGCCAGAATCCGGACTTGAACCCGATCGAACATCTCTGGAGAGACCTGAAAATAGCTGTGCAGCGGCACTTTCTATTCAACCTGACAGAGTTGAGAGGATTTGCAGAAAAGAATGGGAGAAGCGCCCTAAATACAGGTGTTCCAAGCTTGTAATGTCATACCCAAGAAGACTCGAGGCTGTAATCGCTGCCAAAGGTGCTTCAACAAAGTACTGAGTAAAGGGTCTGAATACTTATGTAAATGTGATATTTCAGTTATTTATCTTATTTGCAAACATTTCTAAAAACATTTTTTTGCTTTTTCATTATGGGGTATTGTGTGTAGATTGATGAGAAGAAGAAAAAACAGTGTAATCCATTTTAGAATAAGGCTGTAATGTAACAAAATGTGGAAAAAGTCAAGGGGGCTAAATCATTTTTTTATGTACTGAATGCAGTGTATATTAATACTACACTGTGTCCATATGATGTGGACTAGAAAACTGTGTCTAATCTGTCTCCTCTCTGGCGTGTGTGTGTGTGGCGAAGCCCTCAAGTCTGTGTCCTCTCCATATCTTGCCCCCTCGTCAGACATGAAAGACTGAGCCGTGTGTGTGTGTGTGTGTGTGTGTGTGTGTGTGTGTGTGTGTGTGTGTGTGTGTGTGTGTGTGTGTGTGTGTGTGTGTGTGTGTGTGTGTGTGTGTGTGTGTGTGTGTGTGTGTGTGTGGATGTGAGGGCAGGATTAGGGTAATCTAAAGGACTGGATCCTCTTGATAATAGATTTGCAAATCCAGCCTTATTAATTAAGCTATGAATATTAATGAAAAAAGATAAGGAAGAGATAACAGTGTGTGTGTGTGTGTGTGCGTGCGTGCGTGCGTGTGTGCGGCTGTATAAGGAGAGAGGGACCAAAGAGACCCTGATGGAGAGTGAGAGCTATAGAGACTGTTTTATTTTACCCTAGAGAGCAGAATGTGTGTTCTTTCTGTCTAGCTTTGTACGTTCTATGATTTACAGATTATTTATGTCCTCTTTTATTTGGAAAGGCTATTTTAACCTTGATTTGCATGATATCATTATAGTAATATCATTGTCATATAATACTGAACAAAAATATAAACGCAACATGTGAAGTGTTGATCTAATGTTTCATGAGCTGAAATAAAAGATCTCGGAAATGTTCCATTCGCACAAAAAGCTTATTTTGGCTAAATGTTGTGCACAAATGTGTTTACATCCCTGTTAGTGAGCATTTCTCCTTTGCCAATATCATCTATCCACCTGACAGGTGTGGCATATCAAAAAGCTGATTAAACAGCGTGATCATTACACAGGTGCACCTTGTGCTGGGGACAAAATGTGCAGTTTTGTCACACAACACAATGCCACAGATGTCTCAAGTTTTGAGGGTGCGTGCAATTGGCATGCTGACTGCAAGAATGTTCACCAGAGCTGTTGCCAGAGAATTAAATGTAAATTTCTCTGCAATAAACCACCTCCAATGTTGTTTTAAAGAATTTGTCAGTATGTCTAACCAGCCTCACAACAAGTGCAACCAAGCCAGCCTAGGACCTCCACATCCGTCTTTACCTACGGTATCGACTGAGACCAGCCACTTGGAATCAACTTCAGTGGGCAAATGTTCACCTTCGACGGCCACTGGCACACTGGAGAAGTGTGCTCTTCACGGATGAATCTCGCTTTCAACTGTACTGGGCAGAGGGCAGACAATGTATACAATGTATTGATGTATCGTGTATTGATGTCCTGTGGGCGGGCGGTTTGCTGATGTGAACAGAGTGCCCCATGGTGGTGGTGGGGTTATGGTATGGACAGGCATAAGCTACGGACAACGAACACATTTGCATGTTGCATTTATATTTTTGTTCAGTGTATATTCACTGGTTATCTGTAAGCTATTATTTTCTCCTGTTTCTGTAGTGTAATGTAACTTGATGTACAAGTACACCCCCTGGACAGGATGCTAGTCTGTCGCAGGGCCTTACACCCAATCTCCTTAATGCTGAGCGCCAAGCAGAGACTCATCTGGTCCCATTTTTTGTTTTTGGTATGACTCCCAACCTTACAATCTCAGGGTGGAAACTAACCACAAGGCCACTGAGTTGGACACTGAGTTGGATTATCGAACCCGATAATCACAGGCAAATTACTTTGATCGCTCACTCCGGAACATGCTTGACAATCTCTCACCTCACTCCTCCTCCCATCCCCTTCTCCATCACTCCTCCTCACTCACTACCATGCCACTATCACTCTCCCCTTTTACTTAGCTTACTGTACACCTCTCTTTTCCTCCCTCTCCCATTCTATTATATTAAGTCTAATCTGTAGGAAGTTAACAGAGCAGCTCTATGCACCGGTCACATCCTGCTGCGGGCTGAAAGGCCACGTCTTAAAGGCCAAGTGCAGCCAAAAATGTGATTTTCATGTGTTTTACATATATTTCCACACTGTAGGTTTTCAATTCAACCCCAGTTGTAACTAACCTGATTCAATTTATCAACCAGCTAATTATTAGAATCAGGTGCGCTAGATTACGGTTGGAACGAAAACCTACTGGATGGTAGCTCTCCAGGAACTGGGTTAGAGAGCCCTGATCTAGGTCATATTTAGCTTCTTACTTCAGCTACACATCACTAGCCTCTCTCTTCCAGCTGTTCCTGTGCGTAACAGGCTTTATAACAAGGGTAGGCAACCCTGCCGCAGGCACTTCATGCTTTTGATTTAACCAACCTGGAAGACCAGGTGAATTAAATTTAGCCAATCATTGAACTGATCAATTAGCTCAGTTGGTCAGGTGTGGTATCTAGTTGGAACAACATCCTGCAGTACCTGCGGCACTCTAGGAACAGGGCTAACTACTCCTGGCAGTGTTGCCAACTGAGCGACTTTGTCGCTATATTTAGCGAGTATTCAGACCCCTCTAGCGACACATTTTCAAAAAAGCGACTAGCGACAAATCTAGAGACTTTTTCTGGTGTTATTTGAGACTTTTGGAGACTCTGACGTGAAAGCACGTATTGTTCTTACTCTTCTCAACGAGCAGCGGGTGCTGCCGTGGGCCCCACCCCCGTCCCAAAGCACTCACAGGCGGCCCAGTCCTCGCAAAGCAGTCCCTCCCAGCTGCAGTCAGACCAGGAGATGTTCACTCCTCCACGTCCAGACTGCAAATTAATCGCACATGCGGGAAGCCGCCGCTGGCTGATCCCGCCCTGGCTTACATAAAAAAAAAAATATTAACCTGAATTAGGGCCAGACTAGTTACCATAATTTTCTCACATTGCCTTTGACAGTTTTTGCTATTGTCTCTTTTTGGTCCATTTAGATTGTTAATGTAGATTGTAGACAACAAAATGTAAAAAATGTTATGGTTAAAAATGTTCATGTTTTCCTGTGACTTGTTGTAGGCTCCTAAGTGGACCATAAGGTTAAAAACCAAAACAAATTAAGAAAACTAAACTAAAAAACAAAAAACTTTTTTTTTTTATTAAATTGAAAAAAATTGAAAAACTTAGTAACTCCACCAGACTGTCTCTTTTGGGTCACTTTTGCCGGTCCCAAGCCCAGATAAAGGAGGAGGGTTGGAATTGTGACATAAAAAAAAACAAGATTCGACAGAAGAAAGTTCATTTGTAGTTCTAAACATATTTAGGGTGTTTTTTACTCACTTTTTACATGCACATGGCCAATTATGAAAATTAGGTGATGACGTCATTTAGCGACTTCTAGCGACTTTTAGGACAGCTACTTTCCTTACCGAGGAGTTGGCAACACTGACTCCTGGGCTATAGGCTACACCAGCCTCTCCGCAATAGGCCACACCTCTTCTCGTGAAATCCCAGGAAAAGCTATAGTAGAAGCTATAGAACATTTATTTATATATATAAAAAAATGTATACTAGGCCTAATAGCCTATTTGGGGAAAGAAGCAGGCTTGGTCTTGCTAACTAATTAATGTAAACAGGCCTACAGCATAGAAAAGGCATGTTGGGGAATGTTGAGGAGAGAAAGTGCATTGGTGTGATGAGTTTTGGCTGGTTTTGATAACATTGTCCCACTCATACATTGCATATAGTTGCACAGGACAGACAGAGAGATGAGCACAGTGAAAAATAAGACCCAAAGGAATTGACAACCATTACAAATCACTTGCAAACCACTTGAGCAACGAGGGAATGACATGTTGTAGGCTAATAGATGGGCAGGCTAAATGGAGGTTTGTTGTTGCTGCATTTAAATACGAGTTACTATATTCTTTTTTTTAGGCCTACATGTAGCCTACATTGAAGTATTATTTGCAGTTGTCGCTATGACAATGAACACACCCTGAAGGGTCTGAACCAATATCTGTACCTCATGAATGGTCTTGTGTTACCGCATTGTTAATAGGCTGAGTGCAGTAGGATGCGTTGATCACTTGATTGACAGGTGTAGGACTACAGAACGATAAACAACAAACTTCCCTCTAGTGTGGATGCACACCAACCTTTATAATTATGTAGCCTATAGTTAATCATTGTAGTCATCGTTCTAGTTATTGGCTTGGTGGATGGCCCTTAACGCTGACACACAACACAACTAATGTTATTATCACAACAGAACCAGCCTGCTCGTAGGTCTAGCTAACGTTAGAAAACTTAAATGAAATAAATATAAAATTACACTTATACACTAAGACTTGTTTACTTTACTTTTATACTCTATCAATTGACTCCTTCAAATAATTTACTCTAGCAAGTTTTCCACGGTTATGGCTAGAAGGGATAACCGTTTGCCACTGGTGCGTTGCAGTAGGGAAGTAAAGCGAAAGTTGAATCCATCACTTCCCTTGTTAAACTGTGCCCATAGCAATGTTCGAAAATGAGGTGGATAGGTTTGTTTATTCAATGGGGCATGGGTGTATAACTGATCCTTGAACTTTGACGTTCTCCCATTTACTTCCTGGTCAATAATTTACATCCTGTCCTTCCTTCAGTGGAATAGGGTGGTGTTTTTTTCCACATTTTGTGTCACAAAGTATAATGGATTTATACAACAGTCCAGTTGGTGGCGGTAATGCAACATATTGGATGCCAACTGCCATAAAACCTAATTGAAGAAGAAGACGACTCACGTCCTTCTACAGCCTATGATCAATCAATAGCTTATTGATATTCATAGTGCACATGAATTGGGTGTAATCCAATCGGAATCGGATGGTTCATTCATTCAGATCAATAAACTATTAAGACTGACAAGTGAATAATGTTTTTTTGGGGCTTGACGGACAGCACACAGATGTAGGATTTGACCGTTAAACAGAAAGCTTTGAAAGCTGGAACTTTTGATAGGCTATAATTCGCACCACTGTCTAATCTACTGTGAGAAATCTATCGTTCAACCTCTCTATTTTCCTGCTGACGGGTGAATGCAATGGGGAGTGTGCGATTGACAGATAAATAAATCAATCAATTCATAGAAAACGAGACAGTGGATGCCAGAAAATTGCAAGAGTTTACACTGATTATTTAGTTCCAGTAGGACCTATTGATCTTTTTTCATGTTCACGTTATATATGCCAAATAGTTATACATTTCCTCCAGACTATTATATTGCATAGACAATGTCCCTTCTATCTGAACATTACACACATGACAAAAGGCTACTGAGGGTGAAAGAAAAGTTTTCAAGGAGAGGATTCTAATGACATCCTTCATCCACTCCCCAATGCTTTCTGCACTATTTCTAAACAATGAAGTTCCACCTCAGGAAAATCTCAGAAAAACATAAAAATTGCCTTCCAGTGGGGTTGACTAGTTGTATTGGCAAGAACTATGGGGCTGATTGTCAAATCGACTGTTCTGTGGTTTGGTTCCGTGTCAGGCCGTGGTAGGCTACTGATGGTTGGGTCGATGGGTGTGTGTGTGTGTGTGTGTGTGTGTGTGTGTGTGTGTGTGTGTGTGTGTGTGTGTGTGTGTGTGTGTGTGTGTGTGTGTGTGTGTGTGTGTGTGTGTGTGTGTGTGTGTACGTGTGTGTATGTGTGTGTGTGTGGGCGCGCACGCCCCAGGGCATGTTACTTGGCCCAGTACAGAGAGGTGTTGGGGAAAGTGACTGAATCAGTGCACACACATACACACACACATACACACATACATACACACACACACACACACACACACACACACACACACACACACACACACACACACACACACACACACACACACACACACACACACACACATACACACATAAACATACACAGGAAGGAGAACCAACAGCTATCTGTCGTTGGTGCAGGACAGTTGTATGCATCAGAGCCCAGAGTGACATTGAGACCTGCGTCCATTACTGAATCTATGATTAGTTCATCCTTAACTTAATTCCTCTCAGGTCAACTCTAACTGTCTTCTCAGGTAAGCCACTGACTCCTGTTACTGTTAATGCATGCTCTGTTGTGAATGGAGTTCAAAACTTGTTTGGGTGGTTGAGTTTTTGCTGTTTTTGTGTGTTCTTTACAAACAGGGTTACCTTTTCTGACAGCATCACTGACTGCATTCTCATTCCTCTTTTAAATATACGCATTATCAGGAAATAAACGGTTTGGTTTGACTTGGGATTTTCATCCATACAGTTCAGTGGAAATGAAGTCAATAAGAGAAACGGTCAACTTGTATATTGTGTTCTGTTGTGTACGCCATGAGCTTGTACTGTTGTTGGAGTTTCATTGAAAGATGAATGTGTGCTTAACGAAACAGTAGAATCGTTAGGAGAGACTGGACTCATGTTTTATCTTAATCAATAGATCTGATCGATCAGTGATGAGTTGGAAAGCTTGCTCAGCCATTCATTGTATTTATTGCATTATTTAATGCCTTTGGACAGTATATTGAAAAGACAGGAGAATATTTGATAGAGTATATATCATCACATACAGATGTTAGATATGAGATGAGTACTGATATAACCTACTATGGCCAGATGTTAGATATGAGATGAGTACTGATATAACCTACCATGGCCAGATGTTAGATATGAGATGAGTACTGATATAACCTACTATGGCCAGATGTTAGATATGAGATGAATCCAGATATAACCTACCATGGCCAGATGTTAGATATGAGATGAGTACTGATATAACCTACCATGGCCAGATGTTAGATATGAGATGAATCCAGATATAACCTACCATGGCCAGATGTTAGATATGAGATGATTACTGATATAACCTACCATGGTCAGATGTTAGATATGAGATGAGTACTGATATAACCTACTATGGCCAGATGAGTTGTGTATTTTGAACAGGAGCTGTTTCTCTGCTAGTTGTGTTGCTTTGTTAGTTTACAGAGGACATGTATTATCATGGTTTAGTGCAGTGTTTCTGTTTCCTAACCCAGGACTTGGGGAACCCTAGTTACACATATTTGTTCTATCCCAACATCAGCACACCTGACTATACAAAATCAAGGGCTTGATCATTACCATATTAGTTGAATCAAGGGTGCTGTTGTGGATATATGCCACCTCCAAAACAACTGGGAACTGTGAAAAAAACTTACTCCGACTGGGAAAAATCTTTTTGAACGGTCATCCAAGTCGGAATTCCAAGTCGGAAACTCTGGCATTTCTCTAGAGCTCCGACTTTCCAACCGGAAGATCACTGACGTCATGATTTGACCTCGTTTTTTTCAAGTTCCCAACACCTGGAAAGGTATTTTACATATCAGCTAACCATAACTATGTTACAGCAATATGTCAGTTGATGACACAGTCGATGATATAGCATGCAACCATTGGTTGATGCATGTATGCAACTTCTGAGCAGGGCAATGTCTTTTGACCAATCAGATCAGCTCTGAAAAAGATCTGATGTGAAAAGATCTTTATTGGTCAAAATATCAATTAGTGGAAAAATATCAGAATTGAGCTGCCTTACAGATTTTAGAATCATTTTATCTCTGTTTTATCTTTATGCCTGGCAGTTATGGCTTGGGTTGATTGTGTAATCTGCTCTGCCTTGTTACCAGGGTGAGTAATCTTAATGGAAGTGACTCCAACCCAACTCATTACCAATAGGAGAATTGTGATCCAGTGAAGTGTGTTGACTAGGGGTGCACAACTCAGACCCTGCAGCTTCTCATCCTGCTGTTTTGAATTTCTCTATTGTACTTACCTAATCAGTGAATGTTATTGAATGATTGTGCAGTGAATGCATACACCTGGTTTTCAGGTAGAAAACCATTAAAAATCAAATGAATCAGTCACCCAAAATTAGCAGGACTGTGGCCCTCAAGGACCTGAGCTGGGCACCCCAGCTGTAAGCCTACCACTAGTATTGTCAGTTGCCCACTCAGTCAAAGTATTCCCTGTTCTGAGTTGTCCTTACAATGAACAGCATTCAGGGTGTATGTGGGGTGTGAAACATGCCCTTCACACCCAATGATCAGGAGCTCAGTGGGCAGCTGGTGATCTG
>NC_138291.1:162275000-162460000 GCF_965601325.2 Salmo salar | reverse complement strand
GTCTAATTCACTCTGCTTCTTTGTCTGAATTTCCCTGCTTCTTTGTCTGATTCACTCTGCTTCTTTTTCTGATTCACACTGCTTCTTTGTATGATTCACTCTGCTTCTTTCTCTGATTCACTCTGCTTCTTTCTCTGATTCACACTGATTATTTCTCTGATTCACTCTGCTTCTATGTCTGATTCACTCTGCTTCTTTCTCTTATTCACTCTGCTTCTTTCTCTGATTCACTCTGATTCTTTGTCTGATTCACTCTGCTTCTTTGTCTGATTCACTCTGCTTCTTTGTCTGATTCACTCTGCTTCTTTCTCTGATTCACTCTGCTTCTTTCTCTGATTCACTCTGATTCTTTGTCTGATTCACTCTGCTTCTTTGTCTGATTCACTCTGCTTCTATCTCTGATTCACTCTGCTTCTTTTTCTTATTCACTCTGCTTCTTTCTCTGATTCACTCTGCTTCTTTCTCTTATTCACTCTGCTTGTTTGTCTGATTCACTCTGCTTATTTTTCCAATTCACTCTGCTTCTTTGTCTGATTCACTCTGCTTCTTTCTCTGATTCACTCTGCTTGTTTGTCTGATTCACTCTGCTTATTTTTCTGATACACTCTGCTTCTATGTCTGATTCACTCTGCTTCTTTGTCTGATTCACTCTGCTTATTTTTCTGATACACTCTGCTTCTATGTCTGATTCACTCTGCTTCTTTCTCTGATTCACTCTGCTTCTTTCTCTGATTCACTCTACTTGTTTGTCTGATTCACTCTGCTTATTTTTCTGATTCACTCTGCTTCTATGTCTGATTCACTCTGCTTCTTTCTCTGATTCACTCTGCTTCTTTGTCTGATTCACTCTGCTTCTTTTTCTGATTCACTCTGATTCTTTGTCTGATTCACTCTGCTTCTTTCTCTGATTCACTCTGCTTCTTTCTCTCAATCTCCCTCTGTGAACTATTAGATTGCATTTGTTATAAAAAAATTGGGCCTCAAGGTCTGTCTTCAGTAACCTCTTAGAGACAGGGCCTGTATATCTGTCCTCAGTAACATCTTAGAGACATCTTTGTCTGATTCACTCTGCTTCTATCTCTGATTCACTCTGCTTCTTTTTCTTATTCACTCTGCTTCTTTCTCTGATTCACTCTGCTTCTTTCTCTTATTCACTCTGCTTGTTTGTCTGATTCACTCTGCTTATTTTTCCAATTCACTCTGCTTCTATGTCTGATTCACTCTGCTTCTTTCTCTTATTCACTCTGCTTCTTTCTCTTATTCACTCTGCTTCTTTCTCTGATTCACTCTGCTTATTTTTCTGATTCACTCTACTTCTATGTCTGATTCACTCTGCTTCTTTCTCTTATTCACTCTGCTTCTTTGTCTGATTCACTCTGCTTCTTTGTCTGATTCACTCTGCTTCTTTCTCTGATTCACTCTGCTTCTTTCTCTGATTCACTCTGATTCTTTGTCTGATTCACTCTGCTTCTTTGTCTGATTCACTCTGCTTATTTTTCTGATACACTCTGCTTCTATGTCTGATTCACTCTGCTTCTTTGTCTGATTCACTCTGCTTATTTTTCTGATACACTCTGCTTCTATGTCTGATTCACTCTGCTTCTTTCTCTGATTCACTCTGCTTCTTTCTCTGATTCACTCTACTTGTTTGTCTGATTCACTCTGCTTATTTTTCTGATTCACTCTGCTTCTATGTCTGATTCACTCTGCTTCTTTCTCTGATTCACTCTGCTTCTTTGTCTGATTCACTCTGCTTCTTTTTCTGATTCACTCTGCTTCTTTGTCTGATTCACTCTGCTTCTTTCTCTGATTCACTCTGCTTCTTTCTCTCAATCTCCCTCTGTGAACTATTAGATTGCATTTGTTATAAAAAAATTGGGCCTCAAGGTCTGTCTTCAGTAACCTCTTAGAGACAGGGCCTGTATATCTGTCCTCAGTAACATCTTAGAGACATCTTTGTCTGATTCACTCTGCTTCTATCTCTGATTCACTCTGCTTCTTTTTCTTATTCACTCTGCTTCTTTCTCTGATTCACTCTGCTTCTTTCTCTTATTCACTCTGCTTGTTTGTCTGATTCACTCTGCTTATTTTTCCAATTCACTCTGCTTCTATGTCTGATTCACTCTGCTTCTTTCTCTTATTCACTCTGCTTCTTTCTCTTATTCACTCTGCTTCTTTCTCTGATTCACTCTGCTTATTTTTCTGATTCACTCTACTTCTATGTCTGATTCACTCTGCTTCTTTCTCTTATTCACTCTGCTTCTTTGTCTGATTCACTCTGCTTCTTTGTCTGATTCACTCTGCTTCTTTCTCTGATTCACTCTGCTTCTTTCTCTGATTCACTCTGATTCTTTGTCTGATTCACTCTGCTTCTTTGTCTGATTCACTCTGCTTCTATCTCTGATTCACTCTGCTTCTTTTTCTTATTCACTCTGCTTCTTTCTCTGATTCACTCTGCTTCTTTCTCTTATTCACTCTGCTTGTTTGTCTGATTCACTCTGCTTATTTTTCCAATTCACTCTGCTTCTATGTCTGATTCACTCTGCTTCTTTCTCTGATTCACTCTGCTTGTTTGTCTGATTCACTCTGCTTATTTTTCTGATACACTCTGCTTCTATGTCTGATTCACTCTGCTTCTTTGTCTGATTCACTCTGCTTATTTTTCTGATACACTCTGCTTCTATGTCTGATTCACTCTGCTTCTTTCTCTGATTCACTCTGCTTCTTTCTCTGATTCACTCTGCTTGTTTGTCTGATTCACTCTGCTTATTTTTCCAATTCACTCTGCTTCTATGTCTGATTCACTCTGCTTCTTTCTCTGATTCACTCTGCTTGTTTGTCTGATTCACTCTGCTTATTTTTCTGATACACTCTGCTTCTATGTCTGATTCACTCTGCTTCTTTCTCTGATTCACTCTGCTTCTTTGTCTGATTCACTCTGCTTCTTTGTCTGATTCACTCTGCTTCTTTCTCTGATTCACTCTGCTTCTTTGTCTGATTCACTCTGCTTCTTTTTCTGATTCACTCTGCTTCTTTCTCTGATTCACTCTGCTTCTTTCTCTCAATCTCCCTCTGTGAACTATTAGATTGCATTTGTTATAAAAAAATTGGGCCTCAAGGTCTGTCTTCAGTAACCTCTTAGAGACAGGGCCTGTATATCTGTCCTCAGTAACATCTTAGAGACATCTTTGTCTGATTCACTCTGCTTCTATCTCTGATTCACTCTGCTTCTTTTTCTTATTCACTCTGCTTCTTTCTCTGATTCACTCTGCTTCTTTCTCTTATTCACTCTGCTTGTTTGTCTGATTCACTCTGCTTCTTTATCTTATTCACTCTGCTTGTTTGTCTGATTCACTCTGCTTATTTTTCCAATTCACTCTGCTTCTATGTCTGATTCACTCTGCTTCTTTCTCTGATTCACTCTGCTTGTTTGTCTGATTCACTCTGCTTATTTTTCTGATACACTCTGCTTCTATGTCTGATTCACTCTGCTTCTTTGTCTGATTCACTCTGCTTCTTTCTCTGATTCACTCTGCTTCTTTGTCTGATTCACTCTGCTTCTTTTTCTGATTCACTCTGCTTCTTTGTCTGATTCACTCTGCTTCTTTCTCTGATTCACTCTGCTTCTTTCTCTCAATCTCCCTCTGTGAACTATTAGATTGCATTTGTTATAAAAAAATTGGGCCTCAAGGTCTGTCTTCAGTAACCTCTTAGAGACAGGGCCTGTATATCTGTCCTCAGTAACATCTTAGAGACATCTTTGTCTGATTCACTCTGCTTCTATCTCTGATTCACTCTGCTTCTTTTTCTTATTCACTCTGCTTCTTTCTCTGATTCACTCTGCTTCTTTCTCTTATTCACTCTGCTTGTTTGTCTGATTCACTCTGCTTATTTTTCCAATTCACTCTGCTTCTATGTCTGATTCACTCTGCTTCTTTCTCTGATTCACTCTGCTTGTTTGTCTGATTCACTCTGCTTATTTTTCTGATACACTCTGCTTCTATGTCTGATTCACTCTGCTTCTTTCTCTGATTCACTCTGCTTCTTTCTCTGATTCACTCTACTTGTTTGTCTGATTCACTCTGCTTATTTTTCTGATACACTCTGCTTCTATGTCTGATTCACTCTGCTTCTTTCTCTGATTCACTCTGCTTCTTTCTCTGATTCACTCTACTTATTTTTCTGATTCACTCTGCTTCTTTTTCTTATTCACTCTGCTTCTTTCTCTGATTCACTCTGCTTCTTTCTCTTATTCACTCTGCTTGTTTGTCTGATTCACTCTGCTTATTTTTCTGATTCACTCTGCTTCTTTCTCTGATTCACTCTGCTTCTTTGTCTGATTCACTCTGCTTATTTTTCTGATTCACTCTGCTTCTTTGTCTGATTCACTCTGCTTCGTTGTCTGATTCACTCTGCTTCTTTGTCTGATTCACTCTGCTTCTTTTTCTGATTCACTCTGCTTCTTTGTCTGATTCACTCTGCTTCTTTCTCTGATTCACTCTGCTTCTTTCTCTCAATCTCCCTCTGTGAACTATTAGATTGCATTTGTTATTAAAAAATTGGGCCTCAAGGTCTGTCTTCAGTAACCTCTTAGAGACAGGGCCTGTATATCTGTCCTCAGTAACATCTTAGAGACATGGTCTGTCTGCCTGTCCTCAGTAACATCTTAGAGACAGGATCTGTCTGTCTGTCCTCAGTAACCTCTTAGAGACAGGATCTGTACGTCTGTCCTCAGTAACCTCTTAGAGACAGGGTCTGTCTGTCCTCGGTAACCTCTTAGAGACAGGATCTATTTGTCTGTCTGTCCTCAGTAATTACCCTCTTAGAGACAGGGCCTGTCTGTCTGTCCTCAGTAACCTCTTAGACGTCCCCATCTTATCCAAGATGGCATAGCAGTCAGACGTCCTTTGTCCTCGTCTTGTCGTGTCCCGTGTATATATATTTACATCTTTTCTTCGCATATATTTTTTAAATATTTTTTTTCTTCTAAAAACTCAACTTCAAAACACTCTCCTGCAACCCGCCTCACCAATTTTCTTTTTTTTAAAGTATTATTTACCCGGAGCAAACATCAATTATTCCGGAGCTAGCCAGCTGGAGTTCCATCAGCCACTCCTGGGCTACAATCACCTATCCGGACCCGTTTTACTGCCGATGCGGAGCCCCACCGGGCCTTCACGACTGGACTACCGACGTTATCTGCCCGAAAGAGTTATCTAACTGGCCCCTCCGTCGCGACGTAACCTGAACGCCCATCTGCGGCCCGCTAATCGTTAGCTGTCTTATCGGCTACTATCTAAATAGGTCTATCGGACAATTTTCTTGGGCCACTATAACAATAACTATTTTGCCAATTGGATTGGTCCCCTCTACCACACGGAACCCCACTAATCTACCGACGGAAATGCACGAGGTGGCTAAAAACAGTCCATCTTCTGCCAGCTTGCTACTCATGGCCCGGCTAGCTGTCTGAATCGCCGTGACCCCAACCAACCTCACTACTCACTGGACCCTTATGATCACTCGGCTAAGCATGCCTCTCCTTAATGTCAATATACCTTGTCCGTTGCTGTTCTGGTTAGTGTTTATTGGCTTATTTCACTGTAGAGCCTCTAGCCCTGCTCATTATACCTTATCCAACCATTCAGTTCCACCACCCACACATGCGATGACATCACCTGGTTTCAATTATGTTTCTAGAGACAATATCTCTCTCATCATCATTCAATGTCTAGGTTTACCTCCACTGTATTCACATCCTACCATACCTTTGTCTGTACATTATACCTTGAAGCTATTTTATCACCCCCAGAAACCTGTTCCTTTTACTCTCTGTTCCGGACGTCCTAGATGACCAATTCTCATAGCTTTTAGCCGTACCCTTATCCTACTCCTCCTCTGTTCCTCTGGCGATGTAGAGGTGAATCCAGGCCCTGCAGTGCCTAGCTCCACTCCTATTCCCCAGGCACTCTCTTTTGATGACTTCTGTACCGTAATAGCCTTGGTTTCATGCATGTTAACATTAGAAGCCTCCTCCCTAAGTTTGTTTTATTCACTGCTTTAGCACACTCTGCCAACCCGGATGTCCTAGCCGTGTCTGAATCCTGGCTTAGGAAGACCATCAAAAACTCTGAAATCTCCATCCCTAACTACAACATTTTCAGACAAGATAGAACAGCCAAAGGGGGCGGTGTTGCAATCTACTGCAGAGATAGCCTGCAGAGTTCTGTCCTACTATCCAGGTCTGTACCCAAACAATTTGAACTTCTACTTTTAAAAATCCACCTCTCTAAAATCAAGTCTCTCACCGTTGCCACCTGCTATAGACCACCCTCTGCCCCCAGCTGTGCTCTGGACACCATATGTGAACTGATTGCCCCCCATTTATCTTCAGAGCTCGTGCTACTAGCTGACCTAAACTTGGACATGCTTAACACCCCGGCCATCCTACAATCTAAGCTTGATGCCCTCAATCTCACACAAATTATCAATGAACCTACCAGGTACCACCCCAAAGCCGTAAACACGGGCACCCTCATAGATATCATCCTAACCAACTTGCCCTCTAAATACACCTCTGCTGTTTTCAACCAAGATCTCAGCGATCACTGCCTCATTGCCTGCATCCGTAATGGGTCAGTGGTCAAACGACCACTCATCACTGTCAAACGCTCCCTGAAACACTTCAGCGGGCAGGCCTTTCTAATCGACCTGGCCCGGGTATCCTGGAAGGATATTAACCTCATCCCATCAGTAGAGGATGCCTGGTTATTTTTTTAAATGCCTTCCTCACCATCTTAAATAAGCATGCCCCATTCAAGAAATTTAGAACCAGGAACAGATATAGCCCTTGGTTCTCTCCAGACCTGACTGCCCTTAACCAACACAAAAACATCCTGTGGCATTCTGCATTAGCATCGAACAGCCCCCGTGATATGCAACTTTTCAGGGAAGTTGCATATCCAATATACACAGGCAGTTAGAAAAGCCAAGGCTAGCTTTTTCAAGCAGAAATTTGCTTCCTGCAACACAAACTCAAAAAGGTTCTGGGACACTGTAAAGTCCATGGAGAATAAGAACACCTCCTCCCAGCTGCCCACTGCACTGAGGATAGGAAACTCTGTCACCACCGATAAATCCACTATAATTGAGAATTTCAATAAGCATTTTTCTAGGGCTGGCCATGCTTTCCACCTGGCTACCCCTACCCCGGTCAACATCACTACACCCCCCACAGCAACTCGCCCAAGCCTTCCCCATTTCTCCTTCTCCCAAATCCAGTCAGCTGATGTTCTGTTCTTTTTGATGTTCTGTTCAATTATCTGGCGAAATTGTTGCAACCCCTATTACTAGCCTGTTCAACCTCTCTTTCGTGTCGTCTGAGATTCCCAAAGATTGGAAAGCAGCTGCGGTCATCCCCCTCTTCAAAGGGGGGGACACTCTTGACCCAAACTGTTACAGACCTATATCTATCCTACCCTGCCTTTCTAAGGTCTTTGAAAGCCAAGTCAACAAACAGATTACCGACCATTTCGAATCCCACCGCACCTTCTCCGCTATGCAATCTGGTGTCATGACGTTGGCCTGTGGGTAAGGTTTATGACCCCCCCATAAATACCTTTCTCCCTTCCCCTCTCTTTCTGACCCTACTGAAGGACTTGAATAGCCTGTGTTAAATATAGAGAGTCTGGGAACATCAAACAAATGGGGAAAAGGAACCATATTTTGGTAATAAAACCAGTTGGAAATATGCTTGGGACCGTAATGAGTATGGATGTCAGTTCGGTTGTCATCTGAGACATTATGACTGATGACAGGGCGACATAAACTGTACCTGAGAAAGTATACACCCTCTAGTTATCAGAGTAACATGGAATTGTTATGCAATTGAAATGTTTGATATTGAAATTGTTTGTTAGGAGATTAAATGTAATTTTAGCTTCCAAATGAGAGAATTGGGTTTTCATAAGGAAAGTGCCCTGCTTGATCAGTGGCCCACCCCTGTGAAGAGACAGGGGTTATAAACGATGAAACACATCCTTCCCCCTCTCCACTATATAAGCCTTTGACGAAAAGATAACCAGGTTCCAGTATGTGAGGTCTGCAGCCTCTACGTTAGAAGGACACACGTCAAGTACAGAACTAAGCCAACCTCAGCGTGAGCTTTGGTGGCGAATGGTATGAACTTTGAGCTTATTCACTACAGAAGTGATACTTCCTAGCCGTTGAGTTAGCAGCGGCCGCTGTAGACGGGGGCTAGGAAAGGATGGACGACGGATCCAGTCTAACAGACAGACAAAGATACCACCACGTATCCAATTTACCACCAGAGACATTCTTCCGAGGACAGGAAGATCTGTTGGCCAACCCGGCCAGAATCTAAATTACCAATCTACCGAAGCGCAGCTCAGAGTAAATATTTATTGCATTTTCCTTTTCCAAATGGTCGGTAATTTAGAATGCATAAGATAATGTATTTACGATAGCATAGCTTCTGTTTCTTTGTTCCTAAGTCTTCCCGCTCTTTCATTCAAGCCCAACCCCCTTTCCTTTGTGTAACCAGCCATCATGTATGACATCATTTGTATTCGGTGTATTTGTAATTCTGTGTGATTAGTTTAGGTATTTAGTAAATAAATAATTAAACCCAATTTTGTATTGCTGATTCAACTTGTTAGCCAGGGTTCATGAAGATAGCCAAGAATTTTCAACTTTCATTATGAGACTGAAAATAAGATAAGGGTTAATATTGACTGCTATCGATGTAAAATATAACTAAGTATTTTAAGAGTTTATTCGGAAGATAACGGCTCTATAAACGTCCTTCCGTGGTGCCCCGACTTTCTAGTTAATTACATTTACATGATTAGCTTAATCAGGTAATATTAATTACAGAGAAAGGATTTTATAGGTTAGCATGTCATATCACTTAATCCGGCATAGCCAAAGACACGACACCTTCGGCCGCCTCTCCTTCCAGTTCTCTGCTGCCAATGACTGGAACGAACTACAAAAATCTCTGAAACTGCAAACACTTATCTCCCTCACTAGCTTTAAGCACCAGCTGTCAGAGCAGCTCACAGATTACTGCACCTGTACATAGCCCATCTATAATTTACCCCAAACAACTACCTCTTCCCCTACTGTATTTATTTATTTATTTTGCTCCTTTGCACCCCATTATTTCTATTTCTACTTTGCATTTTCTTCCACTGCAAATCTACCATTCCAGTGTTTTACTTGCTATATTGTATTTACTTCGCCACCATGGTCTTTTTTTGCCTTTACCTCCCTTATCTCACCTCATTTGCTCATATTGTATATAGACTTATTTTTCTACTGTATTATTGACTGTATGTTTGTTTTTACTCCATGTGTAACTCTGTGTTGTTGTATGTGTCGAACTACTTTGCTTTATCTTGGCCAGGTCGCAATTGTAAATGAGAACTTGTTCTCAACTTGCCTACCTGGTTAAATAAAGGTGAAATAAAAAAATGTAAATAAAAAGAGACAGGGCCTGTCTGTCTGTCCTCAGTAAACCCTCTTAGAGACAGGGTCTGTCTGTCTGTCCTCAGTAAACCCTCTTAGAGACAGGGTCTGTCCATGTGCTGTTACCACGCGCTGACTCTTGGGTAGTGCTCTTAGGCACTGTGATGCTTATCTTAGCAACTCAATACCAATAGTTTTATACTGTAGGCAACAAAGAGATTAACAGAATCATATCAAATACTTGCTTCGTTTTTGTGTGGGTTTTATTCAATCCAGAACCAACATGATGAAAGTCATCAAGCTCGTGACTTATCTTTCTGGCTTGCATCAGGAACATTGCATACATTACATACCAACCCTTCCCTCCCTCCCATCTGTCTGTGAGCTCCTGTACCTCAGACCACTGGGATTAAAAACTACTGCTGCCAAGGAGCAGATCAACACACACACACACACACAAACACACATGTACACACACACTTCACACATTCACACACCCACTTCTTATCCTCAAACCGTAGCACAGATATGGGTTCTGAAAGTGAAATACCACGTAAACACACCAGCACACCACACTAATTTACAGAGTATATTGTGTGAAGTGTGTACAGTATGTATGCAGATGTTTTTGCTATGTATCAGTCACATGTCATTTGGCATTTCAGGGAATCAATGTATGGACCAGATGGGGGGGCAGAAAGGGGGGAGGTTATTCATTGACTGTATAAAGGGGGTGAGGGGTGAGTGGGGATTAGGGGGTATTTATTTACCAGCTTTCACTGGGACTCTGTGACTGACAGGGGTAAGAGCGTTAGAGATTAGTGGTGTTGTTTTGGGTTGGGGTGGAAGGGAACTCACACAGGATCAAAGTAAGCTAGGACCATCAGAAGAGGAACGACACACGCAGACACACATACAGCACACAGCACACACACCCATGCAGACGAGTGGTGTGATGCCAGTTATCAGAGCCCTGGGCTAGGAGCATGTTAATTGCTTTGTTCCACCGACAGGAAATTCTGAGACAGTCTTGGGAACACTACAGTTTTCCAGTTCTATTCAGTTACAGTTGCAGGCTATACATTTTACAAATAGATAAACAAATTAACAAACACAGATTCTATAAAATGTCTGATTTGTCTGAGTAAATGGTTTAGTACACACTGTCATGACAATCCAAAGCTGCAGCAACTATCTGTCCACCGTACATCAAAGAAGAATATCCTATACAGAACTCACACACACTGTAAGTAAAAGTGTTCGATACATACAGTAGATACAGTATATTTTCAAATTCAATTTCTTTGGTTTGATAGTTATTCTCTTGTGTTTGAACTCCATTTCCAAGTGTCCCCGGCGGCGGAGAGGCTGCGTTACATCCTGGGTGAAGATGATGACTTGCCAACGCCGACTCTTTTCACAGAGATGGACACACTGCAACACGATGGAGATGATATGGAGTGGAAAGAGTCTGCTAGGTACACACACACACACAAACACACACTTCAACCCTTGTGTTTCCACCCTGGAGTGTTTGCCCTCATTAGTTTGGGATTGTTGGGGGGCTTTGGGTGGGATTTGGGGGAGTTGTCAGTAGGGGACCTGTAGATAGTTTCATTAGAAGAGTGTTAGCAGTAGAGCCCTACAGTGGGCTACATCTGACTCCCCTCTATGACTCTGGGGGTTAGAGGTCAAACCCAGCATCCCTCAAGGTCGCAGGCTGGGAGGCAATAAACCAGCTGACCGACCAATCAATCAATATGTCAAACATTCAATAATGCACATGCATACACAGCAGAGCCAGAACGGAATTAAGCGGTGAAACAAAAACGACACCCTCTGGCTTTTGAAGAAACAGGAAATTGTCATATTTGAGTCCAGCAGAAAGTATTTCGTATTCCTCTATAGCATTTTCCTGTCTGCTCTCTCTACCTTACTCTCTTTTCTGTGTGTGTGTCGCTCTCTATCTCTCTGTCTCTCTTCCTCTCACTCCTTCTCTGTAGGTGGGTGAAGTTTGAGGAGAAGGTGGAGGAGGGAGGAGAGAGGTGGAGTAAGCCCCATGTGTCCACCTTGACCCTCCACAGTCTGTTTGAGTTGAGGACCTGTATACAGACTGGCAGTGTACTGCTGGATCTGGAGGGATACTCCCTGCCAGAGATAGTGGGTGAGTGTGTGTCTGTGTGACCCTTTGCCAAGTCCCCAACAACCTGATGTTGTGGTTTTCAGGGGAAATGGAAAGAGAACCTGTGACGAGACTTCCACTTTTGGACGTTAACAAGATAACACTCCATCCTCCTCCAAATTGACTGGATTGGTTGAACAGTGGAGAAGAGAACCTCCCCCGACAGCTTTTCTTCTTATTGTCAAGACCAGTATGCAGGGGATTTAGTTTCAGGCACTTATTTTACGCCTCCTAGGTTAGGTTAGTGTGACCCGGGCTATGTTCCCTTCTAAAATCAACCCATAGTTCCTGTGCACCTGTGGAGATCCGAGAAAATTTGATAGGTGTAAGCAATATAGTAAAGCTTCATCTTGCCCTCTGATAGGCCAGGTGGATGTGGATCAGAGGCGTTTGGTGGGAGGAGCTATAGGGCTTATTGTAATGTCTGGAATGGAATTAATGCAACGAAGTCAAACATGTGGGTCCATATGTTTGATGTGTTTGATACTGTTCCATTGATTCCATTCTATCCATTACAATGAGCACGTCCTCCTATAGCCACTCCCACCAGCCTCCTCTGAAGTGGATAGGGGGTAAGGGGTTGATCTGGGATTGAGACCACTCTGATCTCACTGTGACCAGTTACACCTGCAACCCGTTTGTTCTATATCTCACTCTGTTTCTCTATGTTTTACCCTTGAACTCTCACCCCTGACCCCAGATGAAATTGTGGATCGCCAAGTAGCTGATGGTCTGATTGGTCCAGAGCTGAGGGAGAAGGTCAGCTTCGTGTTGCTACGGAAACATCGCCACCAGCATAAGAAACCCATGCATCGCTCACTAGCCGACATGGGCAAATCAAACAATTGCCCCGCCAGTGAGTGTGTGCATCTGTAGGTCTGCGTGCATGTGTGTGTGTGTGTGCATGTGTTGAGTGATCTTGTTGATTTCATCTCTATCATGCTGATTTGACTAAAACAACAATAATAATTTCTCTCCTCTTTTAACAAATGCTTTCACCATCTCTTGTTCACTCCATCCATTTCTCTTTTCTCTCTCTCCTATCTCTCTCTCTCCCTCCCTCGCTCCTTCCTTACTCCGTCTCTCTCTCTAGGCCGTAGTCCCCAGTCTGTTCATAATGCCAGCCGTACTAACTTCAGTCGTAGTCCTAGTTCAGCCTCTGGCCTCCATCGTTCTACAGAAGACCTACGCGCCAAGTCAGGCAGCCTTGCCCGCCTGCGTGAGTGTACACGCACACACACACACTCAAGAGCACAGACACATAGACACACACACACTCAAGAGCACAGACACATAGACACACACACACTCAACGCACGGATCCATTAACACTCACGTATACATACAAACTAATACTCTTTCACCCTTTTTCTTATCTATGATCCTCATAGAGATAGGTGTTTTAATTGACATATCTAACCTCATAAACCAGTAGAGATACAGTATGTTGGATTACTGTGTGTGATTGCGTGCAAACTTTGGTCACACTGTACTTTCAAGAGCTCCCAGTACACAGTGTGTCAATTTGTGGATTGTAGGGTGAACAAGATGAGTTTGTGTGTGTGTCCTAACCAAGGTATTTTCCTGTTCTTTCCCTGCATATTAATTTGTCCCCACATCAATAATCAGCTTTGGGGGTAATGATCATTAGGTCTAATCGGCCACTCAAAGACACACATTCACACAATAACTAAAGCTATATTTAACCACATAGATGGGTTGGAGATGTCTACTATCCCACATATAAAAATACTACAGTTTAGAATTCTATAGTAAACTGTAATATAATGTAGAATACTATACTTCACACCGTAGTATCCTTCATGTAGTACTTACTATAGAATTGTGTAGTATACTGTAGAATACTATTCTCCACTCTGTAGTATCCCTCGATCGTGTAGTGCTTGCTATAGAATTTGGTAGTATACTGTAGAATACTATGCTCTACACTGTAGTATCCCTTGATCGTGTGGTGCTTACTATAGAATTTTGTAGTATACTGTAGAATACTATACTACCCCATACGGAAAAATTATATATTGACATATATATTAACAACGTGTATATACAGTGCCTTGCAAAAGTATTCGCCCTCCTTGGCGTTTTTCCTTTTTTGTTGCATTACAACCTGTAATGAATTCTTTTTTTAAATTAAATTTAATTTGGATTTCATGTAATAAACATACACAAAATAGTCCAAATTGGTGAAGTGACTTAAAGAATGCTGTACACCAGCAGGAACCCATCCAACTTGAAGGAACTGGAGCAGTTTTGCCTTGAAGAATGGGCAAAAATCCTAGTGGCTAGATGAGCCAAGCTTATAGAGACATACCCCAAGAGACTGAAGGTGGTTCTACAAAGTATTGAATTTGGGGGGGGGGGGGGGGGGGGGGGTGAATAGTTATGCACGCTCAAGTTCAGTTATTTTGTCTTGTTTCTTGTTTGTTTCACAAAAACAATATTTTCCATCTTCAAAGTGGTAAGCATGTTGTGTAAATCAAATGATACAAATGATACAAACCCCCCAAAAATCTACTTTAATTCCAGGTTGTAAGGCAACGAAATAGGAAAAATGCCAAGGGGGTGAATACTTTCGCAAGCCACTGTATTTACGTATATTTTGTACAAAGATATATGGACATATATGTTTATATATGTTTTCATATATGTTTATATTTAAATATATGTTGTGAAAATATATTTTGACAGCATATTGTGGTAGCTAGTAAAATATATTCCAAAATATATTTTATAAATATATGTTGCCATGTATTTTAATGAATGGAACATTTTACTTCTTAAGCTTCACTTAACTTTGTAGAGTTTTCCCCGTGGCCATTCTAGAGTTTTCCCCGTTAGTTAACACTATTAACATTTCCTTTTACTGTGGGAATTGTGATCGTATCAACGCAATATTAGCCACGTTCAATGCAGCATACCGAAACAAACAAACTATGACTTAGTATACAAAACTAACTATGAAAGATATTTTATTGTAGGTAGAACACATCAGAGTGGGATTCTATTGCATTGACAGGCACGACACAGAACCTTACTCTAATCTACACAGACCTGTGCGCCATAACCAATCAGAGCTGCATTAGGCCTCTGTGCAAATAGACCATTGCCATATATGGATCTGTGCCATTCACTTTGAACTGGACTGTTTTTACAGCATGAGCGGTCGTCAGTAGATGGCCTTATTTTGAGATCAAATTGAGAGCTACATGTAGCAACGTGTACACATTTGTACATTTGCTCATATCCTTTGCTAGTTAATGAGTTATTAGCACAAGTATAAATCATTTCTTGTCAGCAATGAGGAAGTGATTGCTTCCTGCATTTCTATCTTTGAAAAGCAAATCAGGTAATTTGAGAGAGGCTTTAATAAGCTAAGTAGCCAATAGGCAGGAGGTAGCATAATTTGCATAATTTGCCTGATTCTCTGTAATAATGGTGTGGGAATAATGATGCATTTTATTTTGTAAAGTGGTTTCTTGCATCAAACAACACAACAACATTTTCAGTCACCTCCTCATTGTCTGAAGGACAAGTAGATAAACAGGTTAATGTCAAGCCCTGCATGTTATTTTCTTCTCAAAAGTCTCATGGAATGTAGGCCTAGATTGAACACCACACATTGGCTGCTACTGTAGGCTGAATGATAGAACAGCTATTTCCATGTAAAATGTTATCGGATGCATTTTCTCCATAGTTTTTTTTAATGGTAGGTCACTCTGGGAGGCCTACATTATGATCAAATTGCCACAGTAGCCTACTTGACCATTGTTAAAACTAACTTAAAGCAGGTACAGCTGCAGTGTTTACAGTAAACGCGCTCAGCAGACCTGAAATTTGCTCAGTGACTGAACATTTTTGAACGAACATTGCTCACAAGTTGACAGTTACCCTGTGGATAATGCAGAGACATTCCACATAAGATGAAGAATTAGGGGTTAATGTTCATGAACATCAAACTGATACTTCCAATGCAGATTCCTTCCCCTCCAGTGTCCCCTGCAGACTCACAAGTTGACAGTTACCCTGTGGATAATGCAGAGACAGAGAGTCAGTAAAACAATTCCACACAAGATGAATAATAAATCAGGGGTTAATGTTCATGAACACATTTGAATTTCATTAGGAAATAGGTAGCTAAATGATACAAAAGACGACTTACATTGGCTGGGTCTGTCAATAGGCAGCTGAGGCTCCAGACCAGATGGATCTACTGCAGGAGGGAAATACAAGATAATATACTGCTCAAAAAAATAAAGGGAACACTTAAACAACACATCCTAGATCTGAATGAAAGAAATAATCTTATTAAATACTTTTTTCTTTACATAGTTGAATGTGCTGACAACAAAATCACACAAAAATAATCAATGGAAATCCAATTTATCAACCCATGGAGGTCTGGATTTGGAGTCACACTCAAAATTAAAGTGGAAAACCACACTACAGGCTGATCCAACTTTGATGTAATGTCCTTAAAACAAGTCAAAATGAGGCTCAGTAGTGTGTGTGGCCTCCACGTGCCTGTATGACCTCCCTACAACGCCTGGGCATGCTCCTGATGAGGTGGCGGATGGTCTCCTGAGGGATCTCCTCCCAGACCTGGACTAAAGCATCCGCCAACTCCTGGACAGTCTGTGGTGCAACGTGGCGTTGGTGGATGGAGCGAGACATGATGTCCCAGATGTGCTCAATTGGATTCAGGTCTGGGCCAGTCCATAGCATCAATGCCTTCCTCTTGCAGGAAATGCTGACACACTCCAGCCACATGAGGTCTAGCATTGTCTTGCATTAGGAGGAACCCAGGGCCACCCTCACCAGCATATGGTCTCACAAGGGGTCTGAGGATCTCATCTCGGTACCTAATGGCAGTCAGGCTACCTCTGGTGAGCACATGGAGGGCTGTGCGGCCCCCCAAAGAAATGCCACCCCACACCATGACTGACCCAACGCCAAACCGGTCATGTTGGAGGATGTTGCAGGCAGCAGAACGTTCTCCACGGCGTCTCCAGACTCTGTCACGTCTGTCACGTGCTCAGTGTGAACCTGCTTCATCTGTGAAGAGCACAGGGCGCCAGTGGCGAATTTGCCAATCTTGGTGTTCTCTGGCAAATGCCAAACGTCCTGCACGGTGTTGGGCTGTAAGCACAACCCCCACCTGTGGACGTCGGGCCCTCATACCACCCTCATGGAGTCTGTTTCTGACCGTTTGAGCAGACACATGCACATTTGTGGCCTGCTGGAGGTCATTTTGCAGGGCTCTGGCAGTGCTTCTCCTGCTCCTCCTTGCACAAAGGCGGAGGTAGCGGTCCTGCTGCTGGGTTGTTGCCCTCCTACGGCCTCCTCCACGTCTCCTGATGTACTGGCCTGTCTCCTGGTAGCGCCTCCATGCTCTGGACACTACGCTGACAGACACAGCAAACCTTCTTGCCACAGCTCGCATTGATGTGCCATCCTGGATGAGCTGCACTACCTGAGCCACTTGTGTGGGTTGTAGACTCCATCTCATTCTACCACTAGAGTGAATGCACCGCCAGCATTCAAAAGTGACCAAAACATCAGCCAGGAAGCATAGGAACTGAGAAGTGGTCTGTGGTCCCCACCTGCAGAACCACTCCTTTATTGGGGGTGTCTTGCTAATTGCCTATAATTTCCACCTGTTGTCTTCCATTTGCACAACAGCATGTGAAATGTATTGTCAATCAGTGTTGCTTCCTAAGTGGACAGTTTGATTTCACAGAAGTGTGATTGACTTGGAGTTACATTGTGTTGTTTAAGTGTTCCCTTTATTTTTTTGAGCAGTGTATTTTGCTAGAAATAATCTATCTAGACACCCAACCCTCACTAAAGCTAAACACATTGCTTGGCAAACCAAGAACATTTAACAATAGCTTTGGCAATTAAATTATATCTTATACATACAGTTGAAGTCAGAAGTTTACATTCACCTTAGCCAAGTACATTTAAACTCAGTTTTTCCTGACATTTAATCCTAGAAAAAAGTACCTGTTTTAGGTCGGTTAGGATCACCACTTTATTTTAAGAACGTGAAATGTCAGAATAATAGTAGAGAGAATGATTTATTTCAGCTTTTATTTCTTTCATCACATTCCCAGTGGTTCAGAAGTTTACATACACTCAATTAGTATTTGGTAGCATTGCCTTTAAATTGTTTAACTTGGGTCAAACGTTTCGGGAGGCCTTCCACAAGCTTCCCACAATAAGTTGGGTGAATTTTGGCCCATTCCTCCTGACAGAGCTGGTGTAACTGAGTCAGGTTTGTAGGCCTCCTTGCTCGCACACGCTTTTTCATTTCTGCCCACAAATTTTCTATAGGATTGAGGTCAGGGCTTTGTGATGTTGCTTCGATATATCCACATAATTTTCCTGCCTTATGGTGCCATCTATTTTGTGAAGTGCACCTGTCCCTCCTGCAGTAAAGCACCCCCACAACATGATGCTGCCACCCCTGTACTTCACGGTTAGGATGGTGTTCTTCGGCTTGCAAGCCTCCCCCTTTTTCCTCCAAACATAACGATGGTCATTATGGCCAAACAGTTCCCTTTGTTTCATCAGACCAGAGGACATTTCTCCAAAAAGTATGATCTTTGTCTCATGTGCAGTTGCAAACTGTAGTCTGGCTTTTTTATGGCAGTTTTGGAGGAGTGGCTTCTTCCTGGCTGAGCGGCCTTTCAGGTTATGTTGATATAGGAATTGTTTTACTGTGGATATAGATACTTTTGTACCTGTTTCCTCCAGCATCTTCACAAGGTTCTTTGCTGTTGTTCTGGGATTGAGTTGCACTTTTCACACCAAACACGTCTCCTTCCTTAGCCTCTCAGAAGCTTCTAAAGCCATGACATCATTTTCTGAAATTTTCCAAGCTGTTTAAAGGCACAGTCAACTTAGTGAATGTAAACTTCTGACCCACTGGAATGGTGATACAGTGAATTTTAATTGAAATAATGTGTCTGTAAACAATTGTCGGAAAAATGTATTGTGTCATGCACAAAGTAGATGTCCTAACTGACTTGCCAAAACTATAGTTTGTCAACAAGCAATTTGTGGAGTGGTTGAAAAAAGAGTTTTAATGACTCAAACCTAGGTGTATGTAAACTTCCGACTTCAACTGTACATAACATTAACTCTGCTGAATTCTACTCAACTTTCATTTTCAAAACAATTCTTACCTTGGTCAGTCACATTGTACGTTGGTGGCAAGCTAAAGAAGGAGCTACCTATCTAGCTAGCCAGGTAGCTAGCTGTGTTAGCCAGTTCGATGAAAACTCTTGCTTTGCAGTTGAATAAATGATCTTCTTCCTCTGTCACCTACCATGTTAAAAACATATTTTAATGAAATGTTATGAATATATAATCAAATAAAACACCATTATCCACGATATTGCTTTTTGGCGGTGACGGCTGCTCTTCTTCTAAGAAAATTCAAAATTGTAATGATTGCTCAGTCAGCTGGAGGCAGGGCTGAGGGTTGGGCTTGGGAACATTTCAAATTGTGATTGACAGCTCTGGAAACATATATTTTCATATATTTAAAAATATATTTACAGATACGTTTTAGAAATAAACACCATATGTTTCATAAGTGGCAGATAGCAGCTATTAAAGCATAGACTAAGGTAGCAGAGGCCAATAGAGACTCAACAATAACGTCGGGGTAGAGACGTTTGTGAGGTGTGAGTGTCTATTTGATTTATTTATATATTTGATTTTTTAAATAATTAAAATATATTTAAATATATTCATATTTTATTGAAATATATTCATCTATGTTATTTCTTCGTATGGGACACACTGTAGTATTGTCACGGTTGTCTTCGTCCTCTGATGATATAACGAAATCATCGTCGGAAAATGTGGACCAATACGCAGCAGGTACGTGTATGCTCATCTTGAGAATTTATTAACTTCAAAAAATGAACGTACAAAATCACAAAACAAAAAGAACGAACGAACAACTACAAACAGTCTGGCTAGCATAGGCTCAACACAGAACAATCACCCACAAATCACAATCACAAACACACCCTAATATATGGGACTCTCAATCAAAGGCAGATAGACAACACCTGCCTTCAACTGAGAGTCCCAACCCCAATTAACCAAACATAGACATACACTCACTAGACTCCACATAGAACTACCTAGACATAAACCAAAACCCGGAAATACTAAACCAAACACCCTTTTAACAAACACACCACCCCGAACCACATAAAACAAATACCCTCTGCCACGCCCTGACCAAACTACAAAACAATTGTTAGGACGTGACAAGTATCCCTCGATCGTGTAGTACTTACTATATCATTATGTACAGTAGTACACTGTAGTAAACTGTAGAATACTATACTACACACTGTATTGATTTGCTAACAGGTCATTTGCATACCCTCCGTCCATTCCCCTCCCCCATGGCCCAATTTGTGCTATCCACGAGACCATATGCCAATTATAGACCATATATTGTGTTCTCTACAGGTTATAGAAAAGAGGTTCAGACCCCAGTCCTACCTACTTACAGGTTATGGAAAATGTGCTTTTTTAAATATTTGTCCAGTAGGTTTCCTTGAGGAGAAAGCCCCCACTTCTATGTCAAAGATAATAAAACAAAAAACAATATCGTAAATACTACACTAATTTCCACAAAATCACTACAGTAAATACTACAGCAGGGTCCTGCTGTAGTCCGCGTACGGCCAGCGCAGGGGGGTCCAATCCTAGTCTAGCTAACACCTAACTCTCAAAGTCCTCCTGACTTCAGAGTATGGAATGGCTCGTTGATGTTGTCGTCACAATGCGTCAATAATGAAGGGGGCTGTGCTTTTACTGGTGCTTTCCTCTGTGTCTTTTTCACTCAGCCCCCTGAGCACCACCCCTTTCCATTACAACGATTACATTTTCAAATCCAAACAAGAGAGGCCTCAACCCCGAGGGTAAAAAAAAACATTTTAGAAACTAATCAAACCCGTTGTACAATTTCTGCGAGAATATTGCATACGTTCTCCTTTTCAGACCAGTGTAGTCAGAGCTGTCCCTGCGTCGTGAGTCACATGAGTCGCGTCAGCCAGGCTAGTCTGTATGCAATATACTGTCCATATGCTGTAGAGTTTTTTGTGCAAAAACACTACAGTGAATAATTACTACAGTAAAGAAGGCAAAAACACTACAGTTTATACTATAGTATATAAATATAATAATACCACAGTATTTATATCATGTTATAATTGTTCATGTGGGTAGTGCCTCTTCTACTCAATGTAAAAATTAAACACACACTAAACAAACTCTAAACTGTACACACGCAGAGAAGATTGCTAACTTGAGGTGAATTTGTGTGGAGTACTAATTGGTGTGTGTGTTTTTTTGATACACGTGTTTTTGATATGTTTCAGATCATGCGCAAAGCCGAAGTATGAACGATATTTCAGACACGCCAAGCACAGACCAGGTAACAACCAACATCACTATTCTGTGTGCAGCCTGGTGTGTGTGTGTGCGCGCGTGCACTACCATGTCTGTGTGTGTGTATGTCTGTGTGTGAATGATGATGATGATGGGAATGTCATTACATTGCACAACCCTAAGCTCCTGTTGTTTGTCTTGGCTTAATTGATTGGGTCCATCCACCCGTTAGAAATAATAGAGTGAGTGTGAGAGAAAGAGAAGAGAGAGAGGCACTGAGCAGGATAAAGATTATTATTGTTCTCATGTGAGTCACTTGCCTTTCCTTTCGAGGTGTGCCAAATGGCAGATTTAGGTATTATTGTTTAGCTGTGGATGGAGATGGTGTGTGTGGATCTACTTTAATTGGTTACCCACTGATCACTTTCAACTGCCCACCTGTAACGCCCTAGCCATAGAGAGGGGTTTTTGTTCTTTATTTTTGGTTAGGCCAGGGTGTTACATTGGGTGGGCGTTCTATGTTCCTTTTTCTATGGTTTTGTATTTCTTTGTTTTGGTCCGTGTGTGGCTCCCAATCAGGCACAGCTGAAGTTCGTTGTTGCTGATTGGGAGTCACACATGAGTAGCCTATTTTTCCTTTGGGTTTTGTGGGTGATTGTTTTCTGTCTCGTTCATTTTTGACCAGACAGGACTGTTTGCTATCGTTGCTGTTTTATGTTTTGTTTATAGTGGTTCATTTTATTAAATATTCATAATGAATCCACAACCTCCGCTGCATCTTGGTTTTCTTGCGACGACAGCCCTTACACCGCCACACAAACAAAAACACACACACACACTCATATCCATATTCTCATATCAAACTGTTGTACATGTAGGAGCCTTGACAGCCTGGTTTTAACCTGCACCCTAATAGGGGGGGAAGAGAGAGAGAGAGAGAGAGATATTCCTAGAAGGGGGAGGTATTTCTAGATATACACGTTTAAACTGTATGGAGGTTTTGTTTATGTCTGTTTCAGGCAGTAAGTTAACAGGCTAAACTCTTAGAAAAAAAAGGTTTCCAAAAGGGTTCTTCGGCTATCCCCATGGAACAATCATTTTGGGTTCCTGGTCAAATCCTCTGTGGAAAGGGTTCTACCTGAAACCCAAAAGGGCTCTTAACAGGTTCTCCCATGGGGACAGCCGAAGAACCCTTTAGGTTCTAGATCCTTCTTTTCTAGAGTGTAGATCACAGAGATATATATATAGTGAGGAGAACAAGTATTTGATACACAGCCGATTTTGCAGGTTTTCCTACTTACAAAGCATGTAGAGGTCTGTCATTTGTATCATAGGTACACTTCAACTGTGAGAGACGGAATCTAAAACATAAATCCAGAAAATCACATTGTATGATTTTTAAGTAATTCATTTGCATTTTATTGCATGACATAAGTATTTGATCACCTTACCAACCAGTAAGAATTCCAGCTCTCACAGACCTGTTAGTTTTTCTTTAAGAAGCCCTCCTGTTCTCCACTCATTACCTGTATTAACTGCACCTGTTTGAACTCGTTACCTGTATAAAAGACACCTGTCCACACACTCAATCAAACAGACTCCAACCTCTCCACAATGGATCAAAACCAGAGAACTGTGTAAGGACATCAGGGATAAAATTGTAGACCTGCACAAGGCTGGGATGGGCTACAGGACAATAGGCAAGCAGCTTGGTGAGAAGGCAACAACTGTTGGCGCAATTATTAGAAAATGGAAGAAGTTCAAGATGACAGTCAATCCCCCTCGGTCTGGGGCTCCGTGCAAGATCTCACCTCGTGGTGCATCAATGATCATGAGGAAGGTGAGGGATCAGCCCAGAACTACACGGCAGGACCTGGTCAATGACCTGAAGAGAGCTGGGACCACAGTCTCAAAGAAAACCATTAGTAACACACTACGCCGTCATGGGTTAAAATCCTGCAGCGCACGCAAGGTCCCCCTGCTCAAGCCAGCGCATGTCCAGGCCGTCTGAAGTTTGCCAATGACCATCTGGATGATCCAGAGGAGGAATGGGAGAAGGTCATGTAGTCTGATGAGACAAAAATAGAGCTTTTTGGTCTAAACTCCACTCGCCGTGTTTGGAGGAAGAAGGATGAGTACAACCCCAAGAACACCATCCCAACCGTGAAGCATGGAGGTGGAAACATCATTCTTTGGGGATGCTTTTCTGCAAAGGGGACAGGATGACTGCACCGTATTGGAGGGGAGGATGGATGGGGCCATGTATTGCGAGATCTTGGCCAACAACCTCCTACCCTCAGTAAGAGCATTGAAGATGGGTCGTGGCTGGGTCTTCCAGCATGACAATGACCCGAAACACACAGCCAGGGCAACTAAGGAGTGGCTCCGTAAGAAGCATCTCAAGGTCCTGGAGTGGCCTAGCCAGTCTCCAGACCTGAACCCAATAGAAAATCTTTGGAGGGAGCTGAAAGTCCATATTGCTCAGCGACAACCCCGAAACCTGAAGGATCTGGAGAAGGTCTATATGGAGGAGTGGGCCAAAATCCCTGCTGCAGTGTGTGCAAACCTTGTGAAGAACTACAGGAAACGTATGATCTCTGTAATTGCAAACAAAGGTTTCTGTACCAAATATTAAGTTCTGCTTTTCTGATGTATTAAATACTTATGTCATGCAATAAAATGCAAATTAATAACTTAAAAATCATACAATGTGATTTTCTGGATTTATGTTTTAGATTCCGTCTCTCACAGTTGAAGTGTACCTATGATAAAAATGACAGACCTCTACATGCTTTGTAAGCAGGAAAACCTGCAAAATCGGCAGTGTATGAAATACTTCTTCTCCCTACTATATATATATATATAGAAAGAGGAGTAGAGGGGGAGGTAGAGAGAGAGAGGGGTAGAGGTAGAGCGAGAGGGGGTGACAGGCAGAAAATGAGTTGACTCTGAAAGCAGCATTAAAAGATTAGGTGATTTTGACCTAAGCACCAACCACTCCACTCCCACGTGCTACTGGGGGGTAGGAGTGAGGCATGTTTACTGCACTAAGATTTGAGCTTCCCTGTTGAAAGAAAAAACAGCACAGGCCAGCATTAGTTGGTGACCAGCCTTCATTGTGTTTTTGCTGGTGACCAGCCTTTGTTGTGTTTTTGCTTGTGACTAACTAGCCTGTGTTGTGTTTTGGAAACATATGCTGGTCACCCGCAAAACCAGAATCAAGTCACATTATGCTGGAGTGCAAAGTGATGTCTAATTCCTATTGGAATCCAGCCTGACTGGGAAGGGTTAGAAAGATGAATACATGAGACTACCTAAACCTACCTAAACTGGAACAACCATTTCAGTAAAAGGTGCAATAAATCCAACTAAGAGATCATATTAGCTTAGAAAAATGTTTGGAAATTAATAAAAAAATATAAACTGAAATACTACATTTACATAAGTATTCAGACCCTTTACTCAATAGTTTGTTGAAGCACCTTTGGCAGCGATTACAGCCTCGAGTCTTCTTGGGTATGAAGATACTCCCTGTTCAGCCATGACTGCGTGGCCATGCACGCCTCCAACTCAATCATCAAGTTTGCAGTGGACACAATAGTAATAGGCTTGATTACCAACAATGACGACACAGCCTACAGGGAGGAGGTGAGGGCACTCGGAGTGTGGTGTCAGGAAAACAACCTCTCACTCAACGTCTACAAAACAAAGGAGATGATCGTGGACTTCAGGAAACAGCAGAGGGAGCAACCCCCATCCACATCGACGGGACAGCAGTGGAGAAGGTGGAAACTGAAATGGTCCACCCACACAGACAGTGTGGTGAAGGCGGCGCAACAGCGCCTCTTCAACCTCAGGAGTCTGACGAAATTTGGCTTGTCACCTTAAACCCTCACAAACTTTTACAGATGCATAATTGAGAGCGTCCTGTTGGGCTGTATCACTGCAAGGCTCTCCAGAGGGTAGTGCGGTCTGCACAACGCATCACCGGGGGCAAACTACCTGCCATCCAGGACACCTACAACACCTGATGTCACAGGAAGGCCAAAACGATCATCAAGGACAACAACCACCCAAGCCACTGCTTGTTCACCCCGATACCATCCAGAAGGCGAGGTCAGTACAGGAGACTGAAAACAGCTTGTATCTCAAGGCCATAAGACTGTTAAACTGCCATCACTAACACAGAGAGGCTGCTGCCTACATACAGACTCAAATCATTGGCCACTTTAATAAATGGATCACTAGTCACTTTAATAATGTTTACATATCTTGCATTACTCATCTCATATGTATATACTGTATTTTATACCATCTATTGCATCTTGCCTATGCCACTGTCAATCCTCATCCATATATTTATATGTATATATTCTTATTCCATTCCTTTACTTAGATGTGTGTGTATTAGGTAGTTCTTGTGGGGCCTCCCGAGTGGTGCAGTGGTCTAAGGCACTGCTGTGCTAGCTGTGCCACTAGAGATCCTGGTTCGAGTCCAGGCTCTGTCACAGCCGGCTGCACCTGGGAGACCCATGGGGCGGTGCACAATTGTCCCAGTGTCATCCGGGTTAGGGGAGGGTTTGGCTGGCCGGGATGTCCTTGTCCCATCATGCTCTAGCGACTTCTGTGGCGGGCCGGGCGCATACTAATAGGTAGTTGTGGAATTCTTAGATTACATGTTAGATATTGCTGCACTGTTGGAACTAGAAGCAAAAGCATTTCGCTACACTTGCAATAACATCTGCTAACCATGTGTATGTGACCAACAAAATTTGATTTGATGACGCTACAAGCTTGGCACACCTGTATTTGGGGAGTTTCACCCATTCATCTCTGCAGATCCTCTCAAGCTCCTGTCAGGTTAGATGGGGAGCGTCGCTGCACAGCTATTTTCAGGCCTCTCCAGAGATCGGGTTCAAATCCGGGTGCTGGCTGGGCCACTTAAGGACATTAAGAGACTTGTCCCGAAGCCATTCCTGCATTGTCTTGTCCTGTAGGAAGGTGAACTTATGCCCCAGTCTGAGGTCCTGAGCAGTCTGTAGCAGATTTTCATCAAGGATTTCTCTGTACTTTGCTCCATTCATCTTTCCCTCGATCCTGACTAGTCTCCCAGTCCCTGCTGCTGAAAAAAATCCCCACAGCATGATGTTGCCACCGCCATGCTTCACCGTAGGGATGTATTGGCCATGTGATGAGTGGTGCCTGGGTTCCTCCAGACGTGACGCTTGGCATTCAGGCCAAAGAGTTCAATCTTGGTTTCATCAGACCAGAGAATCTTGTTTCTTATGGTTTGAGAGTCCTTTAGGTGCATTTTCGCAAACTCGAAGGTGGCTGTCATGTGCATTTTACTGAGGAGTGGCTCCCATCTGGCCACTCTAACATAAAGGCCTGATTGGTGGAGTGCTGCAGAGATGGTTGTCCTTCTGGAAGGTTCTCCCATCTCCACAGAGGAACTCTGGAGCTCTGTCAGAGTGACCATCGGGTTCTTGGTCACCTGCCTGACCAAGGCCCTTCTCCCCCTGATTGCTCAGTTTGGCCGGGCGGCCAGCTCTAGGAAGAGTTGGTGGTTGCAAACTTATTCCATTTAAGAATGATGGAGGCTACTGTGTTCTTGGGGACCTTCAATGCTGCATAATTTGTTTTGGTACCCTTCCCCAGATCTGTGCCATGACACAGTCCTGTCTCGAAGCTCTATGGATAATTCCTTCGTCCTCATGGCTTGGTTTTTGCTCTGACATGCACCGTCAACTGCGGGACCTTATATAGACAGGTGTGTGCCTTTCCAAATCATGTCCAATCAATTGAATTTACCACAAGTGGACTCAAGTCAAGTTTTAGAAACATCTCAATGATGATCAATGGAAACAGGCTGCACCTGAGCTCAATTTCGAGTCTCATAGCAAAGGGTCTGAATACTTATTTAAATAAGGTATCTGTTTTTGTTTTTTTAAACTGTTTTTGCTTTGTCATTATGGGGTATTGTTTGTTGGTTGATGAGGATTTTTTTATTTATTTAATCAAATTTAGAATAAGGCTGTAACGTAACAAAATGTGGATAAAGTGAAGGGGTCTGAATACTTTGTGCAAATGTCTAGTAATTATGTCTAGATACATTTTTTTAAGCGCTGGATAGCCTACAGACACTATAAACAGGGTCCCTGTGGGACCACAATAGATTTTCAGCATGTTCAGCATTTCTTTATATCGCCTCAAATAGGCTATACAGCACTTACTCAGCCAGACAGGAGTACCTGTAGGTGAGGATGGGGGAGAGTGACTGATCAATTGTTTCATCCAGGAGAGAGGTTTCATTCGAGCAGGGGTTCAACATCATTCCTGAAGTAAAATGATTCAATATGTGCAGGGTATCGTCAATGAATGTGTGGTAGCATTAGCCAGCCCTAAGACAGATAACATGATCATAACAACATGTTTCCAATAAAATACATATCAAACTGGTTATGCTATTGAAAAATAGCATAACCATATATCGCTTATGAAACTTGACATATAATGGAAAGTAGTCGATAGAAAAACAAGATCCAACTTTCACTCAAAATGCGATTACTCCCTGTAGCTTAGAACGTGACAATTTTCCCTTGACTTCTGCCTGAATACTTCCTCGCGCACGCACGCATTACAGGAATTAATGTAATCACTAGTTGAGTCTCTTGGTCATCTCTGATTCAAGTTGCTCCGGCGATAGTTATACATTTTCCGTGACAGAAACAAATGTCATAAACAGAGCAGACAGGATCTCATATTCTACATGTCAGATGCATAGTGTTCAATAATATATTTCAATCTTAACATTTTGTTCGCATTATAATGTGCCTTATGTTTCCACTCTGTCCCTTTCTTTAGGCTAAGCTACTAGCTACACTAGCTGAACTCAATATGTAACTAATATTATAGCAATAACTACACATTATAACAATAACACCAATAATCAATATAAATATCCAATGTTGCTACTTACAAGTAATGTTCAGCATCAAAAAGGCCATCCCTTGCTTGCTTGAATGCTTCTTCCTCCAAAACAAGTCCACGTGCTGAAAAGCAACTACCCATGTTGAGTTCCGAGCATTTCGGTGAGGGATGGGCAGTGCTGGCAATGTATATGTGACTAAAGTACCATCAGGATAGAGTGAAAGTGATGCTGTTCAATGACAAAGACCTTTCCAATTGTGTACTAGATCAACACAAAAGTGTTTGCCCACCAGTAGATCAAGTGTGCCTTGCATACAAGCCATGCACAACCCTGTTTTGTCTGGTGGACCCAACCTCTGGACCCCAACCCCCACCAAAAACACAAAATAAAACAATTTATTTTTTATTTGGGGGGATTTTTTTTGTCCCATCTAGCAGATTGAAAAAATGACTGTTTTAGAGCTAATTTCATGGTATCCTACACATTTTGCAATGAGATTGAGATATCTTTGCAGTTTTAAAGCTAATTTCCTGTAATAAATGGCTTATGACGTGTTTGTTAACGGGCCCAGGATTGAGACCAGAAAAACATATATTATGTTGCCTGTAAAACAGCAAGTTGGCTGGTTTCAGAAAAAGTACTTTCAATGAGTTTAAAAAACATATTTTTTCCATAAGTGTCAAAGGTCAATTATCTGGTTCAGTACAATTGTTTTGTAGAAAAATATAAATTCACAGTTCTCATTATCAATAGAAAATATATACATAAAAAAATATACATTCACATGCTTTCATGTCCTATGTTCAGTCTCTTTAACAGTACATATACGTAACTATTGCTATTCGAATAGTTAGCTAGTATCTGTTCCAAAAAAAAAGGCTATTCACTTATAGCCATGTATGATATCTAGCAGGTAAAACCATCAAATTGTATGTGCATTTGTCCAACACATCTCAACAGATTTCCCATTATAGTAGTGTAAACATGTTATCCAATGCTACAAAATCGACCACAATGACCCCCACTAGCCGTGCTACAACTAACAGTAAAATACATAAACATCTAAGCATATAGCTAGGGCTAAACTAGTAATTAGCATAAGGCTAGGCTAGCTAGTGAACTTTCTAACCATTAATTAGGTAAAAATATAAATTACTAAAACATCAACCACAAGTATTCAATAGTGCAACATATAAGTATATAAATCTGAGCCTTCGTTTAATATAACAAAGTCATCTTTATCTTTGAAAAGTCAGCCACGCCATTTTGTTAGGTTCACCTCCATGTTAAATCCTTTCCACCTAGCGTGACTTCATTACTTACAATGGGGAGACTTAGCATTTTCTAGGTTCGATAAAAACAACTCAAAAATAAACCTTAAACATCACACAGCCCATAAAAGTGTTAGCAAAACATGTTATCTTACTATTTCAAGGTATATTTTGTATAGTTATGTATTACAAACCTATTATGAGAGAAGAGAAAGTTGGTTGGTTTCAGGAAAAGTTATCTCAATAGAATGAGGAAGTGAGGTAACGATCACCAGTGTAAAGGCCACCAACAAAAAGATCTGTTGGATTCACCTAGTGGTATCAATACCTTTCGGTGCATATTAATGCATCAACCTGGAGGACTCCAATAATGGAATCAAAGTAATAAAAGTTATGGCTCACAAATAATACAAACATAAATAAAAATAAAGACACGCCTTGTGGGGGCTGCAGGGATGTGTGCTATGTCAGTGACCGAGAGGTTGTGAGTTCAAATCCCAAGTGAGGTAGACTCCCAATTAATCCGAATATTGCTGGTCTGCGGTGGTGTGATGTAGTTCAGTAAAAATACTTTAAAGTACTACTTAAGTCGTTTTGGGGGGTATCTGTGCTTTACTTTACTATTTATATTTTTTTAAATTTTTACTTTTACTTCACTACATTCCTATAGAAAATAATTTACTTTTTACTCCATACATTTCCCCTGACACCCAAAAGTACTTTGAATGCTTAGCAGGACAGGACGATGGTCCAATTCACAAACATATCAAGAGAACATCCCTGGTCAACCCTACTGCCTCTGATCTGGCAGACTCACTAAACACAAATGTTTTGCTTGTAAATTGAGTGTTGGAGTGTGCCCTCGCTATTCCTAAATAAAAAAAACTTGGAAACCGTACCGTCTGGTTTGTTAATATAAGGAATGTGAAAGGATTTATACTTTTACTTATGATACTTACAGTAAGTATATTTTAGCATTGACATTTACTTTCGATACTTAAGACTATTTAAAAGCAAATACTTTTAGACTTTTACTGAAGTATTATTTTACTGGGGGAATTTCACTTTTACTGGAGTTATTTTCTATTAAGGTGTCTTTATTTTTATTTTTTATTTCTCAAAGGTCAACTTTTACTCAACTGACAGTTGGGTACTTTTTCCACCACTCCTGGTCTGCAAAACCACGGCCATTATTCTGAATGTAGATTGTGGGAATCCACTCTGGCTGGATTCCAATAGGAATTAAACATCACTTTGTAAGCAAGTCTCCAGTGTCCAAAACACAACGAAGGTTGGTCACCAGCGATAACACAATGAAGGCTCATCTGCCAACATAACCAGCTAAACCATGCTGGTCGGCCAGCAGAACCAGTTAGGCCATACTTGTCAGACCAGCTCGACCAGCTTGACCAGCATCCGACCAGCTCTGACCAGCATAGACCATGCTGTTTTTTTCAGCAGGGTTGTGTGATTTTGTATGAGTGAAGTATGCAGAAATATTGAGTCGCCAATGGAGATTGTGTGTGTGGGTGTGTGTGTGTTGCAATAATGAGCTACAGTACCATTGGAGTGTGTGTACTTGCATCGTGTCCTAGGCATCACATGCGGTGAGTGATCAGCTATCGATTAGATATCGACACTGATATAATGATGACATAACTTCAGCTGCAATGCTGTGTGAAAGGACAGTAAAGAAATGCCTTTACATTGTAAATGCTGCTTTACTTTAGCCCTATAACAGCATGTTGGCTACAATAGCCTTCATTAGGTTTAATTACAATGCCAAGATGCCTTATAATTATTCTGAATTCTGCTCTCTAAATAAATAGTTATTGATCCTCAGCCACCTCTTTCTATCCATTCTCTCTCTCTGTTTCTCTACCATCCTGCTTTCTCTCCATTCTCTCTCTCTTTCTCTACCATCCTGCCTTCTCTCCATTCTCTCTCTATTTCTCGACCATCCTGCTTTCTCTCCACTCTAGCTGAAGAACAAGTTCATGAAGAAGATTCCTCGTGATGCCGAGGCGTCTAATGTTTTGATTGGAGAAGTGGACTTCCTGGACAAACCATTTGTAGCGTTCGTACGTCTGGCCCAAGCTACCACACTGGGAGGCCTGACCGAGGTCCCCGTACCTACCAGGTGTGTGTGCTTGTGCGTGCATGAGTGTGAGCATGCGTCTGTGTGTCCTACTGCTCTACAGGTGTGTTAACCCCTTGTCTTCTGGCAGGTTTCTGTTTGTCTTGCTTGGTCCTCATGGCAAAGGCAAGTCCTACAACGAGATTGGTCGAGCCATTGCTACGCTCATGGTGGATGACGTAAGAATGACCAAATCTTTTTGTGTGCTTAAAAGTTAATTAAGCTGAGCCATAAATAAGAGTGTTTAGATTCATGGGTTTTTTCATAAGCTCAAGATATTCAGTGGATACATTACTTCACACACTCAATCAATATCTTACAGCCAGGGCTCTGCAGTTCAACTCTGACCTCTTCATTAACACACGCATAAGCACACACACACACACACACTCATAACATCATATGCTGTGTGGAACTGTGTGGTGTGCTGTCTTGTCAGTTGTTTAGTGATGTGGCATATAAAGCCCGGGACCGTGATGACCTGATCGCTGGGATTGATGAGTTTCTGGATGAGGTCATCGTTCTGCCACCAGGAGAGTGGGACCCCAAAATACGCATCGAGCCCCCCAAGAAAGTCCCCTCTGCCGACATGAGGTACAGAGGATGAACCACCTATCAGATCTATTCATTTGTTCAGTGTAGTTAGTAAGTTAAGCAGTTAGGCAGTCAGTTAAGCAGTTAAGCAGTTAGTTAGTTAGTTGGTTAGTTAGTTAGGCAATTAGGCAATCAGTTAGTTAGTTAGTTAGTTAGGCAGTAAGTTAGGCAGTTAGTAAGTTAGGCAGTAAGTTAGGCAGTTAGGAAGTCAGTTAAGCAGTTAAGCAGTTAGTTAGTTAGTTAGTTGGTTAGTTAGTTAGGCAATTAGGCAATCAGTTAGTTAGTTAGTTAGTTAGTTAGGCAGTAAGTTAGGCAGTTAGTAAGTTAGGCAGTAAGTTAGGCAGTTAGTTAGTTAGTTAGTTAGTTAATTAGTTAGTTAGTTAGTTAGTTAGTTAGTTAGTTAGTTAGTTAGTTAGTTAGTTAGTTAGTTAGTTAGTTAGTTAGTTAGTTAGTTAGTTAGTTAGTTAGTTAGGCAGTTAGTTAGGCAGTTAGTTAGGCAGTTAGTTAGGCAGTTAGGCAGTTAGTTAGGCAGTTAGGCAATTAGTTAGTTAGTTAGTTAGTTAGTTAGTTAGTTAGTTAGTTAGTTAGTTAGTTAGTTAGTTAGTTAGTTAGTTAGTTAGTTAGTTAGTTAGTTAGAGTCAGATAAGGAGTTAGTTAGTTAGTTAGTTAGTTAGTTAGTTAGTTAGTTAGTTAGTTAGAGTCAGATAAGGAGTTAGTTAGTTAGTTAGTTAGTTAGTTAGTTAGTTAGTTAGTTAGTTAGTTAGTTAGTTAGTTAGTTAGTTAGTTAGTTAGTTAGTTAGTTAGTTAGTTAGTTAGTTAGAGTCAGATAAGGAGTTAGTTAGAGTCAGATAAGGAGTTAGTTAGAGTCAGATAAGGAGTTAGGCAGTCAGTCAGTCAGTCAGTCAGTCAGTCAGTCAGTCAGTCAGTCAGTCAGTCAGTCAGTCAGTCAGTCAGTCAGTCAGAAGAGGAGAGGAAGTGAAGGAGGGGAGGGAAGGAAGTGGAAGAAGGAGAAGTGATTGTGTTTGGACTGGGTCAGGGATCTCTTCCCCGTTCCCCTCCCACCACAACTAAAACTTGCTACCCCTCCACCTCCCCCCTCCAACCCCCAACAGGAAGTCTGTGCTGAACCTGAACGAGCTGGGCCAGGTAAACGGGATGGTCGGGGGGGCAGGAGGAGGAGAGGACGAGGAGATGCCAGCCCCCCACGAGCTGGGAGAGGAACTGCAATTCACTGGCAGGTATGGGAGAACTGAGAGAACTGAGAGAACTGGGAGAACTGGGAGAACTGGGAGAACTGGGAGAACTGAGAGAACTGGAAGAACTGAGAGAACTGGAAGAACTGGGAGAACTGGAAGAACTGGGAGAACTGAGAGAACTGGAAGAACTGGGAGAACTGGGAGAACTGGGAGAACTGAGAGAACTGGAAGAACTGGGAGAACTGGGAGAACTGGGAGCGATGGGAGAACTGGGAGTGATGGAAGAACTGGGAGAACTGGGAGCGATGGGAGAACTGGGAGCGATGGGAGAACTGGGAGTGATGGGAGAACTGGGAGAACTGGGAGCGATGGGAGAACTGAGAGAACTGGGAGAACTGGGAAAACTGGGAGAACTGAGAGAACTGGGAGAACTGGGAGCGATGGGAGAACTGGGAGAACTGAGAGAACTGGGAGAACTGGGAGCGATGGGAGAATTGGGAGCGATGGGAGAACTGGGAGCGATGGGAGAACTGGGAGAACTGGGAGCGATGAGAGAAAAGGGAGAACTGGGAGAACTGGGAGCGATGGGAGAACTGGAGAACTGGGAGCGATGGGAGAACTGGGAGAACTGGGAGCGATGAGAGAAAAGGGAGAACTGGGAGAACTGGGAGCGATGAGAGAAAAGGGAGAACTGGGAGAACTGGGAGCGATGGGAGAACTGGAGAACTGGGAGCGATGGGAGAACTGGGAGAACTGGGAGTGATGAGAGAAAAGGGAGAACTGGGAGAACTGGGAGCGATGGGAGAACTGGAGAACTGGGAGCGATGGGAGAACTGGGAGAACTGGGAGAACTGGGAGCGATGGGAGAACTGGAGAACTGGGAGCGATGGGAGAACTGGGAGAACTGGGAGCGATGAGAGAAAAGGGAGAACTGGGAGAACTGGGAGCGATGAGAGAAAAGGGAGAACTGGGAGAACTGGGAGCGATGGGAGAACTGGAGAACTGGGAGCGATGGGAGAACTGGGAGAACTGGGAGCGATGGGAGAACTGGGAGAACTGGGAGTGTTGGGAGAGGAGCTTTGTGGTGCATTACTCACGATTTTGTGGATTTTGGCTCATTTCAATGTAAAGGTAGAGTCAGCGATATGACGTAGATCAGTGCATACAGTGCCTATATGCCGAGTATGTGCTGCGCGTACTGCCCCCGACAAAAACAAAATTACATTTAGGAAGTCAGTCGGGGCAAGTTTATCAATTATATTGACAAGATGGTCGAGTGACCGCTCTAACAATGGAAATACATGTACACAAAGATGGAAGGCAGACAAGAGACGAGATCAGGTGGGGCCATTCTAGCCAATGAGAGGGCAGATACGCGTGTGTACAGGCACAACTCTGATATAAAGTTTTTATTTGTTAAGTTGCCAAAATGCCACGTGCGTCCACTTACACCAGTGCTTTTATAACAACAGCAGCGGTGCTGCTTGTGGCAAAGCCATTTTGCTGACCCTACCTTTCATACAACTTATTTATCCTTTATTATGCTATCCCTCAAGGGGACTCCAACCCTGACTCCAGCCTGCTTTCAGGCTGCTTTCAGAGTCAATGAGAGTGGATGGAGTCACCTCTGTGTGCGTTCCCCAGGTTCTGTGGAGGCCTGTGGCTGGACATTAAGAGGAAGGTTCCGTGGATCCTTAGTGATTTCTCCCAGGGATTCCACATCCAGTCCATCTCTGCTGTGCTGTTCATCTACCTGGGCTGCATCACCAATGCCATCACCTTCGGAGGCCTGCTGGGGGACGCCACAGACAACTACCAAGTACACAAACACACACATACACACACACACCAAAACACACACACACCTGTCTTAACTCCTACGCAAACATCTGTCTCAACTCCTAACTATCTCTCTCTCTCCCCTTCCCCCTTTCTGCCCCAAACCCCCCTCACTCTCGCTCTCTGTGGCAGGGTGTGATGGAGAGTTTCCTGGGTACAGCGTTAGCAGGTACAGTGTTCTGTCTGTTAGGAGGTCAACCTCTCATCATCCTCAGTTCCACTGGACCCATCCTCATCTTTGAGAAACTGCTCTACGAGTTCTGCAAGTGAGCCATACGTGCGCGCGCACACGCACATGCACACACACACACACACACACACACACACACACACACACACACACACACACACACACACACACACACACACACACACACACACACACACAGTATCTGTCAGATACTTGTTTCAAGCACTTTTATTTATTTATTTTATTTAACCTTTATTAACTAGGAAAGTCAGTTAAGAACAAATTCTTATTTACAATGACGGCCTACCAAAGGCAAAAGTCCTCCTCTGGGGACGGGGGCCTGGGATTAAAAATAACAAATAAATACAATATAAAAATAGGACAAAACACACATCTCAACAAGAGAGACAACACAACACTACATAAAGAGAGACATAAGACAACAACATAGCATGGCAGCAACACATGACAACACAGCATGGTAGAAACACAACATAACAACAACATGGTAGAAACACAACATGGTAGAAGCACAAAACATGGTACAAACATTATTGGGCACAGACAACAGCACAAAGGGCAAGAAGGTAGAGACAACAATACATCATACAAAGCAGCCACAACTGTCAGTAAGAGTTTCCATGATTGAGTCTTTGAATGAAGAGATTGAGATAAAACTGTCCAGTTTGAGTGTTCGTTGCAGCTCGTTCCAGTCGCTAGCTGCAGCGAACTGAAAAGAGGAGCGACCCAGGGATGTGTGTGCTTTGGGGACCTTTAACAGAATGTGACTGGCAGAACGGGTGTTGTATGTGGAGGATGAGGGCTGCAGTAGATATCTCAGACGGGTTTTATAAATAAGCATCAACCAGTTTACAGAGGAGTATAGAGTGCAGTGATGTGTCCTATAAGGAGCATTGGTGGCAAATCTGATGGCCGAATGGTAAAGAACATCTCTCCGCTCGAGAGCACCCTTACCTGCCGGTCTATAAATGATGTCTCCGTAATCTAGCATGGGTAGGATGGTCATCTCAATCAGGATTAGTTTGGCAGCTGAGGTGAAAGAGGAGCGATTACGATAGAGGAAACCAAGTCTAGATTTAACTTTAGCCTGCAGCTTTGATATGTGCTGAGAGAAGGACAGTGTACCATCTTGCCATACTCCCAAGTACTTGAATGAGGTGACTACCTCAAGCTCTAAACCCTCAGAGGTAGTAATCACACCTGTGGGAGGAGGGGCATTCTTCTTACCAAATCACATGACTTTGTTTTGGAGGTGTTCAGAACAAGGTTAAGGGTAGAGAAAGCTTTTTGGACACTAAGAAAGCTCTGTTGTAGAGTATTTAACACAAAATCTGGGGAGGGGCCAGCTGAGTATAAGACTGTATCATCTGCATATAAATGGATGAGAGAGCTTCCTACTGCCTGACCTATGTTGTTGATGTAAATTGAGAAGCATGGGGCCTAGGATCGAGCCTTGGGGTACTCCCTTGGTGACAGGCAGTAGCTGAGACAGCAGACTTTCTGACTTTATACACCGCATTCTTTGAGAGAGGTAGTTAAGTTAACAAACCAGACCAAAGACCCCTCAGAGACACCAATACTCCTTAGCCGGCCCACAAGAATAGAATTGTCTACCGTATCAAAAGCTTTGGCCAAGTCAATAAAAATAGCAGCACACTATTGTTTAGAATCAAGGGCAATGGTGACATGATTGAGGACCTTTAAGGTTCCTTATTAACTTAGTTCCTTTCTTCTGATACTGACTTTTGTGTGTGTATCTGTGTCCCAGGTCTAACACTATAGACTATATGGAGCTGCGTCTGTGGATTGGTCTCCACTCCTGTCTGCAGTGTCTGATCCTGGTCGCCACGGACGCCAGTTACATCATCAAATACATCACGCGCTTCACTGAGGAGGGCTTCTCCAGCCTCATCTCCTTCATCTTCATCTCTGATGCCATTAAGAAGATGGTGGGGTTACACACACACACACACACACACACACACACACACACACACACACACACACACACACACACACACACACACACACACACACACACACACACACACACACACACACACACACACACACACAGTGTCTTAACTGTCTATGTAACGTGTTACTACAGGTGGGATCCTTCAAGTACTACCCTATCAACCGTGGCTTCAAGCCTGACTACGTTACCTCATACAAGTGTGAATGTATCGCACCAGACCAGGGTGAGCCTTTCTCCTCCTCTCCCTCCTCCTTCTCCTCCTCTCCCTCTCCTCCTCCTTCTCCTCCTCTCCCCCTTATACTCTTCCTCCTCTCCCTCATCCTTCTACTGCTCTTCCTCTCCCTCCTCCTCTCCCTCTCTCTCCTCCTTCTCCTCCTCCCCCTCCTTCTACTCTTCCTCCTCTCCCTCCTCCTTCTACTGCTCTTCCTCTCCCTCCTCCTCTCTCCTCCTTCTCCTCCTCTCCCTCCTCCTTCTCCTCCTCTCTCCCCTCCTTCTACTGCTCTTCCTCTCCCTCCTCCTCTCTTTCCTCCTTCTCCTCCTCTCCCTCTCCTCCTCCTTCTCCTCCTCTCCCTCTCCTCCTCCTTCTCCTCCTCTCCCTCTCCTCCTCCTTCTCCTCCTCTCCCCCTTATACTCTTCCTCCTCTCCCTCATCCTTCTACTGCTCTTCCTCTCCCTCCTCCTCTTCCTCCTCATTCTACTGCTCTTCCTCTCCCTCCTCCCCTATCTCCTCCTTCTCCTCCTCTCTCTCCTCCTTCTTCTCTCCCTCCTCCTCTCTCTCCTCCTTCTCTCCCTCTCCTTCCTCCTTCTCCTCCTCTCTCTCCTCCTTCTCCTCCTCTCCCTCCTCCTTCTACTCTTCTTCCTCACCCTCTTCCTTCTACTGATCCTCCTCTCCCTCCTCACTCTCTTTTGGGAGCTTTACTAGACCTCACACATTAAGTGTACTATTGCCATCTGCAGGACAGTTTAGGGAGTGCACATCCTTGACAGGGCTATAATTTGGGAAGTGTATAAACTACTGTCTGTGTTCTCTTTCCTAACTACTGTAACTGATGTGTGTGCTGTGTGTTTTTGCCTCTCTGTCTCTCTCTCTCTCTGTTTCTGCCTCTGTCTCTCTCTCTCTGTCTCTCTCTCTCTCTGTCTCGCTCTCTCTGTTTCTGCCTCTGTCTCTCTCTCTGTTGCTGCCTGTGTCTCTCTCTATGTCTCTCTCTCTCTCTGTCTCTCTCTCTCTGCCTGTCTCTCTCTGTTTCTGCCGCTCTATCTATCTCTCGCTGGCTGCTATCCGAGTGAGTATACCTCTACAGCTTCAGCATGCTACAAACCTAGCATGTTACCATGAAACTGGCATCATGTAATCTAGCTGGGGCACCTGACGTCTCTCTATCTCTGTCTTTCTTTCTCTAACAGCCGCTGCAATGGGTTTGAATGTTTCAGTTCCACTAGCGGACGATAACATGACTGATTTGGTAAGTGACTTGGGAACTAACAATCTACGGGGACAGTCTGCATGTGGTCCAAATAGACTTAACATAGTAGGACTTACCATTGTTACAGGACTTAGTGGCAGGTCTCTACACTAGCAGCCCTGTGCTGTCTGTCCACTTCCATGTCCGCACTACTCTGTATTCTCTCTTCCCTTGTTATTCTACTCTGCCTCTCTATCTCTCTATTCTCTCCATTCTCCCCTCTGTCTCTGTAGTATAACATAACAGGTCTGGACTGGAGTCAGCTGAGTAAGAAGGAGTGTGTGAAGTATGGCGGCGCCCTGTTGGGAAACACCTGTAAGTACGTCCCTGACCTGGCCCTCATGTCCTTCATCCTGTTCTTCGGGACCTACTCCATGACCGTCTCACTCAAGAAGTTCAAGACCAGCCGCTACTTCCCAACCAAGGTGAGACACAGAGGGACATAGAACATGAGACATGGGATGCAGGGGACAAAGGACATGGGGGACATAGGGGACAGAGGACACAGGGGACATGGAGGCACACAGGGGACAGAGGACACATGGGAACAGAGGACACGGGGGGCATATGGGACAGAGGACACAGGGGACATGGGGGCACACAGGGGACAGAGGACACATGGGGACAGAGGACACGGGGGGCATATGGGACAGAGGACACAGGGGGACATAGGGGACAGAGCACACAGGGGGACATAGGGGACAGGGGACACATATGGGACAGAGGACACAGGGGGACATAGGAGACATGGGACTTGGGGAAACGAGGACAAAGGGGACAGAGGACACAGGGGGACCTTTATGTTTTTTGAGTAATGGGTCAGTAGTTTAAACTTAACTTCTTCCCTTTTCTTGGCTGCCAACTCCCCCTTTCTTGTCTGTCTGTGTGTGTGGGCGGGCCTAGCTGAGGAAGCTGATCAGTGATTTCTCCATCTTCATGTCAATCATGACGTTTGTGGGTCTGGATATGCTTGTAGGGCTGGACACACCCAAACTAATCGTACCCACAGAGTTTAAGGTATTTCTAACCATTAACCCAATATGTGTGTGTGTGTGATTCACAGATACATGCATTCTGTAATTCAATCTCTGTTTGTAGGTGTATGTGTGTGAGTTGCATGTGTCTTTTTGTCAGATTTAGTGACGTATGTCGTTTTGATTTGACTGTGTAAACTGCATGGTTGATGTGCATGTGTTTAGCACCACACAGGGCTCAACCGTGTCTCATTGTGGCTCAAATCAAATTCCATTTTAATTGGCACATGCTTCGTAAACAACAGGTGTAGACTGACAGTAAAATGCTTACTTACGGGTCCTTTTACAACAATTAAAGATAAAGATATATTTTTTTAAATATAAATAGTTGTACAAGGAATACATTGTGAACAGCTAATAACAATAATAAGTCAAAATAAGATGGCAGAGAACTCGGCCCCAGTGATGCAGCTGTACAACTTTGTGAGGATCTTGGGGCCCATGACAAATATTTTCAGCCTCCTGAGGGGGAAGAGGCGCTGCCATGGCCTCTTCACATCTGTGTGTGTGTGTGTGTGTGTGTGTGTGTGTGTGTGTGTGTGTGTGGCCCATTTTAATTCCTTAGTGATGTGGACACCAAGGATCTTGAAGCTCTCGGCCCGCTCTACTACAGCCCCATCGATCTGGATGGGGGCGGGCTCGGCCCTCCGTTTCCTGTAGTCCATGATCAGCTCCTTTGTCATGCTGACATTGAGGGAGAGGTTGTTGTCCCTACAGGCTGCCTCATCGTCGTCGGTGATCAGTTCTACCACCGTCGTGTCAACAAACGGTGCTGAAATCATGCACAGCCACATAGTCGAGGGTGAACAGGGAGTACAGGAGCGGACTAAGCACACACCCCTGAGGGACCCCCGTGTTGATGGTCAGTGTCGTGGATGTGTTGGGGGTGGCCCATCAGGAAGTCCAGGACACAGTTGCATACATTTACATTTAAGTCATTTAGCAGATGCTCTTATCCAGAGCGACTTACAAATTGGTGCATTCACCTTATAATATCCAGTGGAACAACCACTTTACAATAGTGCATCTAAATATTTTACGGGGGGGTTAGAAGGATTACTTTATCCTATCCCAGGTATTCCTTAAAGAGGTGGGGTTTCAGGTGTCTCCGGAAGGTGGTGATTGACTCCGCTGTCCTGGCGTCGTGAGGGAGCTTGTTCCACCATTGGGGTGCCAGAGCAGCGAACAGTTTTGACTGGGCTGAGCGGGAACTGTGCTTCCTCAGAGGTAGGGAGGCGAGCAGGCCAGAGGTGGATGAACGCAGTGCCCTTGTTTGGGTGTAGGGCCTGATCAGAGCCTGAAGGTACGGAGGTGCCGTTCCCCTCACAGCTCCGTAGGCAAGCACCATGGTCGTGTAGCGGATGCGAGCTTCGACTGGAAGCCAGTGGAGAGAGCGGAGGAGCGGGGTGACGTGAGAGAACTTGGGAAGGTTGAACACCAGACGGGCTGCGGCGTTCTGGATGAGTTGTAGGGGTTTAATGGCACAGGCAGGGAGCCCAGCCAACAACGAGTTGCAGTAATCCAGACGGGAGATGACAAGTGCCTGGATTAGGACCTGCGCCGCTTCCTGTGTGAGGCAGGGTCGTACTCTGCGAATGTTGTAGAGCATGAACCTACCGGATCGGGTCACCGCCTTGATGTTAGTGGAGAACGACAGGGTGTTGTCCAGGGTCACGCCGAGGCTCTTAGCACTCTGGGAGGAGGACACAAGGGAGTTGTCAACCGTGATGGCGAGATCATGGAACGGGCAGTCCTTCCCCGGGAGGAAGAGCAGCTCCGTCTTGCCGAGGTTCAGCTTGAGGTGGTGATCCGTCATCCACACTGATATGTCTGCCAGACATGCAGAGATGCGATTCGCCACCTGGTTGTCAGAAGGGGGAAAGGAGAAGATTAATTGTGTGTCATCTGCATAGCAATGATATGAGAGACCATGTGAGGATATGACAGAGCCAAGTGACTTGGTGTATAGCGAGAATAGGAGTGGGCCTAGAACAGAGCCCTGGGGGACACCAGTGGTGAGAGCACGTGGTGCGGAGACAGATTCTCGCCACGCCACCTGGTAGGAGCGACCTGTCAGGTAGGACGCAATCCAAGCGTGGGCCGCGCCGGAGATGCCCAGCTCGGAGAGGGTGGAGAGGAGGATCTGATGGTTCACGGTATCAAAGGCAGCAGATAGGTCTAGAAGGATGAGAGCAGAGGAGAGAGAGTTAGCTTTAGCAGTGCGGAGAGCCTCCGTGACACAGAGAAGAGCAGTCTCAGTTGAATGCCCAGTCTTGAAACCTGACTGATTAGGATCAAGAAGGTCATTCTGAGAGAGATAGCAAGAGAGCTGGCCAAGGACGGCACGTTCAAGAGTTTTGGAGAGAAAGGAGAGAAGGGATACTGGTCTGTAGTTGTTGACATCGGAGGGATCGAGTGTAGGTTTTTTCAGAAGGGGTGCAACTCTCGCTCTCTTGAAGACGGAAGGGACGTAGCCAGCGGTCAAGGATGAGTTGATGAGCGAGATGAGGTAGGGGAGAAGGTCTCCGGAAATGGTCTGGAGAAGAGAGGAGGGGATAGGGTCAAGTGGGCAGGTTGTTGGGCGGCCGGCCGTCACAAGACGCGAGATTTCATCTGGAGAGAGAGGGGAGAAAGAGGTCAAAGCACAGGGTAGGGCAGGGTGAGCAGGACCAGCGGTGTCGTTTGACTTAGCAAACGAGGATCGGATGTCGTCAACCTTCTTTTCAAAATGGTTGACGAAGTCATCCGCAGAGAGGGAGGAGGGGGGGGGAGGGGGAGGAGGATTCAGGAGGGAGGAGAAGGTAGCAAAGAGCTTCCTAGGGTTAGAGGCAGTTTAGAGTGGTAGAAAGTGGCTTTAGCAGCAGAGACAGAGGAGGAAAATGTAGAGAGGAGGGAGTGAAAGGATGCCAGGTCCGCAGGGAGGCGAGTTTTCCTCCATTTCCGCTCGGCTGCCCGGAGCCCTGTTCTGTGAGCTCGCAGTGAGTCGTCGAGCCACGGAGCAGGAGGGGAGGACCGAGCCGGCCTGGAGGATAGGGGACAGAGGAAATCAAAGGATGCAGAGAGGGAGGAGAGGAGGGTTGAGGAGGCAGAATCAGGAGATAGGTTGGAGAAGGTTTGAGCAGAGGGAAGAGATGATAGGATGGAAGAGGAGAGAGTAGCGGGAGAGAGAGAGCGAAGGTTGGGACGGCGCAATACCATCCGAGTAGGGGCACAGTGAGAAGTGTTGGATGAGAGCGAGAGGGAAAAGGATACAAGTTAGTGGTCGGAGACTTGGAGGGGAGTTGCAAAGAGATTAGTGGAGGAACAGCATCTAGTAAAGATGAGGTCAAGCGTATTGCCTGCCTTGTGAGTAGGGGGGGAAGGTGAGAGGGTGAGGTCGAAAGAGGAGAGGAGTGGAAAGAAGGAGGCAGAGAGGAATGAGTCAAAGGTAGACGTGGGGAGGTTAAAGTCACCCAGAACTGTGAGAGGTGAGCCATCCTCAGGAAAGGAACTTATCAAGGCGTCAAGCTCATTGATGAACTCTCCAAGGGAACCTGGAGGGCGATAAATGATAAGGATGTTAAGCTTGAAAGGGCTGGTAACTGTGACAGCATGGAATTCAAATGAGGAGATAGACAGATGGGTCAGGGGAGAAAGAGAGAATGTCCACTTGGGAGAGATGAGGATTCCAGTGCCACCACCCCGCTGGCTCGATGCTCTAGGGGTATGTCAGACGAGGAGAGAGCAGTAGGAGTAGCAGTGTTATCTGTGGTAATCCATGTTTCCGTCAGTGCCAGGAAGTCTAGGGACTGGAGGGTAGCATAGGCTGAGATGAACTCAGCCTTGTTGGCCGCAGACCGGCAGTTCCAGAGGCTGCCGGAGACCTGGAACTCCACGTGGGTCGTGCGCGCTTGGACCACCAGGTTAGAGTGGCAGCGGCCACGTGGTGTGGAGTGTTTGTATGGCTTGTGCAGAGGGGAGAGAACAGGGATAGACAGACACATAGTAGACAAGCTACAGAAGAGGCTACGCTAATGCAAAGGAGATTGGAATGACAAGTGGACTACACGTCTCGAATGTTCAGAAAGTTAAGCTTACTTTGCAAAAATCTTATTGACTAAAATGATACAGTACTGCTGGCTGGTGGAGTAGGCTAGCTAGCAGTGGCTGCGTTGTTGACTTTGAACGTGTAGCTGGCTAGGTAACCTCGATAGTTTCAGTACTACACCTTGTCATGATACAAAGCAACTTTGTAGCTAGCTAGCTAACATAACACTAATCAAGACGTTCCTTGTAATGTATTTAGTTTCTACAATGCTGCTCGTTGGTAATAGTTGGCTGGGTTAGGAAAAATGGCGTCGCGGGGGACGGAAATAGCTGGCTAGCTAACCTCGATGGCTGGCTAGCTAGCCTCGGTAATTACTAGACTACACAATTATCAAGCTATGACAAAGACAACTAAGTAGCTAGCTAGCTAACACTGCACTCGTCAAATCGTTCTGTTGTAAAGTATTAGTATCTACAGCGCTGCTAGTCGGTAACGGTTGGCTAGCTAGCAGTGGGTTAATGATGACTAGGTGTGTTGACTAAGTCTGGCGCCGCGTCGCGGCTGGCTAGCTCACCTCAATAATTACTCAAACTACACAATTATCTTAGATACAGAGACAGCAAAGACAACTATGTAGCTGGCTAACTAACACTAACACCACACTAATCAAGTCGTTACGTTGTAATGTAAAAGTTTCTACAGTGCTGCTAGTCGGTAGAAGTTGGCTAGCTAGCAGTGATGACTAGCTAGCTAGCAGCTAGCAGTGTTGACTACGTTAGGAGGACGAAGATAGCTAGCCTCGATAATTACTCAATTACTCTAAACTACACAATTATCTTTGATACAAAGACGGCTATGTAGCTAGCTAAGAAGAATTGCTCAGATCAAACAAATCAAGCCGTTGTAATTTAGTGAAGTGTAATATTACCTGTGGAGCGAAGCGTAGTGCGACTGCTCGCTCCAAACCAAACCGGAAGTCCATAGGCGTCGTTCAGTCCCAGGGTCCTGACTTTAGTGATGAGCTTGCAGGGTGAATAAAGGTTAACCTCTATGGGCTAGGTGGGACGCTTGCGTCCCACCTACGCAACAGCCAGTGTAATCCCGTGGCGCGTTATTCAAATTCCTCAAAAATGCAAAAACTTCAATTTTTCAAACATATGACTATTTTACACCATTTTAAAGACAAGACTCTCGTTAATCTAACCACACTGTCCGATTTCAAAAAGGCTTTACAACGAAAGCAAAACATTAGATTATGTCAGCAGAGTACCCAGCCAGAAATAATCAGACACCCATTTTTCAAGCTAGCATATAATGTCACATAAACCCAAACCACAGCTAAATGTAGCACTAACCTTTGATGATCTTCATCAGATGACAACCCTAGGACATTATCTTATACAGTACATGCATGTTTTGTTCAATCAAGTTCATATTTATATCAAAAACCAGCTTTTTACATTAGCATGTGACTAGCATGTGACTAGCACTCCCACCTAACACTGCCGGTGAATTTACTAAATTACTCACGATAAACGTTCACAAAAAGCATAACAATTATTTTAAGAATTATAGATAGAGAACTCCTCTATGCACTCGATATGTCCGATTTTAAAATAGCTTTTCGGTGAAAGCACATTTTGCAATATTCTCAGTAGATAGCCCGGCATCACAGGGCTAGCTATTTAGACACCCAGCAAGTTTAGCACTCACCAAAGTCAGATTTACTGTAAGAAAAATGTTATTACCTTTGCTGTCTTCGTCAGAATGCACTCCCAGGACTTCTACTTCAATAACAAATGTTGGTTTGGTCCCAAATAATCCATTGTTATATCCAAATAGCGGCGTTTTGTTAGTGCGTTCAAGACACTATCCGAAAGGGTAAATAAGGGTGACGAGCATGGCGCAATTCGTGACAAAAAAATTCTAAATATTCCATTACCGTACTTCGAAGCATGTCAACCGCTGTTTAAAATAAATTTTTATGCAATTTTTCTCATAAAAAAGCGATAATATTCCGACCGGGAATCTGCGTTTAGGTAAACAGACGAAAGAAAATAAAGCATGGGGTTGACTCGGGCACGCGCCTAAGCCCATAGTACTCTGATCGGCCACTTGCCAAACGCAATAAAGTGTTTCAGCCAGAGGCTGCCTCGATATCGTTCAGCTTTTTCCCGGGCTCTGAGAGCCTATGGGAGCTGTAGGAAGTGTCACGTTATAGCAAAGATCCTCAGTCTTCAATAAAAAGAGCCAAGATGCAACACAACTTGTCAGACAGGCCACTTCCTGCATGGAATCTTCTCAGGTTTTGGCCTGCCATATGAGTTCTGTTATACTCACAGACACCATTCAAACAGTTTTAGAAACTTTAGGGTGTTTTCTATCCAAAGCCAATAATTATATGCATATTCTAGTTACTGGGCAGGAGTAGTAACAAGATTAAATCGGGTACGTTTTTTATCCGGCCGTGTCAATACTGCCCCCTAGCCCTAACAGGTTAAATAAATATGTGTACCACTGTGTGTGTGTGTGTGTGTGTGTGTGTGTGTGTGTGTGTGTGTGTGTGTGTGTGTGTGTGTGTGTGTGTGTGTGTGTGTGTGTTGTAGCCGACGCGTCCAGACCGTGGCTGGTTGGTGATGCCGTTTGGTAAGAACCCGTGGTGGGTGTACGTGGCCAGCGCCGTCCCTGCTCTCCTGGTCACCATCCTCATCTTCATGGATCAACAGATCAGCGCTGTCATCGTCAACCGCAAAGAGAACAAACTCAAGGTACAGTATGACCGCAATTATAACACAACAGAACACAGAAACATACTTACTTACTTACTTAGGCCTGTCACTCCCCAACTCCATAGTTATGAGTCTTCTAAAAGAAATATTAACATAATGTCAATCTAAACACAACCATTCAACAAACATTCTATACCCATAAACACAACAGCAAAACAGAAAACAAACTGCAGATAAAAACTCTTGAAAGTTACCTCCCCTCCACCTTTTCTCTCCCCCTCCAACAGAAAGGTTGTGGGTACCATCTGGACCTGTTCTGGGTGGGTATTCTGATGGCAGTGTGTTCCTTCCTGGGCCTGCCCTGGTACGTGGCTGCTACTGTCATCTCCATCGCCCACATCGACTCTCTGAAGATGGAGAGTGAGTCCAGCGCCCCAGGAGAGCAACCCCAGTTCCTGGGAGTCAGGTAAGGAGAGGTTGGGGGAGGGGTTAGGGGTGTGAGTGAGTGAGTGTGTGGGAGCTTCACATTGTTGTCATGTATTGCTCACCAGGTGCCCTTAGAGAGCTCCTCAATGAGCCTGACACCTTGATAAGCTAATTTCCTGGCGATGGCTCACCGCGCTTTGTACTTGGCGACTTCAACCTTCCAACTCTTCCTTTCCCATTCCTTACCTCTTTTTACCTCACCCTTTCCCAGTTCTTTCCCACTCACAAGTCAGGCTGTTTGCCTACTAATCTCACTGCCACCCCCCTCCAGGTCTCTGATCACTACTTTGTTTCATTTTCTGTCTCCCTCTCCTCCAACCCTAGCCACTCAGCCTCTACCCAGATGCAGATGAGGTAGACTTCTAATTAATCAGAATATTGCTGGTCTGCAGTGATGTAAAGTACTTAAGTAAAAATACTTTAAAGTATTAGTTAAGTCGTTTTGGGGGGTATCTGTACTTTACTTTACTATTTATATTTTTTTTACAACTTTTACTTTTACTCCACTACATTCCTAAAGAAAAATTGGTACTTTCTACTCCATACATTTTCCCTGACACCCAAAAGTACTCGTACTCAGGACAATTGTCCAAGAGTAAATCCCTGGTCATCCCTAATGCATCTGATCTGGCGGACTCACTAAACACAAATGCTTCATTTGTAAAATATGTCTTAGTGTTGGGGTGTGCCCCTGGCTATCCATACATTTAAAAAACAATACAATTATGTCATCTGGTTTGCTTAATAAAAGGAATTTGGAATGATTTATACTTTTACTTTTGATACTTAGTATATTTTAGCAATTATATTTACTTTTACTTTACTTTTACTCAAGTATCACAATTGGATACTTTTTCCACCACTGCCCAGATGGTCATGCGCCATCGCAATCTTTGCTTTCTCTCTCACACTACTCTCTTCTCTTCTATCCTATTATCTCTCCCTTCTGCTAAATCCTTCTCCCTCCTGTCTCCTGATTCTGCCTCTTCGACCCTACTCTTCTCCCTTTCCGCCCCATATGACTTGCACTGTCCCCTTTTCCTCCCGGCCGGCTTGGCCCTCCCATCATGCTCTGAGCTTACAGAAGAGGGCTGCGGGCAGCGGAGCAAAAATGGAGGAAAACTAAACTTCCGTAGGACTTATCATCCTTTCACAATGCCAAGCGTTGGCTGGAGTGGTGTTAAGCCTGCCAACATTGGACTCTGGAGTAGTGGAACGCATTCTCTGATGTGATGAATCACGCTTCACCATCTGCCAGTCTGACGGACAAATCTGGGATTGGCAAATGCCAGGAGAACGCCACCTCCCCAAATGCATAGTGACACATAGTTTCCACTGCTCCAGAGTCCAATGGTGGTGAGCTTTACACCACTCCAGCCAACGCTTGGTATTGTGCATGGTGATCTTAGGCTTGTGTGCGGCTACTCGGCCATGGAAACCCATTTCATGAAGCTTCTGATGAACAGTTATTTTGCTGATGTTGCTTCCAGAGGCAGTTTGGAACTCGGTAGTGAGTGTTTCAACTGAGGACAGATGATTTTTACGCGCTACACGCTTCAGCACTCGGTGTTCCCGTTCTGTGACCGTGTGGCCTACCACTTCGCAGTTGAGCCATTGTTGCTCCTAGGCATTTCCACTTCAAAATAACAGCACTTACAGTTGACCGGGGCAGCTCTAGCAGGGAAGAAATTTGACGAACTGACTTGTTGGAATAGTGGCATCCTATGATGGCGCCACGTAGAAAGTCACTGAGCTCTTGAGGATGAGCCATTCTACTGCCAATGTTTGTCTATGGAGATTGCATGGCTGTATGCTCGATTGTACATACCTGTCAGCAACAGGTGTGGCTGAAATAGCTGAATCCACTCATTTGAAGGGGTGTCCACATACTTTGTATATATAGTGTATCTTAAGATGAATGCACTAACTGTAAGTCGCTCTGGATAAAAGCATCTGCTAACTGACTAAAATGTCAAATCTAAATGTGTGTGTGTCTGTGTGTCTGTGTGGTACAGGGAACAGAGGTTGACGGGTATTCTGGTGTTTGTCCTAAATGGAGTCTCCATCTTCCTGGCTCCTGTCCTGCAGGTGAGTCAGTGAGAGAATGGGCCTCCCCGTCACATGCAGTGGGTGGTGTTGTGGAGGATTGTGTTAACCGGTATATTGTGTTCCCCCAGTACATCCCCATGCCTGTTCTCTACGGTGTCTTCCTTTACATGGGAGTGGCCTCACTTGCTGGAATACAGGTACATTTCACGTGTGTGTGTGTGTGTGTGTGTGTGTGTGTGTGTGTGTGTGTGTGTGTGTGTGTGTGTGTGTGTGTGTGTGTGTTTGTGTGTGTGTGTGTGTGTGTGTGTGTGTGTGAGTGTGTGTTAACTCACCCTCCTCCTCTCTCCTTCCTAGTTCTGGGAACGTATAAAGCTGTACCTGATGCCAGCCAAGCACCAGCCAGACTTCTCCTTCCTGCGTCATGTTCCTCTGAGGAGGGTTCACTTGTTCACCCTGGTCCAGATCATCTGTCTGGCTGTCCTCTGGATCCTCAAATCTACTGTCGCTGCCATCATCTTCCCTGTCATGGTGAGAGCTGTGTGTGTGTGTGTGTGTGTGTGTGTGTGTGTGTGTGTGTGTGTGTGTGTGTGTGTGTGTGTGTGTGTGTGTGTGTGTGTGTGTGTGTGTGTGTGTGTGTGTGTGTGTGTGTGTGTGTGTGTGTGCGCGTGTGCGCGTGCGTGCGTGCGTGTGTGTGTGTTGCATCGATTGATGGGGACAACCTCTGTGTGTAGATCCTGGGTCTGATGGTGGTGCGTAAGATGATGGACCTGATGTTCTCTCAACACGACCTGGCCTGGCTGGACGACATCCTGCCGGAGAAAGACAAGAAGAAGGAGAAAGGGGGGAAGAAAAAGAAAGACAACAAAAAGACCAAAGCAGCAGAGACGGAGAGCGACGAGGAGGTAAGAGACGAGGACTAGCAGAAACACACACACACAGCGGGAGTGTGTTGTGGTGTGTAGGACTGGCTCCATCTGTTGTGTTGAGTGTGTTATCTCTGACTAATACGTTTCTCCTTTCTCTGTCCCACAGTGTTGCTGAAAAGGCACTGTATAACACTTTCTACTGTCTGTCTGTCTCGACGTCTGTCTCAATGGCTGTCTGTCTGTCTCGACGTCTGTCTGTCTGTCTCGACGTCTGTCTGTCTCGACGTCTGTCTGTCTCTACGTCTGTCTGTCTCGACGTCTGTCTGTCTCGACGTCTGTCTGTCTCGACGTCTGTCTGTCTCGACATCTGTCTGTCTGGACGTCTGTCTGTCTGTCTGTTTGTCTGTCTGTCTGTCTTGATGTCTTTCTCCTTCCAACTTTCACCTGCGTGGTTCAAACCTCTCTGTGTAGTATGTAAGCATTTAATTGCACCGTTTACTGTTTACGCTGTATCCTGTGCATATAATGAATAAACTTTGATTTGATTTTATGATTGTGACGTTTTGCTTCGATTTAAGCATGCAGATTGTGTGAGCGTGTGCGTTCATGTCCGCGTATATTTGGGGCATCATCCCTCACGCCTCTGTTTAGCCACTCCCCTGATGGTTCCTCCTGCATGCTGATTGGTCCCCCCCCCCCCCCCCCCCCTGTCACTCAGCCCAAGACTCCCCTCCCTCCTCCAGTGAAGGTACTCATGGACACCATAGACCTGCCTAAAGACCCTGACTCCTCTGTAACCCCACCCACCCAGCCCCCCGTTTCTGACTGTGAGTAAACTTCTCTTTTGAGATTGACCAAAGGAGTGAGAACTGTTGTTTGTATTACTGTGATGTCATTGTTGTGCGACAGATGGAACAGCTAGATGTATGTTATGATGTTGTGAGACACTGAAGGTTTTATTCTTTTTTTGTCTTCCTCTCCTACCTCACCTGATTCTTCCCTCTGCCATTCAACCCCTCCTATCTCTGTGTGTGTGCGCGTGCGCGTGTGTATGTGTGTGTATGCATATGTGCATGTGTTTGCTTGTGTACGTGTGTGTGTGTACAGGAGAAGAACGTTTACTCTAGTGTGAATCCTGATGACAGTGAGCTGGACCGCAGGTACTGTGTGCTCAAACTGCACGTCCCCTACAGTGACCTGATACAACCTGCCATCACACACACCGACTGAGGAGTACACTGCCAGCAGGACCACAACTACAACTACTGACGCACGCACGCACGCACGCACGCACGCACGCACGCACGCACGCACGCACGCGCGCACGCGCACGCGCACGCGCACGCGCACACGCACACACACACACACACACACACACACACACACACACACACACACACACACACACACACACACACACACACACACACACACACACACACACACACACACACACACACACACACACACACACACACACACACACACACACACACACACACTATGCTGACACATTTCACTTGAAGGCATTCAGTTGTACAACTGACTAGGTATCCCCCTTTCCCTTTCCCTTCTGTACAATTACTGACACATGCAAGGAACTATTTAGCAAAGTTCCATTCACTATTAGCATTCTTTAGCACTGTTGTCACCTAAACACTTTATACACATTGAATTTCATATAAATATATAAAAATATTCCATAAACTGTAGATATGATGTTATATTTAACATGTAAACATATGTCTATTAGATTCAGTTGGATAGTAGTTATAAGTGTGTTATGCAACACCTCTACTCTTAAACATTGTACAAATCACTGTAGTGTCTGGTAGACATACCCAGACACATGGATCACATGCCATTCTGAACCTTAAGTCAACTGTCCGAAGCTGTTGGAGCATAAATCACAGTGTGTGGACTGTCTTCTTTTCCTTCAACATATTCTCTGAGCTCCAGCACCTACTCAAAGCCACTGGATGTTGTGTGTGTAATGTTTTTCTCTGCTATACTTTGGCCCTACTGTAGATGTGTTTGTGAGGGCAGACTGTCAGTTGTTCAAATACCACAGCCCATGCACCTGAAAGCAATGCAGAAGTAGTTTTTGTGTGTTTGTTTGTTTTGATGATGTCTTCCATGTGTTATTTATTCACCGTGTGCTGTGTGGTTTGTGGCAGCAACCTCTGTTGTACTAATGTAAAGACTACTCTGAAGGCACAGTTGGCAAAGGAAGAGTTGTAATGTTATAGTAATACAATATTATTATTATTGAAAAAATATATATTTCACCCCCTTTTTCTTCCCAATTTCGTGATATCCAATTGCGATCCAATTACGATCTTGTCTCATCGCTGCAACTCCCCAACGGGCTTGGTAGAGGCGAAGGTCGAGTCATGCGTCCTCCGAAACATGACCTGCCAAACCGCGCTTCTAAACACCCGCCCGTTTAACCAGGAAGCCAGCTGCACCAATGTGTCGGAGGAAACACCGTTCAACTGACGACCGGGGTCAGCCTGCAGGCACCCGGCCCGCCATGAGGAGTCACTAGAGCGCGATGAGCCAAGTAAAGCCCCCCGGCCAAACCCTCCCCTGGGCCAATTGTGCACCGCTGTATAGGACTCCTGTTCACAGCTGGTTGTGACACAGCCTGGGATCAAACCCGAGTCTGTAGTGACGCCTCAAGCACTGCGATGCAGTGCCTTAGACCACTGTGCCACTCGGTGGGCAGTAATACAATATTATAATACAATGTTATTCTGACATCTGAGGGACGGTGGTTGTCAGGGGTTCATTGGAGACACTATTCAGACCTGATCATTTACACATTTTATATTTTGGAATTATAAGACTGCTCTGATCTACAATGGGACAGTCATCCTCTCCCTTGTCAGTCCCAGCTGGTTTTGTCAGCCACTGCTCTCTCAAGACAAGTGAATTTTGGACCCATGTGTTTGTCTGGGACAATCAATGTTTGTCTGAGAAATACGGAAATAGGTATTTGATTACCGGTACATATAGGTCATGAACCTGCTGCAGTACAGTAGGTCTAGTCTGTCTCACCTCACCCCCCTTCACCTCACCTCACCCCCTTCACCTCACCCCCTTCACCTCACCTCACCCCCTTCACCTCACACCCTTCACCTCACCTCACCCCCCTTCACCTCACACCCTTCACCTCACCTCACCCCCCTTCACCTCACACCCTTCACCTCACCTCACCCCCCTTCACCTCACCCCTCTTCACCTCACCTCACCCCCCTTCACTTCACCTCACCCCGTTTCACCTCACCTCACCCCCTTCACTTCACCTCACCTCACCCCCCTTCACTTCACATTAACCCCTGCCCTCTGAATGGCTGCTACCTGACCTCTAAGACTCAACAAGACCAGTACCAATACAAAAACTCACACTCTCATCCCTATGATGTAGGCAGCGAAACCTTGCTGTAGGTTGACAGCACACAGACACACAGATACATATAACCAGTTGCGCAATCCTCAAAACTATACAAGAGTACAGTTTCTCTCGAGTTTATATTAATAAGAATGACCTTTTAACCCGAGGTACCTGTCAGTTATTATAAGAAGACAGACAAAGTATAACTTTTATATATTCAGTACCCCTGCCCATTACACCAATTTAGTACATCAACAAAAAAGAAACAACAAAAAATATATGAATTACTTGATTGCAAATGTATCTGTACAATTATAAAAAATGAATTAAAAATATAGAAATATAGAAACGTGAGCGTTGTGATAATAATGGTTTAAAAATGACTGATGTATTGTTTATTGCATTTATTAGGTATTTTGTTTTCAGTGCATTCACCTTTATGAATATATGTGTATAAATGACTGTTGGATAAAGTGAGATACTAATATCAGAGTGTATTTACTTTGGATTGTAAAGATAAGATTTACAAATGCATGTTAATAAAATAGTATTAAAAACCTTGTAGTCTAAGGTTTGTGTGAAATCTTTTACCCTGGAGCATTTATCCTTTAACATGTAAACAACCTAACTTCATGTACTTCAGGAAAAAATAACAACCTTTTAACTGGCATACAAGAAAAGATCATACAAATTCTTTAAAAAGTTGAATCCTGGACTTCCTGACAGGCCGACCCCAGGTGGTGACCCCAGGTGGTGACCACAGGTGGTGACCACAGGTGGTGACCATAGGTGGTGACCCCAGGTGGTGAGGGTAGGCAACATCATCTCCACCGGGCTGTCCCTTAACACTGGGGCCCCACAGGGGTGTGTGCTTAGTCCCCTCCTGTACTTCCTGTTCACCCACGACTGTGTGGCCACAAACGACTCCAACAGCCTTATCAAGTTCGCTGACGACAAGACGGGGGTAGGCCTGATCACCGGCGGTGATGAGTCAGCCTACAGGGGGGAGGTCAGTGACCTGGCAGTGAGGTGCCGGAGCAACAACCTCTCCCTCAATGTCAAGGAGGTGATGGTGGACTACAGGAATTGGGGAGGGCGAGCACGCCCCCATCCACAATGACAGGGCGACAGTGGAGCAGATAAACAGCTTCAAGTTCCTCGGTGTCCAAATAGCTAAAGACTTAAAATGGTCCAAACACACACGCTCAGTCGTGAAGAAGGCGCGACAGTGCTTTGGCATGGGCTCTTAAATCCTGAAAAGGTTATATTGCTGTACCATTGACAGCATATTGATTGGCTGCATCACTGCTTGGTTTGCCAATAGCACCGCCCTTGATAGCATGGCACTACAGATGGTTGTGTGTACAGCCCAGTACATTACTGGGGCCGAGCTCCCTGCCATCCAAGACCTCTATATCAGACAGTGTAAAAAGAAGGCCTGAAAAATCGTCAAACACCCCAACCACTCAAGCCATAGACTATTTTCTCTGCTGCCGCATGACAAGAGAAGTATGACACCAACAGGCTCTTGAACAGCTTCTATCCCCAAGCAATACAACTGATATATAGATAACAAAATAGCTACACGGACCGAGTTGTATCTTGTATCTTTATGGACCTTTTATTTCAGTACTTGCACTGTCTCTATACACACTCACAGGGCCCTATTCACTCCATCATTTGCTCACTCACACATAATATGCACATACATTTATACCAACTCTACACACCTGCACACCCACTCACATGCAAGCTGCTGCTACTCTGACTATCTTATATCCTGTTGCCTAGTTCCCTTACCCCTATACATATCTACCTCCATCAGTCCAGTATCCCTGCACATGTAAATATGGTATTGAAACTGACTTTTTAAATATTTCCTGCATATGGTATGCTTAATTACTTTTATGCATATTTCATATTTATTTCACATGTGTTTTTTTCTAATAATAAATTGTTATTGATTATTTATTTCATTGTTGAGTTTGCAAGAAAGGCATTTCATTGAACTTGTGCATGTGACATTAAAACTTGAAACTTGAGCTCCGTAAGACATTCATAGCGATGGGGGCAGACTTTTTGATCATGAGAGACCTTTAGAAAATATGCACATTTTTTCTAACATTAAACATACAAATATGTATTTTACAGTTATAAGGAAGGTTAAATCTTATAGTTAGTTTGTCGTTTCAAATTTTGATTGTACTACATTTAGAAAGCATATAAGTCATTTCAAGCATTCATACAGTTTTGTTGAATAATAAATACATCATATAAAATATTTCAGATTTTCATATTTGTACTGTGTTCTTGAGCATGTGTCCTCAAAGTGACTACACCTCATCAATTTATAACTATTTCTACCAGAAAGTTGAGACTTTAACTTTTCTTTGGGTATGCAGCATTACTAGTTATTGTTCATGGCCCTCTCATGATAAATCATTACTTTGGAGGATTACGTAGATTACTATTTCGATTACATTTAGTTACTTTTAACTGGTTAACAAGTCTACGTCGTGGAAATCCCAAAAGTAAAAAATTTTTTTTTAATGACGTCAATTGCGGATGACGTCATTGTCCTATTACATTACACTCCCTTCTGATTTGCCAGAAATCATCCCTATTTCCGGTTTGTGATCCAAACACTTATCCGTTTTGAGCCGAAAGAACTGTAGCCAGACTGATCGATAGACGAGAACCATCATAGGACAAATGGCAGAATTCACGGATAAATTCAGCTCTTTCACCATGACGCAGTTAAACGAGTTGCTTGAAGACGATGAAAAGTTAAATTCTATTGTCAAAGAAATGAACGAGGTAAGTTCTCTTTGTGTTTCGCTAACTAGCTAGCTAACGTTAGCTGGCTATCCCTAGTAACGCTAGCTAGCATCAACATATCTAGGTAGCTGTGCACTTATGACTGTTGTCAGGCAGTCCTTCATTCACAGCTTCCTTCTAGATGCAAACATGTTTTGCATTGAGCCAGCTCATCAACATCCGCCTCGTTGCCACAGATGAGAGAAGCTTGCTCCTTGTACTCAACATTTGGCACCTGTTTAGTGGATGCTCATGCTGTTTCCATATTTTTATTGTCAACCCTGTTTGTGTACATATGCCACAAATGGCAGTGTCATTGTTTGGCATTAGGCCACAAATGCCATCTGATTCCCATTATTGCAATGGACACACTCGGGTTTAGGAACAGAGAACAGATTTGAAATGATCTGGTTTGTTTTGTTTCCTGTTCAATGAACAGGATCCGCACAAGACAGCCAGTCATCAGCTATGTGGAAGGTGTTAAAAGTTGGGAGAGGTTTTCCTATTGACTAACTTAGGCGAAGGAGTCCATATTCCAGTGCAGCACACCTCTTTAGTCAACACTCTGATGCATTGAGCACACAGCACCGCACAGATTATTACGAAGGTCGATGCTTAACCAAGAAGCACCTCTCACAGCCTATTGACATTTGGTTATGTCAGTGTTGTTTTCAGACATGTGTACATTCATTCTGGCACTGGTATTTTGTGCCTCATCTCTCTCCATCTCTAGCTAGCCTTGTCTAGTTGAGGTATTAGGAAAGCTCAACTTGCTTCTGGCTTCTTCACCTTCTGTATTTGTATATTCATGTATGTGGCTTATACAAGACTCCCAACCATGACGTCTGTGACGTTGGTGGAACTGTTAGTCCTTACCCACCAATGTGGAAATAGCTTTACAGGAACAGCCTGTGAGCAGAGATACAAATCTGGTTGCGGCTGGAGAGCTGTCTAGTGCCTGTCTTCCCTGGGCTGGTGCCAGCATGGCAGCGTCTCATCCCGACCATGTTATTTATGATTCATTATAGCCTAGTTCATTAGTACTGATATCTTGATTGAGTGCTGTGTTTTAGCTAGAACCCGAATTATATATTGGCTCGCCGACATTGGCCTTTTACCGCTGTATCAGTATCGGACAATAATTCTATCGATAACCGATATTCAATAGGATGAAAAAGGGGATCTAATGCTGATATGAACACTTGCGGGCATTTTCATGTCATTATTTGTCACAATGTAAGTAATCAACATTTGAAGCATATTAGTTGGACAATTGCTCCTTTGGATGGTATTTTTGGAGAATTCAGTGTGTAAAAATGTCACTTTAATTTCCCTGCTGTAAAACAGTATATCGGCAGTCGGCAGATATATCGGTAAGTTTTGCTCCTCCAAGATTCGGGTATCGGTCCCAAAAAAACATATTGGTTTCCCTGCCCTCAGAGTGATAAGAGCTCTGCTTCTGCTGTGGCGTCCTGTAGATATAATAGCCTATGGGTCCTATTACAGGTATTTCACATCTGTAGGCTTGGTGAAGGGCATTATAAATGTATGGCGTAATCACTGTCCTCCATTAAAATATAGTCATATTTAATCTGAAGAGGTTAGGTTTTGAGCTGGTTTGTCCCTGGCCTATAGGCCTACTCTACACATCACAGTCTGGGGGTCAGTCAGTCTCTGTCTTTGTGTATTGTCTCAAATACTAACTCACCTTCCCTCTTCCTTTGTGTGCGTCTGTCTGTGCGTCTGTGTGTGTGTGTGTATGCTGTGTGTTTGACTCTGTTAGATGTGTGAGGTGCAGCAGGTGAAGGAGCTGACCCTGGTCAGTAACATCAGTCTGGCAGAACAGAACCTCCAACTGCAGCCCAGTCTGGACCTTCAGAAGAACCAGCTCACCTCACGCTACCGCCACCTACAGGAGCTCTATGACAACTACCAGCTACGCAAGTCCACACTCTGTAAGACCCCTAACAGGTCCACATTACCGAGTCCTAGAAAGTCCACACTCTGTAACAGCCCGAGCTAGTCCACACTTGATGAGACACCTAGCTAGTTCACACTACTAAGGACAGTGTGCCTGTATACCAGTGTCTTTCTGTCTACATCTCACTCAGTGCACTCTGCTATCTGAAAGACTAGTCTTTCTCTCTCTGTGTTGGTAGCTGACTATTCTCTACATGTCTGTCTGGTCTAGCCAGTTCAGTCACTTGTTGTTCCTAGATACTGGTCCTCTGTCAATGGGGTTGTTACTGGATACTGGTCCTCTGTCAGTGGGATTGTTACTGGATACTGGTCCTCTGTCAGTGGGGTTGTTACTGGATACTGGTCCTCTGTCAGTGGGGTTGTTACTGGATACTGGTCCTCTGTCAGTGGGGTTGTTACTGGATACTGGTCCTCTGTCAGTGGGGTTGATACTGGATACTGGTCCTCTGTCAGTGGGGTTGTTACTGGATGCTGGTCCTCTGTCAGTGGGGTTGTTACTGGATACTGGTCCTCTGTCAGTGGGGTTGATACTGGATGCTGGTCCTCTGTCAGTGGGGTTGTTACTGGATACTGGTCCTCTGTCAGTGGGGTTGTTACTGGATACTGGTCCTCTGTCAGTGGGGTTGTTACTGGATGCTGGTCCTCTGTCAGTGGGGTTGTTACTGGATGCTGGTCCTCTGTCAGTGGGGTTGATACTGGATACTGGTCCTCTGTCAGTCGGGTTGTTCTAGATATTGGTCTTCTGTCAGTGGGGTTGATATTGGTCCTCTGTCAGTGGGGTTGATACTGGTCCTCTGTCAGTGGGGTTGATACTGGTCCTCTGTCAGTGGGGTTGATACTGGTCCTCTGTCAGTGGGGTTGTTACTGGATACTGGTCCTCTGTCAGTGGGGTTGTTACTGGTCCTCTGTCAGTGGGGTTGTTACTGGATACTGGTCCTCTGTCAGTGGGGTTGTTACTGGATACTGGTCCTCTGTCAGTGGGGTTGATACTGGATACTGGTCCTCTGTCAGTGGGGTTGTTACTGGATGCTGGTCCTCTGTCAGTGGGGTTGATACTGGATACTGGTCCTCTGTCAGTGGGGTTGTTACTGGATGCTGGTCCTCTGTCAGTGGGGTTGTTACTGGATACTGGTCCTCTGTCAGTGGGGTTGTTACTGGATACTGGTCCTCTGTCAGTGGGGTTGTTACTGGTCCTCTGTCAGTGGGGTTGTTACTGGTCCTCTGTCAGTGGGGTTGATACTGGATACAGGTCCTCTGTCAGTGGGGTTGATACTGGATACTGGTCCTCTGTCAGTGGGATTGTTACTGGATGCTGGTCCTCTGTCAGTGGGGTTGATACTGGTCCTCTGTCAGTGGGGTTGTTACTGGATACTGGTCCTCTGTCAGTGGGGTTGATACTGGTCCTCTGTCAGTGGGGTTGTTACTGGATACTGGTCCTCTGTCAGTGGGGTTGTTACTGGATACTGGTCCTCTGTCATTGGGGTTGATACTGGTCCTCTGTCAGTGGGGTTGTTACTGGATACTGGTCCTCTGTCAGTGGGGTTGTTACTGGTCCTCTGTCAGTGGGGTTGATACTGGATACAGGTCCTCTGTCAGTGGGGTTGATACTGGATACTGGTCCTCTGTCAGTGGGATTGTTACTGGATGCTGGTCCTCTGTCAGTGGGGTTGATACTGGTCCTCTGTCAGTGGGGTTGTTACTGGATACTGGTCCTCTGTCAGTGGGGTTGATACTGGTCCTCTGTCAGTGGGGTTGTTACTGGATACTGGTCCTCTGTCAGTGGGGTTGTTACTGGATACTGGTCCTCTGTCATTGGGGTTGATACTGGTCCTCTGTCAGTGGGGTTGTTACTGGATACTGGTCCTCTGTCAGTGGGGTTGATACTGGTCCTCTGTCAGTGGGGTTGTTACTGGATACTGGTCCTCTGTCAGTGGGGTTGTTACTGGATACTGGTCCTCTGTCATTGGGGTTGATACTGGTCCTCTGTCAGTGGGGTTGTTACTGGATACTGGTCCTCTGTCAGTGGGGTTGTTACTGGATACTGGTCCTCTGTCAGTGGGGTTGATACTGGATACTGGTCCTCTGTCAGTGGGGTTGTTACTGGATACTGGTCCTCTGTCAGTGGGGTTGTTACTGGATACTGGTCCTCTGTCAGTGGGGTTGTTACTGGATACTGGTCCTCTGTCAGTGGGGTTGTTACTGGATACTGGTCCTCTGTCAGTGGGGTTGTTACTGGTCCTCTGTCAGTGGGGTTGTTACTGGTCCTCTGTCAGTGGGGTTGATACTGGATACTGGTCCTCTGTCAGTGGGATTGTTACTGGATGCTGGTCCTCTGTCAGTGGGATTGTTACTGGATACTGGTCCTCTGTCAGTGGGGTTGATACTGGTCCTCTGTCAGTGGGGTTGTTACTGGATACTGGTCCTCTGTCAGTGGGGTTGATACTGGTCCTCTGTCAGTGGGGTTGTTACTGGATACTGGTCCTCTGTCAGTGGGGTTGTTACTGGATACTGGTCCTCTGTCAGTTGGGGTTCGGATACTGGTCCTCTGTCAGTGGGGTTGTTACTGGATACTGGTCCTCTGTCAGTGGGGTTGTTACTGGATACTGGTCCTCTGTCAGTGGGGTTGATACTGGTCCTCTGTCATTGGGGTTGTTACTGGATACTGGTCCTCTGTCAGTGGGGTTGTTACTGGATACTGGTCCTCTGTCAGTGGGGTTGTTACTGGATACTGGTCCTCTGTCAGTGGGGTTGTTACTGGATACTGGTCCTCTGTCAGTGGGGTTGATACTGGTCCTCTGTCAGTGGGGTTGATACTGGTCCTCTGTCAGTGGGGTTGATACTGGTCCTCTGTCAGTGGGGTTGATACTGGTCCTCTGTCATTGGGGTTGATACTGGTCCTCTGTCTGTGGGGTTGTTACTGGATACTGGTCCTCTGTCAGTGGGGTTGTTACTGGATACTGGTCCTCTGTCAGTCGGGTTGTTACTGGTCCTCTGTCAGTGGGGTTGTTACTGGATGCGGGTCCTCTGTCAGTCGGGTTGTTACTGGATACTGGTCCTCTGTCAGTCGGGTTGTTACTGGATACTGGTCCTCTGTCAGTGGGGTTGATACTGGTCCTCTGTCAGTCGGGTTGATACTGGTCCTCTGTCAGTGGGGTTGATACTGGTCCTCTGTCAGTGGGGTTGATACTGGTCCTCTGTCAGTGGGGTTGATACTGGTCCTCTGTCAGTGGGGTTGATACTGGTCCTCTGTCAGTGGGGTTGATACTGGTCCTCTGTCAGTGGGGTTGATACTGGTCCTCTGTCAGTGGGGTTGATACTGGTCCTCTGTCAGTGGGGTTGTTACTGGATGCTGGTCCTCTGTCAGTGGGGTTGTTACTGGATGCTGGTCCTCTGTCAGTGGGGTTGATACTGGATACTGGTCCTCTGTCAGTCGGGTTGTTCTAGATATTGGTCTTCTGTCAGTGGGGTTGATATCTGGTCCTCTGTCAGTGGGGTTGATACTGGTCCTCTGTCAGTGGGGTTGATACTGGTCCTCTGTCAGTGGGGTTGTTACTGGATACTGGTCCTCTGTCAGTGGGGTTGTACTGGATACTGGTCCTCTGTCAGTGGGGTTGTTACTGGTCCTCTGTCAGTGGGGTTGTTACTGGATACTGGTCCTCTGTCAGTGGGGTTGTTACTGGATACTGGTCCTCTGTCAGTGGGGTTGTTACTGGATACTGGTCCTCTGTCAGTGGGGTTGTTACTGGATGCTGGTCCTCTGTCAGTGGGGTTGTTACTGGATGCTGGTCCTCTGTCAGTGGGGTTGTTACTGGATACTGGTCCTCTGTCAGTGGGGTTGTTACTGGATACTGGTCCTCTGTCAGTGGGGTTGTTACTGGTCCTCTGTCAGTGGGGTTGTTACTGGTCCTCTGTCAGTGGGGTTGATACTGGATACAGGTCCTCTGTCAGTGGGGTTGATACTGGATACTGGTCCTCTGTCAGTGGGATTGTTACTGGATGCTGGTCCTCTGTCAGTGGGGTTGATACTGGTCCTCTGTCAGTGGGGTTGATACTGGTCCTCTGTCAGTGGGGTTGATACTGGTCCTCTGTCAGTGGGGTTGATACTGGTCCTCTGTCAGTGGGGTTGATACTGGATACTGGTCCTCTGTCAGTGGGGTTGTTACTGGATACTGGTCCTCTGTCAGTGGGGTTGTTACTGGATACTGGTCCTCTGTCAGTGGGGTTGTTACTGGATACTGGTCCTCTGTCAGTGGGGTTGTTACTGGATGCTGGTCCTCTGTCAGTGGGGTTGATACTGGATACTGGTCCTCTGTCAGTGGGGTTGATACTGGTCCTCTGTCATTGGGGTTGTTACTGGATACTGGTCCTCTGTCAGTGGGGTTGTTACTGGATACTGGTCCTCTGTCAGTGGGGTTGATACTGGTCCTCTGTCATTGGGGTTGATACTGGATACTGGTCCTCTGTCAGTGGGGTTGATACTGGTCCTCTGTCATTGGGGTTGATACTGGTCCTCTGTCATTGGGGTTGATAGCTGGTCCTCTGTCAGTGGGGTTGTTACTGGATACTGGTCCTCTGTCAGTGGGGTTGTTACTGGATACTGGTCCTCTGTCAGTGGGGTTGATACTGGTCCTCTGTCAGTGGGGTTGATACTGGTCCTCTGTCAGTGGGGTTGATACTGGTCCTCTGTCAGTCGGGTTGTTCTAGATACTGGTCCTCTGTCAGTGGGGTTGATACTGGTCCTCTGTCAGTGGGGTTGATACTGGTCCTCTGTCAGTGGGGTTGATACTGGTCCTCTGTCAGTGGGGTTGATACTGGTCCTCTGTCAGTGGGGTTGATACTGGTCCTCTGTCAGTGGGGTTGATACTGGTCCTCTGTCAGTGGGGTTGATACTGGTCCTCTGTCAGTGGGGTTGATACTGGTCCTCTGTCAGTGGGGTTGATACTGGTCCTCTGTCAGTGGGGTTGATACTGGTCCTCTGTCAGTGGGGTTGTTCTGGATACTGGTCCTCTGTCAGTGGGGTTGTTACTGGATACTGGTCCTCTGTCAGTGGGGTTGTTACTGGATACTGGTCCTCTGTCAGTGGGGTTGTTACTGGATACTGGTCCTCTGTCAGTGGGGTTGTTACTGGATACTGGTCCTCTGTCAGTGGGGTTGTTACTGGATACTGGTCCTCTGTCAGTGGGCTTGTTACTTGTCCTCTGTCAGTGGGGTTGATACTGGATACTGGTCCTCTGTCAGTGGGGTTGATACTGGATACTGGTCCTCTGTCAGTGGGGTTGTTACTGGATACTGGTCCTCTGTCAGTGGGGTTGTTACTGGATACTGGTCCTCTGTCAGTGGGGTTGTTACTGGATACTGGTCCTCTGTCAGTGGGGTTGTTACTGGATACTGGTCCTCTGTCAGTGGGGTTGTTACTGGATACTGGTCCTCTGTCAGTGGGGTTGTTACTGGTCCTCTGTCAGTGGGGTTGATACTGGATACTGGTCCTCTGTCAGTGGGGTTGTTACTGGATGCTGGTCCTCTGTCAGTGGGGTTGTTACTAGATACTGGTCCTCTGTCAGTGGGCTTGTTACTGGATGCTGGTCCTCTGTCAGTGGGGTTGATACTGGATACTGGTCCTCTGTCAGTGGGGTTGTTACTGGATGCTGGTCCTCTGTCAGTCGGGTTGTTCTAGATATTGGTCCTCTGTCAGTGGGGTTGATACTGGTCCTCTGTCAGTGGGGTTGATACTGGTCCTCTGTCAGTGGGGTTGATACTGGTCCTCTGTCAGTGGGGTTGTTACTGGATACTGGTCCTCTGTCAGTGGGGTTGTTACTGGATACTGGTCCTCTGTCAGTGGGGTTGATATTGGTCTTCTGTCAGTGGAGTTGATACTGGATACTGGTCCTCTGTCAGTGGGGTTGTTACTGGATACTGGTCCTCTGTCAGTGGGGTTGATACTGGATACTGGTCCTCTGTCAGTGGGATTGTTACTGGATGTTGGTCCTCTGTCAGTGGGGTTGTTACTGGTCCTCTGTCAGTGGGGTTGATACTGGTCCTCTGTCAGTGGGGTTGATACTGGTTCTCTGTCAGTGGGGTTGTTACTGGATACTGGTCCTCTGTCAGTGGGGTTGATACTGGATACTGGTCCTCTGTCAGTGGGGTTGATACTGGATACTGGTCCTCTGTCAGTGGGGTTGTTACTGGATACTGGTCCTCTGTCAGTGGGGTTGATACTGGTCCTCTGTCAGTGGGGTTGATACTGGATACTGGTCCTCTGTCAGTGGGGTTGATACTGGTCCTCTGTCAGTGGGGTTGTTACTGGATACTGGTCCTCTGTCAGTGGGGTTGTTACTGGATACTGGTCCTCTGTCAGTGGGGTTGTTACTGGATACTGGTCCTCTGTCAGTGGGGTTGTTACTGGATACTGGTCCTCTGTCAGTGGGGTTGTTACTGGATACTGGTCCTCTGTCAGTGGGGTTGTTACCGGATACTGGTCCTCTGTCAGTGGGGTTGTTAATGGATACTGGTCCTCTGTCAGTGGGGTTGTTAATGGATACTGGTCCTCTGTCAGTGGGGTTGTTAATGGATACTGGTCCTATGTCAGTGGGGTTGTTACCGGATACTGGTCCTCCGTCAGTGGGGTTGTTACTGGATACTGGTCCTCTGTCAGTGGGGTTGTTACTGGATACTGCTCCTCTGTCAGTGGGGTTGATACTGGTCCTCTGTCAGTGGGGTTGATACTGGTCCTCTGTCAGTGGGGTTGTTACTGGATACTGGTCCTCTGTCAGTGGGGTTGTTACTGGTCCTCTGTCAGTGGGGTTGATACTGGATACTGGTCCTCTGTCAGTGGGGTTGATACTGGATACTGGTCCTCTGTCAGTGGGGTTGTTACTGGATGCTGGTCCTCTGTCAGTGGGGTTGTTACTGGATACTGGGCCTCTGTCAGTGGGGTTGTTACTGGATACTGGGCCTCTGTCAGTGGGGTTGTTACTGGATACTGGTCCTCTGTCAGTGGGGTTGTTACTGGATACTGGTCCTCTGTCAGTGGGCTTGTTACTGGTCCTCTGTCAGTGGGGTTGATACTGGTCCTCTGTCAGTGGGGTTGATACTGGATACTGGTCCTCTGTCAGTGGGGTTGATACTGGATACTGGTCCTCTGTCAGTGGGATTGTTACTGGATACTGGTCCTCTGTCAATGGGGTTGATACTGGATACTGGATACTGGTCCTCTGTCAGTAGGGTTGATACTGGATACTGGTCCTCTGTCAGTGGGGTTGTTACTGGATACTGGTCCTCTGTCAGTGGGGTTGTTACTGGATACTGGTCCTCTGTCAGTGGGGTTGTTACTGGATACTGGTCCTCTGTCAGTGGGGTTGTTACTGGTCCTCTGTCAGTGGGGTTGATACTGGATACTGGTCCTCTGTCAGTGGGCTTGTTACTGGATGCTGGTCCTCTGTCAGTGGGGTTGATACTGGATACTGGTCCTCTGTCAGTGGGGTTGTTACTGGATACTGGTCCTCTGTCAGTGGGGTTGTTACTGGATGCTGGTCCTCTGTCAGTCGGGTTGTTCTAGATATTGGTCCTCTGTCAGTGGGGTTGATACTGGTCCTCTGTCAGTGGGGTTGATACTGGTCCTCTGTCAGTGGGGTTGATACTGGTCCTCTGTCAGTGGGGTTGATACTGGTCCTCTGTCAGTGGGGTTGATACTGGTCCTCTGTCAGTGGGGTTGATACTGGATACTGGTCCTCTGTCAGTGGGGTTGTTACTGGATACTGGTCCTCTGTCAGTGGGGTTGATACTGGATACTGGTCCTCTGTCAGTGTGGTTGTTACTGGATGCTGGTCCTCTGTCAGTGGGGTTGTTACTGGTCCTCTGTCAGTGGGGTTGAAACTGGTCCTCTGTCAGTGGGGTTGATACTGGTTCTCTGTCAGTGGGGTTGTTACTGGATACTGGTCCTCTGTCAGTGGGATTGTTACTGGATGCTGGTCCTCTGTCAGTGGGATTGTTACTGGATGCTGGTCCTCTGTCAGTGGCATTGTTACTGGATGCTGGTCCTCTGTCAGTGGGGTTGTTACTGGATACTGGTCCTCTGTCAGTGGGGTTGTTACTGGATACTGGTCCTCTGTCAGTGGGGTTGTTACTGGATACTGGTCCTCTGTCAGTGGGGTTGATACTGGTCCTCTGTCAGTGGGGTTGATACTGGATACTGGTCCTCTGTCAGTGGGGTTGATACTGGTCCTCTGTCAGTGGGGTTGTTACTGGATACTGGTCCTCTGTCAGTGGGGTTGTTACTGGATACTGGTCCTCTGTCAGTGGGGTTGTTACTGGATACTGGTCCTCTGTCAGTGGGGTTGTTACTGGATACTGGTCCTCTGTCAGTGGGGTTGTTACTGGATACTGGTCCTCTGTCAGTGGGGTTGTTACTGGATACTGGTCCTCTGTCAGTGGGGTTGTTACCGGATACTGGTCCTCTGTCAGTGGGGTTGTTAATGGATACTGGTCCTCTGTCAGTGGGGTTGTTACTGGTCCTCTGTCAGTGGGGTTGTTACTGGATACTGGTCCTCTGTCAGTGGGGTTGTTACCGGATACTGGTCCTCTGTCAGTGGGGTTGTTACTGGATACTGGTCCTGTGTCAGTGGGGTTGTTACTGGATACTGGTCCTCTGTCAGTGGGGTTGTTACTGGATACTGGTCCTCTGTCAGTGGGGTTGTTACTGGATACTGGTCCTCTGTCAGTGGGGTTGTTACTGGATACTGGTCCTCTGTCAGTGGGGTTGTTACTGGATACTGGACCTCTGTCAGTGGGGTTGTTACTGGATACTGGTCCTCTGTCAGTGGGGTTGTTACTGGTCCTATGTCAGTGGGGTTGATACTGGATACTGGTCCTCTGTCAGTGGGATTGTTACTGGATGCTGGTCCTCTGTCAGTGGGATTGTTACTGGATACTGGTCCTCTGTCAGTGGGGTTGATACTGGTCCTCTGTCAGTGGGGTTGTTACTGGATACTGGTCCTCTGTCAGTGGGGTTGTTACTGGATACTGGTCCTCTGTCAGTGGGGTTGTTACTGGATACTGGTCCTCTGTCAGTGGGGTTGTTACTGGATACTGGTCCTCTGTCAGTGGGGTTGTTACTGGATGCTGGTCCTCTGTCAGTGGGGTTGTTACTGGATGCTGGTCCTCTGTCAGTCGGGTTGTTACTGGATACTGGTCCTCTGTCAGTGGGGTTTATACTGGTCCTCTGTCAGTGGGGTTTATACTGGTCCTCTGTCAGTGGGGTTGTTACTGGATACTGGTCCTCTGTCAGTGAGGTTGTTACTGGATACTGGTCCTCTGTCAGTGGGGTTGTTACTGGATACTGGTCCTCTGTCAGTGGGGTTGTTACTGGATACTGGTCCTCTGTCAGTGGGGTTGTTACTGGATGCTGGTCCTCTGTCAGTGGGGTTGTTACTGGATGCTGGTCCTCTGTCAGTCGGGTTGTTACTGGATACTGGTCCTCTGTCAGTGGGGTTGATACTGGTCCTCTGTCAGTGGGGTTGTTACTGGATGCTGGTCCTCTGTCAGTGGGGTTGTTACTGGATACTGGTCCTCTGTCAGTGGGGTTGATACTGGATACTGGTCCTCTGTCAGTGGGGTTGATACTGGTCCTCTGTCAGTGGGGTTGTTACTGGATGCTGGTCCTCTGTCAGTGGGGTTGTTACTGGATACTGGTCCTCTGTCAGTGGGGTTGATACTGGATACTGGTCCTCTGTCAGTCGGGTTGTTACTGGATACTGGTCCTCTGTCAGTGGGGTTTATACTGGTCCTCTGTCAGTGGGGTTGATACTGGATACTGGTCCTCTGTCAGTGGGGTTGATACTGGTCCTCTGTCAGTGGGGTTGATACTGGTCCTCTGTCAGTGGGGTTGATACTGGTCCTCTGTCAGTGGGGTTGATACTGGTCCTCTGTCAGTGGGGTTGATACTGGTCCTCTGTCAGTGGGGTTGATACTGGTCCTCTGTCAGTGGGGTTGATATTGGTCCTCTGTCAGTGGGGTTGATATTGGTCCTCTGTCAGTGGGGTTGATACTGGTCCTCTGTCAGTGGGATTGTTACTGGATGCTGGTCCTCTGTCAGTGGGGTTGTTACTGGATGCTGGTCCTCTGTCAGTGGGGTTGATACTGGATACTGGTCCTCTGTCAGTGGGATTGTTACTGGATGCTGGTCCTCTGTCAGTGGGATTGTTACTGGATACTGGTCCTCTGTCAGTGGGGTTGATACTGGATACTGGTCCTCTGTCAATGGGGTTGATACTGGTCCTCTGTCAGTGGGGTTGTTACTGGTCCTCTGTCAGTGGGGTTGATACTGGATACTGGTCCTCTGTCAGTGGGGTTGATACTGGTCCTCTGTCAGTGGGGTTGTTACTGGATACTGGTCCTCTGTCAGTGGGGTTGTTACTGGATACTGGTCCTCTGTCAGTGGGGTTGTTACTGGATACTGGTCCTCTGTCAGTGGGGTTGTTACTGGATGCTGGTCCTCTGTCAGTGGGGTTGTTACTGGATGCTGGTCCTCTGTCAGTCGGGTTGTTCTAGATACTGGTCCTCTGTCAGTGGGGTTGTTACTGGGTACTGGTCCTCTGTCAGTGGGGTTGATACTGGTCCTCTGTCAGTGGGGTTGATACTGGTCCTCTGTCAGTGGGGTTGATACTGGTCCTCTGTCAGTGGGGTTGATACTGGTCCTCTGTCATTGGGGTTGATACTGGTCCTCAGTCAGTGGGGTTGATACTGGTCCTCTGTCAGTGGGGTTGATACTGGTCCTCTGTCAGTGGGGTTGATACTGGTCCTCTGTCAGTGGGGTTGATACTGGTCCTCTGTCAGTGGGGTTGATACTGGTCCTCTGTCAGTGGGGTTGATACTGGTCCTCTGTCAGTGGGGTTGATACTGGTCCTCTGTCAGTGGGGTTGATACTGGATACTGGTCCTCTGTCAGTGGGGTTGTTACTGGATACTGGTCCTCTGTCAGTGGGGTTGTTACTGGATGCTGGTCCTCTGTCAGTGGGGTTGTTACTGGATACTGGTCCTCTGTCAGTGGGGTTGTTACTGGATGCTGGTCCTCTGTCAGTGGGGTTGATACTGGATACTGGTCCTCTGTCAGTGGGGTTGATACCGGATACTGGTCCTCTGTCAGTGGGGTTGATACTGGATACTGGTCCTCTGTCAGTGGGGTTGATACTGAATACTGGTCCTCTGTCAGTGGGGTTGATACTGGATGCTGGTCCTCTGTCAGTGGGGTTGTTACTGGATACTGGTCCTCTGTCAGTGGGGTTGATACTGGTCCTCTGTCAGTGGGGTTGTTACTGGTCCTCTGTCAGTGTGGTTGATACTGGTCCTCTGTCAGTGGGGTTGATACTGGTCCTCTGTCAGTGGGGTTGTTACTGGTCCTCTGTCAGTGGGGTTGTTACTGGATGCTGGTCCTCTGTCAGTGGGGTTGTTACTGGATACTGGTCCTCTGTCAGTGGGGTTGTTACTGGATACTGGTCCTCTGTCAGTGGGGTTGATACTGGTCCTCTGTCAGTGGGGTTGATACTGGTCCTCTGTCAGTGGGGTTGATACTGGTCCTCTGTCAGTGGGGTTGATACTGGTCCTCTGTCAGTGGGGTTGATACTGGTCCTCTGTCAGTGGGGTTGATACTGGTCCTCTGTCAGTGGGGTTGATACTGGTCCTCTGTCAGTGGGGTTGATGCTGGTCCTCTGTCAGTGGGGTTGATACTGGTCCTCTGTCAGTGGGGTTGATGACTGGTCCTCTGTCAGTGGGGTTGATACTGGTCCTCTGTCAGTGGGGTTGATACTGGTCCTCTGTCAGTGGGGTTGATACTGGTCCTCTGTCAGTGGGGTTGTTACTGGATACTGGTCCTCTGTCAGTGGGGTTGTTACTGGATACTGGTCCTCTGTCAGTGGGGTTGTTACTGGATACTGGTCCTCTGTCAGTGGGGTTGTTACTGGATACTGGTCCTCTGTCAGTGGGGTTGTTACTGGATACTGGTCCTCTGTCAGTGGGCTTGTTACTTGTCCTCTGTCAGTGGGGTTGATACTGGATACTGGTCCTCTGTCAGTGGGGTTGATACTGGATACTGGTCCTCTGTCAGTGGGGTTGATACTGGATACTGGTCCTCTGTCAGTGGGGTTGTTACTGGATACTGGTCCTCTGTCAGTGGGGTTGTTACTGGATACTGGTCCTCTGTCAGTGGGGTTGTTACTGGATACTGGTCCTCTGTCAGTGGGGTTGTTACTGGATACTGGTCCTCTGTCAGTGGGGTTGTTACTGGATACTGGTCCTCTGTCAGTGGGGTTGTTACTGGTCCTCTGTCAGTGGGGTTGTACTGGATACTGGTCCTCTGTCAGTGGGGTTGTTACTGGATGCTGGTCCTCTGTCAGTGGGGTTGTTACTAGATACTGGTCCTCTGTCAGTGGGCTTGTTACTGGATGCTGGTCCTCTGTCAGTGGGGTTGATACTGGATACTGGTCCTCTGTCAGTGGGGTTGTTACTGGATGCTGGTCCTCTGTCAGTCGGGTTGTTCTAGATATTGGTCCTCTGTCAGTGGGGTTGATACTGGTCCTCTGTCAGTGGGGTTGATACTGGTCCTCTGTCAGTGGGGTTGATACTGGTCCTCTGTCAGTGGGGTTGTTACTGGATACTGGTCCTCTGTCAGTGGGGTTGTTACTGGATACTGGTCCTCTGTCAGTGGGGTTGATACTGGTCCTCTGTCAGTGGGGTTGTTACTGGATACTGGTCCTCTGTCAGTGGGGTTGTTACTGGATACTGGTCCTCTGTCAGTGGGGTTGATACTGGATACTGGTCCTCTGTCAGTGGGATTGTTACTGGATGTTGGTCCTCTGTCAGTGGGGTTGTTACTGGTCCTCTGTCAGTGGGGTTGATACTGGTCCTCTGTCAGTGGGGTTGATACTGGTTCTCTGTCAGTGGGGTTGTTACTGGATACTGGTCCTCTGTCAGTGGGGTTGATACTGGATACTGGTCCTCTGTCAGTGGGGTTGTTACTGGATACTGGTCCTCTGTCAGTGGGGTTGTTACTGGATACTGGTCCTCTGTCAGTGGGGTTGATACTGGTCCTCTGTCAGTGGGGTTGATACTGGATACTGGTCCTCTGTCAGTGGGGTTGATACTGGTCCTCTGTCAGTGGGGTTGTTACTGGATACTGGTCCTCTGTCAGTGGGGTTGTTACTGGATACTGGTCCTCTGTCAGTGGGGTTGTTACTGGATACTGGTCCTCTGTCAGTGGGGTTGTTACTGGATACTGGTCCTCTGTCAGTGGGGTTGTTACTGGATACTGGTCCTCTGTCAGTGGGGTTGTTACTGGATACTGGTCCTCTGTCAGTGGGGTTGTTACTGGATACTGGTCCTCTGTCAGTGGGGTTGTTACTGGATACTGGTCCTCTGTCAGTGGGGTTGATACTGGATACTGGTCCTCTGTCAGTGGGGTTGTTACTGGATACTGGTCCTCCGTCAGTGGGGTTGTTACTGGATACTGGTCCTCTGTCAGTGGGGTTGTTACTGGATACTGCTCCTCTGTCAGTGGGGTTGATACTGGTCCTCTGTCAGTGGGGTTGATACTGGTCCTCTGTCAGTGGGGTTGTTACTGGATACTGGTCCTCTGTCAGTGGGGTTGTTACTGGTCCTCTGTCAGTGGGGTTGATACTGGATACTGGTCCTCTGTCAGTGGGGTTGATACTGGATACTGGTCCTCTGTCAGTGGGATTGTTACTGGATGCTGGTCCTCTGTCAGTGGGGTTGTTACTGGATACTGGGCCTCTGTCAGTGGGGTTGTTACTGGATACTGGGCCTCTGTCAGTGGGGTTGTTACTGGATACTGGTCCTCTGTCAGTGGGGTTGTTACTGGATACTGGTCCTCTGTCAGTGGGCTTGTTACTGGTCCTCTGTCAGTGGGGTTGATACTGGTCCTCTGTCAGTGGGGTTGATACTGGATACTGGTCCTCTGTCAGTGGGGTTGATACTGGATACTGGTCCTCTGTCAGTGGGGTTGTTACTGGATACTGGTCCTCTGTCAATGGGGTTGATACTGGATGACTGGTCCTCTGTCAGTGGGGTTGATACTGGATACTGGTCCTCTGTCAGTGGGGTTGTTACTGGATACTGGTCCTCTGTCAGTGGGGTTGTTACTGGATACTGGTCCTCTGTCAGTGGGGTTGTTACTGGATACTGGTCCTCTGTCAGTGAGGGTTGTTACTGGATACTGGTCCTCTGTCAGTGGGGTTGTTACTGGATGCTGGTCCTCTGTCAGTGGGGTTGTTACTGGATACTGGTCCTCTGTCAGTGGGGTTGTTACTGGATACTGGTCCTCTGTCAGTGGGGTTGTTACTGGATACTGGTCCTCTGTCAGTGGGGTTGTACTGGATACTGGTCCTCTGTCAGTGGGGTTGTTACTGGATACTGGTCCTCTGTCAGTGGGGTTGTTACTGGATGCTGGTCCTCTGTCAGTCGGGTTGTTCTAGATATTGGTCCTCTGTCAGTGGGGTTGATACTGGTCCTCTGTCAGTGGGGTTGATACTGGTCCTCTGTCAGTGGGGTTGATACTGGTCCTCTGTCAGTGGGGTTGATACTGGTCCTCTGTCAGTGGGGTTGATATTGGTCCTCTGTCAGTGGGGTTGATACTGGATACTGGTCCTCTGTCAGTGGGGTTGTTACTGGATACTGGTCCTCTGTCAGTGGGGTTGTTACTGGATACTGGTCCTCTGTCAGTGGGGTTGTTACTGGATACTGGTCCTCTGTCAGTGGGGTTGTTACTGGTCCTCTGTCAGTGGGGTTGATACTGGTCCTCTGTCAGTGGGGTTGATACGGGTCCTCTGTCAGTGGGGTTGATACTGGTCTCTGTCAGTGGGGTTGATACTGGTCCTCTGTCAGTGGGGTTGTATACTGGTCCTCTGTCAGTGGGGTTGTTACTGGATACTGGTCCTCTGTCAGTGGGGTTGTTACTGGATACTGGTCCTCTGTCAGTGGGGTTGATACTGGTCCTCTGTCAGTGGGGTTGATACTGGCTGGTCCTCTGTCAGTGGGGTTGATACTGGTCCTCTGTCAGTGGGGTTGATACTGGTCCTCTGTCAGTGGGGTTGTTACTGGATACTGGTCCTCTGTCAGTGGGGTTGTTACTGGATACTGGTCCTCTGTCAGTGGGGTTGTTACTGGATACTGGTCCTCTGTCAGTGGGGTTGTTACTGGATACTGGTCCTCTGTCAGTGGGGTTGTTACTGGATACTGGTCCTCTGTCAGTGGGGTTGTTACTGGATACTGGTCCTCTGTCAGTGGGGTTGTTACTGGATACTGGTCCTCTGTCAGTGGGGTTGTTACTGGTCCTCTGTCAGTGGGGTTGATACTGGATACTGGTCCTCTGTCAGTGGGGTTGATACTGGATACTGGTCCTCTGTCAGTGGGGTTGTTACTGGATACTGGTCCTCTGTCAGTGGGGTTGTTACTGGATACTGGGCCTCTGTCAGTGGGGTTGTTACTGGATACTGGTCCTCTGTCAGTGGGGTTGTTACTGGATACTGGGCCTCTGTCAGTGGGGTTGTTACTGGATACTGGTCCTCTGTCAGTGGGGTTGTTACTGGATACTGGTCCTCTGTCAGTGGGGTTGTTACTGGATACTGGTCCTCTGTCAGTGGGGTTGTTACTGGATACTGGTCCTCTGTCAGTGGGGTTGTTACTGGATACTGGTCCTCTGTCAGTGGGGTTGTTACTGGATACTGGTCCTCTGTCAGTGGGGTTGTTACTGGATACTGGTCCTCTGTCAGTGGGGTTGTACTGGACTGGTCCTCTGTCAGTGGGGTTGTTACTGGATGCTGGTCCTCTGTCAATGGGGTTGATACTGGATACTGGTCCTCTGTCAGTGGGGTTGATACTGGATACTGGTCCTCTGTCAGTGGGGTTGATACTGGATACTGGTCCTCTGTCAGTGGGGTTGTTACTGGATACTGGTCCTCTGTCAGTGGGGTTGTTACTGGATACTGGTCCTCTGTCAGTGAGGTTGTTACTGGATACTGGTCCTCTGTCAGTGGGGTTGTTACTGGATGCTGGTCCTCTGTCAGTGGGGTTGTTACTGGATACTGGTCCTCTGTCAGTGGGGTTGTTACTGGATACTGGTCCTCTGTCAGTGGGGTTGTTACTGGATACTGGTCCTCTGTCAGTGAGGTTGTTACTGGTCCTCTGTCAGTGGGGTTGATACTGGTCCTCTGTCAGTGGGGTTGTTACTGGATGCTGGTCCTCTGTCAGTGGGGTTGTTACTGGATACTGGTCCTCTTTCAGTGGGGTTGTTACTGGATGCTGGTCCTCTGTCAGTGGGGTTGATACTGGATACTGGTCCTCTGTCAGTGGGGTTGATACTGGTCCTCTGTCAGTGGGGTTGATACTGGATACTGGTCCTCTGTCAGTGGGGTTGATACTGGATACTGGTCCTCTGTCAGTGGGATTGTTACTGGATGCTGGTCCTCTGTCAGTGGGGTTGTTACTGGATACTGGGCCTCTGTCAGTGGGGTTGTTACTGGATACTGGTCCTCTGTCAGTGGGGTTGTTACTGGATACTGGTCCTCTGTCAGTGGGGTTGTTACTGGATACTGGTCCTCTGTCAGTGGGGTTGTTACTGGTCCTCTGTCAGTGGGGTTGATACTGGATACTGGTCCTCTGTCAGTGGGATTGTTACTGGATACTGGTCCTCTGTCAATGGGGTTGATACTGGATACTGGATACTGGTCCTCTGTCAGTAGGGTTGATACTGGATACTGGTCCTCTGTCAGTGGGGTTGTTACTGGATACTGGTCCTCTGTCAGTGGGGTTGTTACTGGATACTGGTCCTCTGTCAGTGGGGTTGTTACTGGATACTGGTCCTCTGTCAATAGGGTTGTTACTGGATACTGGTCCTCTGTCAGTGGGGTTGATACTGGTCCTCTGTCAGTGGGGTTGATACTGGTCCTCTGTCAGTGGGGTTGATACTGGTCCTCTGTCAGTGGGGTTGATACTGGTCCTCTGTCAGTGGGGTTGATACTGGTCCTCTGTCAGTGGGGTTGATACTGGTCCTCTGTCAGTGGGGTTGATGCTGGTCCTCTGTCAGTGGGGTTGATACTGGTCCTCTGTCAGTGGGGTTGATACTGGTCCTCTGTCAGTGGGGTTGATACTGGTCCTCTGTCAGTGGGGTTGTTACTGGATACTGGTCCTCTGTCAGTGGGGTTGTTACTGGATACTGGTCCTCTGTCAGTGGGGTTGATACTGAATACTGGTCCTCTGTCAGTGGGGTTGTTACTGGATACTGGTCCTCTGTCAGTGGGGTTGTTACTGGATACTGGTCCTCTGTCAGTGGGGTTGTTACTGGATACTGGTCCTCTGTCAGTGGGGTTGTTACTGGATACTGGTCCTCTGTCAGTGGGGTTGTTACTGGATACTGGTCCTCTGTCAGTGGGGTTGTTACTGGATGCTGGTCCTCTGTCAGTGGGGTTGTTACTGGATACTGGTCCTCTGTCAGTGGGGTTGTTACTGGATACTGGTCCTCTGTCAGTGGGGTTGTTACTGGATACTGGTCCTCTGTCAGTGGGGTTGTTACTGGATACTGCTCCTCTGTCAGTGGGGTTGTTACTGGATACTGGTCCTCTGTCAGTGGGATTGTTACTGGATACTGGTCCTCTGTCAGTGGGGTTGTTACTGGATACTGGTCCTCTGTCAGTGGGGTTGTTACTGGATACTGGTCCTCTGTCAGTGGGGTTGTTACTGGATACTGGTCCTCTGTCAGTGGGGTTGTTACTGGATACTGGTCCTCTGTCAGTGGGGTTGTTACTGGATACTGGTCCTCTGTCAGTGGGATTGTTACTGGATACTGGTCCTCTGTCAGTCGGGTTGTTCTAGATACTGGTCCTCTGTCAGTCGGGTTTTTCCAGATACTGGTCCTCTGTCAGTCGGGTTGTTCCAGATACTGGTCCTCTGTCAGTCGGGTTGTTCCAGATACTGCTCCTCTGTCAGTCGGGTTGTTCCAGATACTGCTCCTCTGTCAGTCGGGTTGTTCCAGATACTGCTCCTCTGTCAGTCGGGTTGTTCCAGATACTGCTCCTTTGTCAGTCGGGTTGTTCCAGATACTGCTCCTCTGTCAGTGGGGTTGTTCTAGATACTGGTCCTCTGTCAGTGGGGTTGTTCTAGATACTGGTCCTCTGTCAGTGGGGTTGTTCTAGATACTGGTCCTCTGTCATTCGGGTTGTTCTAGATACTGGTCCTCTGTCAGTCGGGTTGTTCTAGATACTGGTCCTCTGTCAGTGGGGTTGTTCTAGATACTGGTCCTCTGTCAGTCGGGTTGTTCTAGATACTGGTCCTCTGTCAGTGGGGTTGTTCCAGATACTGCTCTTCTGTCAGTCGGGTTGTTCTAGATACGGGTCCTCTGTCAGTGGGGTTGTTCCAGATACTGCTCCTCTGTCAGTCGGGTTGTTCTAGATACTGCTCCTCTGTCAGTCGGGTTGTTCTAGATACGGGTCCTCTGTCAGTCGGGTTGTTCTAGATACGGGTCCTCTGTCAGTCGGGTTGTTCTAGATACGGGTCCTCTGTCAGTCTGGTTGTTCTAGATACGGGTCCTCTGTCAGTCGGGTTGTCACTACATGGCCACACTAGAAAGAAGGGAAGCACAGTGCCTTTCTAACCACAGTTTCCACCACCAACCTTACCGATATTTATAATTTTTGCTGCCTTTTAAGCATTCTAGTACGGTTTAATAGTTAACACACACACGTGGACGCAGCGGTCTAAGTTACTGCATCTCAGTGCAAGAGGCGTCACTAAAGTCCCTGGTTCGAATCCCGTCTCTATCACATCCGGCTATGATTGGGAGTCCCATAGGCCGGCGCACAATTGGCCCAGCGTCGTCCGGGTTTGGCCGGGGTAGGCCGTCAATGTAAATAAGAATTTGTTCTTAACTGACTAATTAAATAAAAGGTTACACACACACACACACACACACACACACACACCACACTGACCAAAAAGTTATTTTGTTGGCATTTACGTATGTCCCCCTTACCAGTAAAATATAATCAAAACCTATTTGCTGTTTAGTTGTTCATTAATTTCATTCTCAACCAGGATTTCCATGGAATGCCGTTTGGGTCTTTGCTTGTCAAAAAGTACATTTGACGTGTCAAATAACACTATTTGACCAATCATGACCGGAATATGACTGCACTTCACATAATAATTTAACACGTTCATATTTTTTTTTTTACATAGTTATTACACATTGATTACACTACCGCTCGTATTTCATGTCACAACGCTTCATCGATACGTATGCTTTGATGCTGGTAAAGCTGTTCTTATTTATTAATGGTGCTCGGACCCATCTATGTGAAGCTAGCCACAATAAGGATTAACCACAAGTGGACATTGTGGTTAGCCTTCAAAATAAAAGTCATTGACAGTGATGCAAATGAATACAAATAGTATAATTATGCCATAATTGGAATAGATCATGCTAAACGAGGTTGGAATGTTGTTATATAAAATCAACAAAAGACAATTTTGTTAATTTGACAAATCTATTGAAATCACACTGGATGTATTATACTTCAGAATTGCATTGGGGGCATGCTTATTTCACTGTACAGCCTTACCTATGGATTGTGGATCAATGACATGGGGTATCAGTCTACTCAGTGACACCCAGAGAACATTAGCGTCATAGCTCTTATTGCAGGACTCTGTAACAACAGTGAATTGAGCCACATTTATTGTCAACCTATGTGTATTGAACACTATTCCAGAGGAAAAACAATACTGCGTGGGTGTTTTGGAGTCTGATAACTCTGAGGACGTTGGGAAAAATATCTTGGGTATTGAGTAGACTGATACCCCATTTCATTGATCCCCAATCATTCGGTAAAGCTGTACCGAGCAATATGAATGTCAATACACACAATATGCTGACTGGGGAGGTGATTTCACAGTGAGAGTCCTGAGATAAGAGCTACAATGCTAATATTTGCTTAAACTCTTCACAGTTGTGTTCTCTGGGTGTCACCGAGTAGACTGATACTCCATTTCATTGCTTCACATTACAACCTTTTTTTAACATTACCTTGTCTAAATATGGCATGGTTCCACAAATTGTAACCTTCTGCATCACTTTCAAAGAGATACTTTTATTTTGAAGGCCAACTGCAAATTCCACTATTGTACCTCATCCTTATTGTGGCTACCTTCACAAAACATAACCAGGTCCGGTTGAGCCTCATTAGCCATATGAAGCTAGCTGGCTGCTTATAACGTTAGCTTTGGGCAACAGGGTTAAGTAGCTGGCTAGCTATTTATTTTCATGAACTGAAGTTCAATTTCAATAGGCGAACAACAAGTGGCTACCTAGCTAATACTTACTCACAAGGATTCCTAAATCATTGCTAAGAATAATGAAAATGACTGCAGTTTCTACTGGTCATTGTTTTCAGGCTGGTTGTATTGGTGCTAGCTTAGTATCAGCTAAAGCTAGCTACCCCAGAAGTTGTGGTCGAACAAATAATGCCTAATTACCAACGCGGTATTGTTTGCAGACTTTTTTGTACAGCTTTGACAGTGTTACTGATAGTAGTGGTGGCGTTTGGCTTGCACGTGCAAATTCAGAACACACAACATTCTATAATAGAACTGTGTTATTTGATGTGTCAAATGAAAAGCTTATTTAACGCTTCAAGTAAGGTTGTTTGATGTTTATCTTTTTTTGACATGCAAAGACCCAAACGGCATTCCATAGTATGTTGTGAAGCTAATAGCAGTCACGCTATTACTGTGTAACTCCGGTAGGGCAACATCTGAAAAATAGCACACTTGGTAGTGTGTACTATTGCTTGACCAGTCGTGAAAGCCAACATCACCCACGACAGAGAACGGTTAATTAATTGTCAAGGACAATGAATTCCATTATCTTGGCGTTAATGGATTTCGCCTGCGAGTTGTCTCGCTGAAATGTTCTTACTCTTTCAAATGACTGCTCAACTTGTTGACTGCTTGATCCACACAGCAGACATTGTGGGCTAGGTTAGGAATGGTGTGTTGCACGTGTAGCGTCATTATGTCATGTACCTATGTTATATAGGTATGCACATCAGCTTTGACATTGGTTTTGCACATCGGCGTTAAACTAGACATCGGGCCGATACCGATGTTGGCATTTTTAGCTAATATCGGCCGATTCCGATATGTTCATCAATATATCGTGCATCCATAGTATAGATCCTTTAAAAGAAAGTTAATCAAGTAAAAGTCAGCCAGTAAAATACTACTTGAGGGAAAGTATTTGGTGTTAAATATACTGAAGTATCAAAAGTAAAAGTATAAATAATAAAAAATTCCTTTAATTAAGGAAAGCAGACGGCACCAATTTCCATTTAGAAAATGTACGGCTAGCCAGGGGCTCACTCCAACACTCAGACATTATTTACAAAAGATGCATTTGTGTTTAGTGATTCCGCCAGAGGCAGTAGATGACCACGTGTTCTCTTGATAAGTGCGTGAATTTGACAATTTTCCTGTCCTGCTAAGCATTCAAAATGTAATGAGTAACCTGGGTGTCAGGGAAAAGGTATGGAGTAAAAAGTCCAATATTTTCTTTAGGAATGTAGTAAAGTAAAATTTGTCAAAAATATAAATAGTAAAGTACAGATTCTCAAAAAAAACTACTTAAGTGGTACTTTAAAGTATTTTTACTTAAGCACTTTACGCCACTGGTACCGTGACAACAATTTTCTCTGTCCATTCTAGCATGGCCATCTAGTGACTACCCTGTCAGACAGCTGTTACCTGATAGGCTTTCCTGTACTCAGTGCTGCTTAGTATCCTCTGAATGCCCCAGCTACTGTATTCAGTCCCATTACATTGATGTTCTGCCCCAGGGATCAAGTCACGACTTAGGTTCAGGACAGTCATTCACTGTGATGCTTAGTGTTTTAATGTATTCTAACCATTTCTCCCTCATCTTTCTCTCAGACCATGGTTCAGGGAACAGCTCTCTGGACATTCTGCTGGCTCTGCTGCAAGCTGAGGGAGCCAAGATAGAAGAGGAGACTGAGGTGGCACACATACCAATACATTCACAACTACACCTACACTAGAATACACTCATAGACATGTACACACTCCTACACGCATAAGAATACTCACTCTCTAGGATATTTTGTGTTGGTGTGTATGCTTGTGTGAATATAACCCTGCTTTGATGTCCCTGTGTAGAACATGGCAGACTCGTTTCTGGATGGAGAGCTGCCTCTGGACTGCTTTATTGACGACTATCAGCGGAGACGCCATCTTGCTCATGTGCGCCGTGTAAAGATTGACAAACTCCGAGAGCTGGTGCTGAAGGGTCTCACTAGACCCCAGCAGACCCCTACGCAGCCCAGTCGACCCCAGGACTTCCCCTCTACCCCCTACACCAATGGAGCCCTCTCCCCCCAATCTACGCGAGCCGCCCCTCCTCCCTCCCCTCAGCACAGCGGCCTGTCATACCAAGTCGCCCCCTATCCCGCCATGCCTTTCCCCAGCCAGGGTCCTCCAGGCTACCCCAGCAGCCCCTACATTCCCCAGCAACACCCCACCTCTCCATGCCTGCCCCCCCGAACTGGCTTCATCATGCAGTGAGGGGGGGGGGGGGGGTCTGTCTCCATAGAAACACCATGGATGATGACCCTATCTACCTTTGACCCAACAATGAGTGTTGGTGACTTAGCCAATGACAGCCCCTGTCAGTAACACAGGGAAATCTCCTGACTGACAGGCTCCCTCAGAGACTCCGTCCAGTAGCTACAGCCTGGGGGGTTGATTCTCTTAGGTTTTTATTCTAAGACTAGCTTTCTGATTAATCTGAAGACATGAAAACCTAACTCTCTGACTGGTATTTATATGCTGTGTAGTTGAGATGTAGTTTTTGTAAACTGAAGGTGGTGTCTTCCTGTGCGCACACTTGAGTATGCGTGAAGTTGTCTGTAACCCCAAAGGTCAGGACAGGTGGTGTGATAGTTAACCCTAAAGTTCCTATTCTTCTAAAGGAAGGAGTCCGGTATTGTCACAAATATAGCTAGTCCATCAACTGTGAACAGAACTACTCAAATAGATTTCAATTCAATATGTATTGTAATCTAGGTGCTTTCATATTCATTGGTGGAGGTTCTTTCCAGTAGGTAGGAGGATGCAAGAAGTTCTTACAGAAGGCTAGGAATATGCTATTTTACAAGGGAACAGAAATATTTTGGGATGGATTTGAATGACCTGCCAAAGATGTTCTCATCTTACCTACTGACTTGGCACTTTGTTTTAGTGATTGTTTTGTATACCGGTATAAGAGGTAGTTATACCCCACCTAATTGGAAGATGGATACAGAAAACTATGCATTCTAAATTAATTTCAAACCTGCTTTCTTGTGAAGCCAGTCAAAGTTGCCATGTGGGGAAAAGAGATCTACAGCTGGCTGTACATCTAGTGTGCTTTTCCCATTTGTGCTCACCTCAAGGAAAACACATGGGGGTTCAAAAATGAAATGGTGCAACTACAGTAGTCCCTGGTACTGTACATCTGATCTACACTCCCTAGGAACAAACATTCATGGTGTAATGCTAGACTGACTTTCCCCACTTTCATTCAAATCAATAAATGTTTTATAACCAATACTAAGGTGTTCTATGCCTGATGTCCCAGTTGTCTGTGTTTGTTGCTATCAACTGGACACAGTGGGTAGTTCAACTATTGTGCCGATGTAGTTAACACTTTGCCCAAAAAAAGTATTAAAAAGATACTATCCTGCTTGAATTTTTTTTAACCATTAAATCATGCTGGTAAAAATGCTTATAATAAATATTTGTTTTACCAGTGATTCCAATCTATCAACATTTAAACATCCATCTTCCTCCATTTCGGCCCAAAATAAATGTTCCTCTTATCTTTTCCCAGCATAAAACGTTCATCTCCCGTCAATACCGGGATCTCCTTAGAGGATTTACTACCCATGTTGTTAAAGTACACTCGTATTTATTCTGCTTCTTCTCCCAATCTAGAATTTTAGAAGGATTATTCGTAAGAAACTTAAACTATGTGCTTTAATTTATAAAACTCTGGATCAAATACAATCAGTGTCTACTCGTTGTTAATCTTTATGTATGCTATTTACTGTTATTAATCTAGAATTTTAGAATTATTATTCGCATGCTTCCTGACATATTATTTATCTCACATATACGACTATAAGTTATACTTATTTTCCTGTCGTTCCCTGCGACTCTTGACTTTATCAATATATCTTTCGCACACGTAACTAATTATCTTTTTCCGTTATTAACCTAGATTTTGGAGAATAATTATCATGACACATTGATTCTATCTCACGCGTAGAAGACATACTCAGTCCTTCTCTCGACTTTATCAATATATCCTCTGTGTAACACCCATTAATTTCCTTAATTATCAATATAGAGTTATTCTGCTAGAATGATTGATCCCCCACACCGATACTGACTCATGTATAGACAAACACCGCAACCCGTTTTATTTTTAGGTTTTACTGCCTTTTTTTTTCTTTTTTTCGCGATTGTTGACTGGATTCTCCTCACATGCAATCACTCATCCCAGCATAATCACTCTCTCGAAACTTTATCTATAGAGGGGACTCTTGATCGGACATTAGGTCGCATACATATGCAACTATAAACTATTTTCCAGGGGCCGTAAAGCCCTAGTTAACAGCCTATTTATCTGTTGCTTCATGTAACTCTTGACAATAATATCTGTTTCTCACTCCGCCATATTAGGTTTCTCTTCTCCCATAGATATCAGACCTAAATAAACTATCTTTAGGTACCGACTATCCCCCTATGGACTCTTGACCCTTTTACTACGTTATCAGGTCTCACCATAAGCCTTAGTTTAGTTTTATGCAGTGGCCACAGTTGCCCAGGGTCGTTTCGGACCCTGCATCTCTTTCGAATTCGTATCCTTTTGAATTTACAACTGATTCCTGCTTTCCATTCGCGCAGAATAATTGATTCCCTTTAAAACCGTTTTCTCCACGCGAACTTCTGAAGCCAGGTCACCAGCTATAACATTCACCAATTTCAGCGTCTAACACCCAGAGTGCATTAAAATCATCTACTTGCTCCCGCCTTTCACTCTCACATCAATGTTTCCTCATTTAATGCCAACACCCAATTGTGTCCCTTATTCCATCATGCAATGCAGACATACAGGTGTATTCCTCATTTCATCATGTAATGCAGACTTACAGGTGCTTCACTCCTTTCATCATGCAATGCAGACACACAGATCACTCACTCCTTATTTAATGTAATCATACAGGTGCTATTCCCCAAAAGTATAAATAAAGCTTACTAACCTTGTAATTTGCAGCTGAGTTTTTCAATGTTCGTTGAATCTCGTCACCACCTCTGTCGCGTACCAGTTTGCCACCGGCCTGTAAAGAACCCACAGTGAAGGGCCAGGTCTTTGATTTACGGATATTTCATCCGCCCGTGCACGTTTCGGTGTCTCTTTGGAACGACAGCGGCAGTTTTTGAGATCCGGCTCGAAGGACCAATTGTTAGAATAATTTGATATCTTGATGATAATAATCAATAATCAATTCGCCTTGACTAATGCCCAAGGTTTGTAAGACAATGGGTTAAATAATTAGGCAAGGACTCAGCTTTCTGCAAAAGGTTTCTGTAGCTTTATTCAGAGAACGTTCTGAGGTCAGGATAACAAAACAGCCATTTTATAGTTCTTGCTTACTTACGCACATGCATTTACACACAAACTGTTGGTGACCTGCATCCCCCATTGACTTCCCACACTGTTTATCACTACCTAGCTCAGCCTGTTCTTTTCCCTCAAGGTTAGGAACCCTTTGAAGTTTTACTCCCTTTACCATCTGTCTCCTGCTCTCTACACTAATTACACACACACATTTCTTTCCCTCTCCAGTGGTTCCTGGACTTTCTGGGACTAATCAGACCAATCGATCATTACATTGATTATTCATTAACCATGCTGTATGACTAATAATTCATCATGGTTTATTGATTCATTTACCTTTATTAGATAATTCTCTTATCAGAACTCTTCTCTTTCCTCAGCCTCCCCTTCCACTGAATCTACTCCCACCTCTTCGTAGTCCTTCTCCAGGGCAGCCAGATCCTCTCTGGCCTCAGAGAACTCTCCCACATACCAGTGCACAAAGGCACGCTTGGCGTACTTGTGGTCGAGCCGAGCCCAGGCCTCAGCGATGGCCATGGTGTTGCTCAACATGCACACATCTCTCTGGACCTTGGCTAGATCTCCACCTGGCACCACTGTGGGTGGCTGGTAGTTGATGCCAACCTGCAGGGCACAAACAAAAAAACAGTCTGAAAACCTGACTAACCAATAATTAACATGCCAAGTGCCTTAAATGTTTCTAACCATAGATCAGTGTGAATGAATGAATCCATTGCTTATTTACCTTGAAGCCGGTGGGGCACCAGTCGACCAACTGGATGGTGCGTTTGGTTTTGTGGCGAAGGCAGCATTGACGTCCTTGGGCACCACATCCCCACGGTGCAGCAGGCCATGTACTTCCCGTGGCGAGGGTCACACTTCATCTGGTTGGCGGGCTTGAAGCAGGCGTTGGTGATCGCTGCCACAGAGAGCATCTCGTGGTAGGCCTTCTCAGCAGATGACAGGTGCGTAGGTGACCAGGGGGAAGTGGATTCGGAGGAAGGGCACCAGGTTGGTCTGGAACTCTGTCAGGTCCACATTGAGGGCTCCATCGAAACGCAACGAGGCGGTGATGGAGGAGACAATCTGGCCAATGAGCCCATTGAGGTTGGTGTAGGTGGGACGCTCGATGTCCAGGTTACGCCGGCAGATGTCGTAGATGGCCTCGTTGTCAACTATGAAGGCACAGTCCAAGTGCTCCAGGGTGGTCAGGATAGAGTTGTAGGGCTCCACCACTGCTGTGGACACCTGAACACATACACAAGAGGTAGAACAGTCATCATTAGGTGTTACATAATGAAAATGTACATATCATACAGGGCTATAAAGTACAGTAAAAGTTTTGCTGATGTGGAAATCTACCAAATAATCATGTGAACAACTAAACATTAGCAGTACCTGAGGGGCAGGGTAAATGGCAAACTCCAGTTTGGACTTTTTGCCGTAGTCCACAGACAGTCTCTCCATGAGCAGCGAAGCAAAACCTGAGCCAGTTCCACCACAAACTGTGGAAGATCAGGAAGCCCTGAAGGCCAGTGCACTGGTCTGACTGGGGTGAGAAAGAACACAGGTTATGGATAAGTTTGGCTCTTTTTACTGACTGATCTCTTAACTTCTATGGGCTACGTGGGACACTAGCATCCCACCTGCAGGACACAGCCAGTGAAATATCAGGGCGGCAAATTCAAAAACAACAAAATGTCATAATTCAACTTTCTCAAACATACAACTATTTTACACCATTTTAAAGATACACTTCTCCTTGATGTAACCACATTGTCCAATTTCAAAAAAGCTTTACAGCGAAAGCAAAACATTAGATTATGTTAGGAGAGTACATAAACAAAAATAAATCAGCCATTTTCCAAGCAAGGACATGTGTCAATAAAACCCAAAACACAGCTAAATGAAGCACTAACCTTTGACGATCTTCATCAGATGACACTCCTAGGACATTATGTTACACAATACATGTATGTTTTGTTCGATAAAGTTCATATTTATATCCAAAAACAGCATTTTACATTGGCGCGTGATGTTCAGAAAATGTATTCCCACCAAAACGTTCGGTGAATGTGCACATCAATTTACAAAAATACTCATCATAAACGTTGACAAAATTATATAACAATTATTTAAAGAATTATAGATGGACTACCCCTGGATGCAACCGCTGTGTCAGATTTTAAAATAGCTTTACAGAGAAAGCACATTTTTCAATATTCTGAGTACATAGCTCAGCCATCACGGTGAGCTATACAGACACCCGCCAAGTTCGGGGCAACCTAAACTCAGAATTAGTATTAGAAATATTCTCTTAACTTCGCTGATCTTCGTCAGAATGCACTCCCAGGACTGCTACTTCCACAAGAAATGTTTTTGTTCCAAATAATCCATATTTATGTCCAAATACCTCCGTTTTGTGCGTACAGATCACTTATCCAAAGGCATAACGCGCGAGCGTAGAACCAGAGACGAAAAGTCTAAATGTTCCATTACCGTACTTAGAAGCATGTCAAACGCTGTTTAAAATCAATCTTTATGGTATTTTTAACATAAAATTGCGATAATATTCCAACCGGACAATAGCGTATTCATTCAAGGAGAAAAAGAAGGAACAGTGTGCTCGCGTGACTGCGCATATCCAATTCCTTTGTTGCCCAGGCAGTCCACTCAGAAACTGAGCTCCTATTATCTGCCCAGTGACAGGAGAATGCTCAAACCACTTTCTGAAGGCTTTAGACAGCCAATGGAAGCCTTAGGAAGTGCAACATAACCCCACGGATAATGTAGTTTCGAAAGGGACTAGAAAGAAGAACTACAATTCTCAGATCCTCCACTTCCTGGTTGACTTTTTCTCTGGTTTTTGCCTGCCATATGAGTTCTGTTATACTCACAGACACGATTCAAACAGTTTTAGAAACTTAAGAGTGTTTTCTATAAAAAATCTACTAATAGTATGCATATTCTAGTTTCTGGGCCAGAGTAGTAACCTTTTTAAATTGGGTACGTTTTTCATCCGGCCGTGAAAATGCTGCCCCCTAGCCCAGACAGGCTAAGACTCAAAAATAATAATCTTTACAGGGCACCAGGACACCCTACCTGCGAACAATGAACTGAAAACTCTAAATAGTTATGATTCTACAAGCCTCTTGTTCACATGTCGTTCACCATAAAGGGCTTACTAGAGCTGTCATTTGTGAGACTTGTAAAGTCGTTCTTTAAACAATGTACATTTGTTAATTGCCAGGCATACAAATACATTTTTTTTTCTTGGTACACTTGTGAACGACTATTGGCGGAATGCATTGCTTAACTGCCTTGAGGGTGATAAGCACAATATCGTTTGCGAACTGCAGCACTCCAAACGATTCATTCTCGAATTTGTTGGGCAGAGGATGCACATGGCTTCAGCATTGGAAAACCTCCCTGGTCTTTGTGGTTGAATCTGTGTTTCAAATTCACTGCTCGACAGATAATTGTATGTGTGGGGTACAGAGATGAGGTAGTCATTCAACAACCATGTTAAACACTATTATTTCACACAGTAAGTCTATGCAACTTATGTGACTTGTTAAGAAAATTTTATTCCTAAATGTATTTAGGCTTGCCATAACAAAGGGGTTGAATAGTTATTGACATTTCATCTTTTCATTTTTTATTAATTTGTAAAAGAAATGTGAAAAACGTTGTCTGTTTATCTCAATTTAAAAATCAGGCTGTAACACAACAAAATGTGGAAAAAGTCAAGGGTGTGAATACCTTCTGAAGGTACTGTATTTGCTCTCTTGTCATTACATGCATTCTCTATTTCCAGCTTTCTAACTTTGTCTTTTAGGAAATGCAGTTAATTCTTGGTGATACCCTGATGCATTGTTAGTACAATCACCTTGTTTTTTCTGCTATTCCACCCCCAGTCTGACCTCCATGTTCCTCAGCTCCAGTCTCTGCTCCACCACAATGTCTGTCAGCACTCTCAGCTCAGTCAAGATCTCAGGGGTGTTGGTGGTGGTCTGGCGATTACTCTCTTTCTGGATCCTCTCTGCAGCATCAGTCCTTCAGCTGTCTCTAACCCTACTCTCTCTCTTATTCTTGTCATTCTCTCTGACCCCTCCCCTCTCTCCCTGAGCCCATGCCCCCAGGCCCAGACAGACAAAACAGCAACACAGAACCCCCCAGAACAACAGCACCCCTTATTCTGAAATTAGGCTGTTCAGAAATGTAGTCTAGTAAAGTACGGTATGAGGCTCAGTCGCCTTCTTTATACACTACTTACTTATTGAACTAAATGCATGAGAATTGAATATACACTACCTTTCAAAAGTTTGGGGTCACTTAGAAATGTCCTTGTTTTTGTTCCATTTAAAATAACATCAAATTGTAACTGGAAACGGCTGATTTTTTAATGGAATATCTACATAGGCATATAGAGGCCCATTATCAGCAACCATCACTCCTGTGTTCCAATGGCACGTTGTGTTAGCTAATCCAAGTTTATCATTTTAAAAGGCTAATTGATCATTAGAAAACCCTTTTGCATTTATGTTAGCACAGCTGAAAACTGTTGTCCTGATTAAAGAAGCAATAAAACTGTCCTTCTTTAGACTAGTTGAGTATCTGGAGCGTCAGCATTTGTGGTTTCAATTACAGGATCAAAATGGCCAGAAACAAAGACCTTTCTTCTGAAACTCGTCAGTCTATTCTTGTTCTGAGAAATGAAGGCTATTCCATGTAAGAAATTGCCAAGAAACTGAAGATCTTGTACAACGCTGTGTACTACTCCCTTCACAGAACAGCGCAAACTGGCTCTAACCAGAATAGAAAGAGGAGTGTGGGACCCCTGTGCACAACTGAGCAAGACAAGTACATAACTTTTTTTTTTAAACCTGTATTTTGTATTGTATCATTGTGGAGTGACACCGTTTTCTAGCTTTTCTTAATAGAAGAACTGTTCTACAAACCAGATTGAACCCTGTTGAATGGAAATCTCCAACACATTTCAGCTGTCTGTGGGGTGTTCTCTCCAACCCCCACTTCTCCTCCTCCTCCAAATTATTCTTGAAAATATATTGTCTTTCCATGCAGTTGAATAGAAAAACAATGGCTCAAGAACAACACACACATCAGAAAGATTAAATTCATGTTTTATTTTCACATACATCAGATGTGCTGTTCTACAGGGTCAGCCATAGTAGAGCAAACAAGGGTTAAAGCAATAGATTGTTCACCTTGTCAGCTCTGTTAGTCAAACCAGCAACCTTTTGGATACTGGCCCAACACTCTAACCACTAGGCTACTTAAGCACTTTGTCCAGCATCATTATTGGTAAGCCTATACAAAGTACTAAAGGACAGATTACTTTGGGCTAGATAGAAAATAAAAATGCTGCAGGACTAAAATAATTGCTTGATTTGAACAGTAGGCTACCAGTTCTTGGCTAGTTACAAGTTTACCAGTGAGTTTTTGTTAAAAATAAGATGTAGCTTTTTTTTCTTTGAGCTGAATCACAATCAAGAAACACAGATAATACATTAGTCCAATATTATCTGCTACACAAGTAGTAATAGCAGAAGGAAGCATGTATTCACCTCACTGACTGAGGTAAAATGGAGTTTAGTTCACTTGACCTTCTCAGCTATCAGAAAAAGACCATTCTGTCGTTTGAAAAGAAGTAATTTTTTTACACTTTATACCATAGTCCAATGGCAAAATAGAAAAGATTGATTGACATAGAGTTTGTTTGAATTACAGACACTTGGGTTGAAACAAAGGCGGGCTCATTCAGGGACCTATATAAGCTTGAATCGGCGATGTTTTTCAAAATGTTCGGCAGTTAACCGTTACAAGTTGCAGAGCTAAGGCAGACGGTTGTCAGCAGCCTATTCAACTGTATAACAAAACATTTTTTAACCTTAACTACAGGTCTTACTTTAAATAATCATTAGGGTAAGTTTTCTGTCAAGATGAGTGGTGGCTATAGCACAACTAACAAACCAAGTTTCGTCAAACTATCTAATGTTATGTAGCTAGCTAACTTAGCTAACTTCAAGGTAAAATTAAGTTGGATAACTAGTTGCTAACCATTCTGCGTAAAGTAGCTAGCTAACAACATGAAAGTAAATCTGTCAGCTTTGACACATTTATCTTGGGACCTAGCAAGCTAATTTATTCAAATTGTATTTGCCACAGCGCGAGTGCATCTCTATCCACGTTGGTCAGGCTGGTGTGCAGATCGGTAATGCGAGCTGTACTGCTTGCAGCATGGGATCCAGCCTGATGGGCAGATGCCCAGCGACAAAACCAAAGGTGGAGGGGATGACTCCTTCAACATCTTCTTCAGCGAGACAGGAGTGGGAAAACATGTCCCTGGTGCAGTTTTTGTGGACCTCGAACCAACTGTAGTTGGTAAGGACGAAATGAGCTAAGCTATGGTTACCATATGCTGTAAAAAAATATATAATCCTCCCTGACCAGAGAAGGATTTTTCATAGATGAGGTCCGCACCGGGACATACCGTCAGCTGTTCCACCCTGAGCAGCTCATCACTGGTAAGGAGGATGCCGCCAACAACTACGCTCGAGGCCACTACACCATTGGCAAGGATATCGTGGATTTGGTGCTGGACAGAGTTCGCAAGCTGGTGAGTAACGTTGGCTAGTATATATGTTTTTGTTAGCTTGAAGCCATGTGCTGCCAACGCCCAGTTATTTCACTTGACTAACAAGTCGTTTTTTTGTTAGCCCTCACAAAGAAGGGCACCTATTGATAGATGGGTAAAAAAAAAAATCACTTTGAATATCCCTTTGAGCATGGTGAGGTTATTAATTATACTTTGGATTGTGTATCTATACATTTACATTTGAGTCATTTAGCAGACGCTCTTATCCAGAGCGACTTACAGTAGTGAATGCATACATTTCATACATTTTTTTTGTTAGTTTTATTGTACTGGCCCCCCGTGGGAATCGAACCCACACCATGCTGGCGTTGCAAACACCATGCTCTACCAACTGAGCCACAGGGAAGACTGGACAGAACCAACCGGGCCGAGCGCAACATACTGGTAGAGTTCAAAGGTCAAATCATAACTCACAAACACCTTTAGCTTTTGTGTATAAACGTGCATCAATGCCAATGGGAGATTTGCACTAACATATGCTAGTGCAGGCCCTATAGAGAAGTACAGGGGCTGAGCAAGCAGGTGTGGGATGTTGGTGCTCTACTAAAGGAAACAGTGAGAGATGTTGTCTCGGAGACTGAGGACAGATCCAGACCTGTTCTTTTTGGAGTGTTTGTCCTTTCCTTTCTTCATTCCAAAGATCCTCATGATGAGGATGTTGAATAGTAGGGAGGAGGAGATCCTCACAGCCCAGACGGGGGAAATACACCCAGACACTACAAGATACAGGCGTCCTTCCTAACTCAGTTGCCGAAGAGGAAGGAAACCACACAGGGATTTCACCATGGGGCCAATGGTGACTTTAAAACAGTTAGAGAGTTTAATGGCTGGGATAGGAGATAACTCAGGATGGATCAATAACATTGTAGTTACTAGACAATACTAACCTAATTGATGGAATGAAAAGAAGGAAGCCTGTACAGAATAATATTCCAAAACATGCATCCTGTTTGCAACAAGGCACTAAGGTAATACTGCAAAAAATGTGGCAAAGCAATTCACTTTTTCTGAATTCAGTGTTATGCTTGGGGCAAATCCAATACAACACATTACTGTTATGGGTATGCTTGGGAGTTTTTCAGGATAAAAAGAAACGGAATGGAGAAACCACAGGAAAAATCCTAGAGGAAAACCTGGTTCAGTCTGCTTTCCACCAGACACTGGGGGATTAATTCACTTTTCAGCAGGACAATAACCTAAAACACAAGGCCAATTATACACTGGAATTGCTTACCAATAAGACAGTGAATATTCCTGAGTGGCCAATTTAGTTAAATCTATTTGAAAATCTATGGCAAGACCTGAAAATGGTTGTCTAGCAATGATCAACAACCAATTTGATAGAGCTTGAAGAATTTTGAAAAGAATAATGGGCAAATGTTTCACAATCCAGCACTGGAAGCTTTAAGAGACTTACCCAGAAAGATTCTGTCTGTAATCCATGCCAAAAGTGCTTCTACAAACATTGACTCAGGGGTGTGAATACTTACGTAAATTAGATGTCTGTATTTCCTTTTCAATACATTTGCAAAAATGTCAAAAACATGTTTTCACTGTCATTATGATGTATTGTGTGTAGATGGATGAAAATAACTATCTATTTAATCCATTTTGAATTCAGGCTGTAATACAACAAAATGTGGAGTAAGTCAACAGGTATGAATACTTTCTCAAGGCATTGTATATATTTATTTTATTGAACCTTTATTTAACTATATTTGAGTAAAATTAAGTTTGAGACAAATAATTATCTTCTCTGTATACGTCAATGATGTCGCTCTTGCTGCTGGTGATTCTCTGATCCACCTCTACGCAGACGACACCATTCTGTATACTTCTGGCCCTTCTTTAGACACTGTGTTAACTAACCTCCAGACGAGCTTCAATGCCATACAACTCTCCTTCCGTTGCCTCCAACTGCTCTTAAATGCAAGTAAAACTAAATGCACGCTCTTCAACCGATCGCTGCCCGCACCTGCCCGCCCGTTCAGCATCACTACTCTGGACGGTTCTGACTTAGGTATTTGTAGTTGTCCACATATTCTATGTGTCTGGTTAGACTGTAAACTCTCCTTCCAGACTCACATTAAGCATCTCCAATCCAAAATTAAATCTAGAATCGGCTTCCTATTTCACAACAAAGCATCCTTCACTCATGCTGCCAAACATATCCTCGTAAAACTGACCATCCTACCGATCCTCGACTGTCATTTACAAAATAGCCTCCAACATTCTACTCAACAAATTGGATGCAGTCTATCACAGTGCCATCCGTTTTGTCACCAAAGACCCATATACTACCCACCATTGCGACCTGTATGCTTTCGTTGGCCGGCCCTCGGTTCATACTCGTTGCCAAATCCACTGGCTCCAGGTCATCTACAAGTTTCTGCTAGGTAAAGCCCCGCCTTATCTTAGCTCACTAGTCACCATAGCAGCACCCACCCGTAGCACCGCTCCAGCAGGTATATCTCACTAGTCACCCCCAAAGCCAATTCCTCATTTGGCCGCCTTTCCTTCCAGTTCTCTGCTACCAATGACTGGAACGAACTGCAAAAATCACTGAAGCTGGAGACTCATATCTCCCTCACTAGCTTTAAGCACCAGCTGTCAGAGCAGCTCACAGATCACTGCACCTGTACATTGCCCATCTGTAAATAGCCCATACTGTATTTATTTATCTTGCACCCCAGTATCTGTACTTGCACATTCATCTTCTGCACATCAATCACTCCAGTGTTTAATTGGTATATTGTAATTACTTCGCCACAATGGCCTATTTATTGCCTTACCTCCCTTATCTTACCTCATTTGCACACACTGTATATATACTTTTTCTACTGTTTTATTGACTGTATGTTTGTTTATTCCATGTGTAACTGTGTTGTTGTATGTGTCGAACTGCTTTGCTTTATTCTTGGCCAGGTTGCAGTTGTAAATGAGAACTTGTTCTCAACTAGTCTACCTGGTTAAATAAAAAATGTAAGTTTCCTCTCCTATGTAATGACAGCCATGGGTCCCAGAGTGACAGCCAATGAGAAGCAGGAGGGACAAAGCTAATCTATACACAGTAATCTATACACACTGAATCCAGCTACAGCAAATATTACTCACTTTGGTTTTGAGAGATGGACTGTGCTTATCTCTGATTGCTTCTCCTTTGATGCAGGTATCTTCACAGCACCAGTGAGAGTGGTCTACTACTTCAGATTCACTGCCAGGGATTACAGATCTCCACAATGGATGGGTGTTTTTATTTTATTTTACCTTTATTTAACTAGGCAAGTCAGTTAAGAACAAATTATTATTTTACAATGACGGCCTACCCCGGCCAAACCCTCCCCTAACTCGGACGGTGCTGGGCCAGTTGTGCGCCGCCCTTTGAGACTCCCGATCACGGCCAGTTGTGATACAGCATGGGATTGAACCAGGGTCTGTAGTGACGCCTCTAGCACTGAGGTGCAGTGCCTTAGACAGCTGTGCCACTCAGGAGCCCTTTTTTTACTCTTTACCTATACGTCACTAGCCAGAGACTTATGTGGAATAGCGAACACAACAATGGTAGTGAAAGTGATTTATGCACATCTTTTGCAATGTCTCTAGAGCTGGAGGAAGGTAATGTGGTCTACTGATAAGAGAATTATCTAATAAAGGTAAATGAATCAATAAACCATGATGAATTATTAGTCATACAGCATGGTTAATGAATAATCAATGTAATGATCAATGTAGGGATCGATTATTCTGATTAGTTCCGGAAAGTCCAGGAACCACTGGAGAGGGAAAGAAATGTGTGTATGCAATTAGTATAGAGAGATAGAGAAGCAGATGGTCAAGGGAGTAAAACCTCAGAGTTCCTAACCTTGAAGGAAAGGAACAGGCTGAGCCAGAAGGTGATAAACAGTGTGAGAAGTTTATGGGGGTGGCAGGTCACCAACAGATTGTGTGTAAATGCATGTGCGTAAGTAAGCAAGAACTATATAATGACTGTTTTGTTATCCTGACGGCAGAACGTTCTCATGAATAAAGCTACAGAAACCTTTTGCAGAAAGCTGAGTCCTTGCCTAATTATTTTAACCCATTGTCTTACAAACCTTGGGCATTAGTCAAGGCGAATTGATTATTATCATCAAGATATAAAATTCCTTTAACATCTACATGCTTCTCCATGCGTTAAAATAACAATAACGAGGCTATATACAAGGCATACCGGCACTGATTCAATGTGCAGGGGTACAACATAGATGAGGTAATATGTACATGTAGGTAGGGGTAAAAGTGACAAGGAAATCAGGATAGATAATAAACAGAGTAGCAGCAGTGTATGTGAAGAGAGTGAACAGGAGTGAAAGTTTTTCTATGTGCGAGTTTGTGGCTTCAATATGCATGTGTGTGTTTTGTGTGTGTGAGCATATGTAATGTGTGTGTTTTGTGTGTGAGCATATGTAATGTGTGTGTTTTGTGTGTGAGCATATGTAATGTGTGTGTGGGGGGGTAGAGTCCAGTGAGTATGCATAGAACCGGTGCAAGAGAGTCAGTGCAAATAAAAAGGGGGTCAACTGTTCAGCAGTGTTATGGCTTGGGGGTAGAAGCTGTTCAGGAGCCTTTTGGTCCCAGACTTGGCGTTCCAGTACCGTTTGCCGTGCTGTAGCAGAGGACAGTCTATGACTTGGGTGGCTGGAGTCTTTGACAATTTTAGGGGCCTTCCTCTGACATAGAGGTCCTGGATGGCAGGGAGCTCGGCCCCAGTGATGTACTGGGCCGTACACACGCTACCCTCTGTAGCACCTTGCGGTCGTATGCTAAGCAGTTGCTATGCAAAGCTGTGACGGTGCAGCTGTAGAACTTTTTGAGGATCTGAGGGCCCATGTTAAATCTTGTAATTATCCGTGATCTACAAAAAAATATTGGGGGTGCCTGTGTAACCGATGTGAAATGGCTAGTTAGTTAGCGGTGGTGCGCGCTAATAGCGTTTCAATCAGTGACGTCACTCGCTCTGAGACCTGAAGTGGTTGTTCCCCTTGCGTTGCAAGGGCCGCGGCTTTTGTGGCGCGATGGGTAACGATGCTTCGTGGGGTGTCAGTTGTTGATGTGCGCAGAGGGTCCCTGGTTAAAGCCCAGGTTGGGGCGAGGAGAGGGACGGAAGCTATACTGTTACACCAGCAAGCATCTTTCTCATGTCAATCAGTCAAAGAGTTTCTTAACTATACTATACTGTATTTGAGTCAGTCATGTGCGTGGTCTAAATAACTCCACTGGCTAGTTTGCCTGTCTGTAAGCAGAGGGGCGGCCTGTACCGTTGATCCTGCTGCTCGGATTGGATAGAGTGATCATCCGATTATCAACTGTAAATTTATGGATATGATTACGAGTATGGCATGTCAGCACACCCCTAGAAATTAGTGTGTATGAGAGGCAATCAGCAGTAAGAGCTTTCACTTGGTCTATGGGGACATCTTGTGGTTAAGTATGAATGACATCCTTTTGCTGTAGGGAGGTACAGCATACCTATTGCTGGGCCTCCGGTTTAAGGTAATCATAATCTAACAGTTGGATAAAAGCAAATAATGTCATAGTGATTACTCAAAGACAGGATGCATTTCAGGCATACTAACAAGTGCCTCTTCCAACAGTTCCAGTGCTGGTACCCACCAAAATACCTACTGATTCCAATGTATTACTTTTAATACCTGAAAATAGCAAATAAACCACTTTAACATCTATATACTAAACATCACTAAGTACACTAAATGACCAAAAGTATGTGGACACCTGCTTGTCAAACATCTCATTCCAAAATCATGGGCATTAATATGGAGTTGGTGCCCCCTTTGCTATAACAGCCTCCACTCTTCTGGGAAGGCTTTTCACTAGAAGTTGAAACACTGCTGCAGGGACTTGGTTGCATTCAGCAACAGGAGCATTATTGAGGTCTAACGTTCCAATTCATCCCAAAGGTGTTCGATGGAGTTAAGGTCAGTGCTTTGTGGAGGTCAGTCAAGTTCTTCAACACCGATCGACAAACCATTTCTGTTTGGACCTCGCTTTGTGCACGGGGGCATTGTCATACTGAAACAGGAAAGGGTCTTCCCCGAACTGTTGTCAAAGATGGAAGAACAGAATCATCTAGAATGTCAATGTATATGTTGTAGCGTTGACTGTCCTTCACTGGAACTAAGGGGCTTAGCCCAAACCATGAAAAACAGCCCCAGACCATTAATAATCTACCAAACTTTAGTTGGCATTGTGTGTTGGGGCAGGTAGCATTCTTCTGGAAATCCACCAAACCCTGACTCAGTAAAATCAAAATTGTTGCATTTTGTTCAGTATACCTGCTCTCGACCTCTGATTGCTCAGCCATGAAAAGCCAACTGACATTTATCTGCATTGCTTGCCGTATGGGGTTTCAGGCTAGGTTTCTATATAACCACTGATGTCGGCCGATGTAAAAAGGGCTTTATAAATAGTGATTGGATATACAGTTGAAGTCGATAGTTTACATACACTTTAACCAAATACATTTAAACTCCGTTTTCATAATTCCTGACATTTAATCCTAGTAAAAATTCCCTGTCTTAGGTCAGCTAGGATCACCACTTTATTTTAAGAATGTGAAATGTATGAATAATAGAGAGAATGATTTATTTCAGCTTTTATTTCTTTCATCACATTCCCAGTGGGTCAGAAGTTTACATACACTCAATTAGTATTTGGTAGCATTGCCTTTAAATTGTTTAACTTGGCTCAAACGTTTCAGGTAGCCTTCCACAAGCTTCCCACAAGTTGCATGCATTTTGGCCCATTCCTCCTGACAGAGCTGGTGTAACTGAGTCAAGTTTGTAGGCCTCCTTGCTCACACTTTTTCAGTTCTGCCCACAAATGTTCTATAGGATTGAGGTCAGGGCTTTGTGATGGCCACTCCAATACCTTGACTTTATTGTCCTTAAGCCATTTTGCCACAACTTTGGAAGTATGCTTGGGGTCATTGTCCATTTGGAAGACCCATTTGCGACCAAGCTTTAACTTCCTGACTGACGTCTTGAGATGTTGCTTCAATATAGCCACAATTTTCCTCCCTCATGCCATCTATTTTGTGAAGTGCACCAGTCCCTCCGGCAGCAAAGCACCCCCACAACATGCTGCCACCCCCGTGCTTCACGGTTGGGATGGTGTTCTTCGGCTTGCAAAAATAACGGTCATTATGGCCAGTTCCATCAGACCAGAGGACATTTCTCCAAAAAGAATGATCTTTGTCCCCATGTGCGGTTGCAAACCGTAGTCTGGCTTTTTTAATGGCGGTTTTTGAGCAGTGGCTTCTTCCTTGCTGAGCAGCCTTTCAGGTTGTCGATATAGGACTTTGTACCGGTTTCCCCCAGCATCTTCACAAGGTCCTTTGCTGTTCTGGGATTGATTTGCACCAAAGTACGTTCATCTCTGGGAGACAGAACGTGTCTCCTTCCTGAGAGGTATGACGGCTGCGTGGTCTCATGGTGTTCATACTTGCTCACAAGTACAGATGAACGTGGTACCTTCAGGCATTTGGAAATTGCTCCCAAGGATGAACCAGACTTGGAGGTCTACAAAAAAACTAAATTCCCCCTGAGGTCTTGGCTGATTTCTTTTGATTTTCCCCATGTCAAGCAAGGAGGCACCGAGTTTGAAGGTAGACCTTGAAATACATACACAGGTACAGCTCCAATTGACTCAAATGTCAATTAGCCTATCAGAAGTTTCTAAAGCAATTACATCATTTTCTAGAATTTTCCAAGTTGTTTAAAGCAGTCAACTTAGTGTAAAATTCTGACCCACTGGAATTGAGAGATTATTTCACTTATAATTCACTGTCTTAACAATTGTTGGATAAATGACTTGTCATGCACAAAGATGTCCTAACCGACTTGCCAAAACTAGTGTTAGGAAATTTGTGGAGTGTTTGAGAAACGAGTTCTAATATCTCCAACCTCAGTGTATGTAAACTTCCGACTCCAACTGTATAGTGTACCTCCAAATGCACCACCTATAGTTAATGTCAAGACCTTAAAGTAGTTAATAACTTCAAAGACTAAAAGCACAAGGTATTTAAATTAGGTTTAACAGAGGCAGTTTTAGTTATGCGCTGAGGCAGTAGTACTTCAAATTAGAAGCTGGCAACAAAAAAATATATACAACCAGGTGCTATTCAAATACGTAAATATTTTACTACAAATGACAACCAAACAATATCAGGAATGCTTCAACTTTATTGAAATAAAAAAAATAAGAGTTGGGGATTAGAGGTTAGGGGAAGTCAGTGGTGGGATTGGAGTGAGGTCAAAGGGTGGGGTTGGAGGTTAGGAGGGATTTTGGGATGAGGGAAATTGGAGTTAAGATGTGACATTGTTAAGAGTATAAGTTAACTAGTTGCCTCCACGAAGACGCAGGACCAGATGAAGGGTGGACTCCTTCTGGATGTTGTAGTCGGACAGGGTGCGGCCATCTTCCAGCTGCTTGCCAGCAAAGATCAGACGCTGCTGGTCTGGGGGGATGCCCTCCTTGTCCTGGATCTTGGCCTTGACGTTCTCGATGGTGTCACTGGGCTCAACCTCAAGGGTGATGGTCTTACCAGTCAGGGTTTTAACGAAGATCTGCATACCTCCCCTCAGACGGAGCACAAGATGGAGGGTGGACTCCTTCTGGATGTTGTAGTCGGACAGGGTGCGGCCATCTTCCAGCTGCTTGCCGGCAAAGATCAGACGCTGCTGGTCTGGGGGGATGCCCTCCTTGTCCTGGATCTTGGCCTTGACATTCTCGATGGTGTCACTGGGCTCAACCTCAAGGGTGATGGTCTTACCAGTCAGGGTTTTAACGAAGATCTGCATACCTCCCCTCAGACGGAGCACAAGATGGAGGGTGGACTCCTTCTGGATGTTGTAGTCGGACAGGGTGCGGCCATCTTCCAGCTGCTTGCCGGCAAAGATCAGACGCTGCTGGTCTGGGGGGATGCCCTCCTTGTCCTGGATCTTGGCCTTGACATTCTCGATGGTGTCACTGGGCTCAACCTCAAGGGTGATGGTCTTACCAGTTAGGGTCTTCACAAAGATCTGCATCTTGACACTGGGGAGGAGAATCATGTTAGACTATACTAACCAAACCTAAAATGTCAAATAAACAACCAGGCTATACACAATTCACATTATAGGTATCAATCTAGTATGCATAACAATTCCCGAGATGCAGTGGGTCAACTTCTAGATAGGGTAGAGCAAAGCTCCTCCCATTGGAGGTAGTACTCAGCTGACGTTTACAGTAGTAGGCTTCAGGTGCCACCATTTTAGAACAAGCTCCATCTAGTGGCTGTCATTTTGTCATAAAACCTATGTCGAGTCCTGAAGTAATGACTAGCTAGCTGACCATTTCAATTTATGGGGCTGTATTTTCATTTGCAGTCGAAACGTAATATTTTGTAATAAATTAAACTCCCCTACGCTTATTTTACAGCAAAATATATGACTATTACTGACCGATAAACCAAGCCGAGATGATCGCTGGGTTTAGGTCTCGAGCGCGGTGTTTTAACGGGATGCGTTCGTTAATTCATTTTGCCATCTACTCCGATTTAGGAGCAATCGTCTGGGTATGCCAGAGCGCATAATAACTGATGAATTTACAAACGCGCAACACTTGAATATTGCCGGTGTTGAAAAACTACGCGTAATTAAGTTGCTAGCAGCACAGTTAACGTTTGTCACCAATGCTCTAGATAATATGAACAGCCTAAGCAGCTCTGCTATGGTGAGTAAAATGGTCAGTGAGGAGTTCCAATTCGTGTATGGAAGTAGCTAGCAAGCCAGTCAACGACCCAAGCTGTTGTGATGCCAGAATGGTCCAATCAACCCTAATCCTCGCTCCGTGAGCGAAACGCTCTGAATTTACGAACTGACAATCTTACAAAGCTCTAAATTTACTAACACCCAGAGAGCACTGGCACTCCAGATTGAATTTACAAAAACACATCCACTGTTAACGTTAGCCTCCCCCCCATCTATATAAATATCTAGCTTGATTCAAGAGTTAACCAATGTCTACTGTTGAGCGCCTTGTTTTAGCTAGTTAGGAAGCTAGCCAAGACTATATCCAGCCAGCTAACTTTATTTTAGTAAATAACTACTGTAGTTAGCTAACGCTACCAGAAAGTTAGCTCGTCTATCGTCGACGTCTATTCGTCCATCCAAAAAAAGTACATTCGTACATCACCAATAATAGGAAAAGCAATGAACTACCAATTAACATTACGCTGAACTAAGGGTCTTTGTGAAAAATGTTGTCATTCGTGCTCATTTTGGATAATAACCTACTTACAAACAAATTATCAACGCCACTGTTCTTCAATCTTCTGGAAACGAGGCTGTTATCGCACACAAAGGGCTGTGTTATTTATACATGGCCGTTACGTATCCCTCCACCATTACACCATATGGAACTATAAACTGCGGATTTAAATAAATATCGTTAACCATATGGATTGTGGATAAAATGAACTAACTCCACGACATGTATGACATTGAAAATGTTCTATATGAATGTTTAATCTTTAAGAAATTCTGTAAGAATGGTCATATAAAAGAAGTCGTACATTGGCGGAGGTAGAAATATGCAAAAAGAGTGAGTCGTCGTTCTCTAGCAACGCGCTGAGCAGTCAATGTCGCAGAATGAACCTTGCCAGATAGTAAAATCGATTGTGTTTTAGATAGTTAGGAATTTATGTCAGAAACAGTGAGGTAGCCAGAAATTCGTTGGTGGGTGGGCATGCAACAATTTGGGTGCACAGTGACATATGCCTCAATGCAGTCATATTAGTAGGTTATTAGGGGTCTTTCAGTTAGTTATTTTTGTCATCCCGTCCCTTGAGTGTTTGTCAATCCAGTTAATCTGTTCTGTTATATTTAATAAAAAATGACTAACCCAATGTACTTCTTGCTATGACTTCTATCTGATGGTGTTTGCATGTTTAGGTAAAAATACAAATAATGTTCTGTTTGGAACACTTACAAGTAACAAGCTTCTTTTTTTTTAAACCCAGGCCCACTCATGCCTCAGTAAATCCTACAGTTTTGCTACATTTCCAAGCAGCAGTATAGTTAGTGTAGGAGATCAACCAGGGAACAGTTTTTGAATCAAAACATGCAGTATATGCAAAGAAGAATGTAACAGAGATTGGACAGTTTATTTTAGGTCATATCATTGATTTAATAGAAACAAATTATTTACAGCATGGATCAAAAATGTAATTCTACACAAACAGGCACAGTCATTCCCCACTCCCACCCCCTTATAAAAGACTCCTTATCCTAACATCATCCAGCTTATATCTAGCTAGTCTCGTGTTGCCATGAGGACCCCAGTGTCCTATCTGGAACGTGAAGTCACAAGCTCGGCTGGTTGGCTACTGCATAGCAATCTAGTGGTGCCAAAAGCCCTGGTCTGCCCTAGAAAGCTTATCTAAATTACAATCGCCAAAACTGCCCATTTTTTGAGGGGGACGCTCGTTTTGGGCTATAAAATTAGATTATTATGATGAAGTTCGATGCCCACTATGAATTATTTTAAAGTTTGCTACAAATCAAGATATTTAATTATATAGTGATCCATTCTGACTACTACATTTGTTGTCACACAGGACCACGTGCTGATATATGAATCACGGGCCTGCAGGCTATGAGGAGGATTGCGCCTTCTTGCCATAGACATTAAGGTTGACTCTCTCAGGCAGGATGAAAATGATTACATCGGCCGTGATCCTTTGCTAGTTATGTCCACTTTCACCATGATCCTTAGCAATCTTTTGGTGCCATTCAGCCCCATTCAGCTATATGGCACGCTTCAAATTCAAATACTTCCGGCTTCATGCGCTATCAGGACATTTCCATAGGAATACGTCTATTGGTTTCTGGTTGCCATACCTCCAAAATCACATCATTGTCACGCCTCTCTTGGAGGTCTGGAGAATTTTGTATTGCAGAAACGGTTTGAATTGTCCACTGATTTTGACTGGATGTTACATTTCAAGAACCCTCCCCACCAAATGCCGGTAGAAGGGGTGTGTTATGTGCCTCACCGTTTTCCATCCAGTTACTTGTTGCCTATGTTAGTAAGTTCTAGTTTTCAAGTTATCAAGTGTGGCTGACAGTCTGCAATTTATATTTAAATGGTAAAGTCAAATGTCACAACTAGAGCCTGAGCCTTACCCATGCCTGTGACGTTCAGGCCCAACCCTACCCAGGCCTGATTGCTTCTGCCAAATTTAAGGCCCAACCCAACCCGGCCCTGCCCGAAACCCGAAATCAAATATATCTTCCTGGGTTAGTAAATCCATTAGCTGCTCTTCAGCTTGCACCCAATTGACTACCATTTACTCCTTGAAGGAGAGCTCTCCTTGTCCTCGAATTTCCCAGAATGCACCGCACAGCCCACTGACGTAGCATGGGCAACGATTCAAATGGAGTTTCCCAATCTCCTCAAAGTATATCTGGCTCTGGTCAACGAATGAAGAGACATGAGAGAGCAGTTAGTTGTTAGCTTCTTTTGGTCACTCTAAACGCCAACAAAACTCAAGGAACATCATACTGTTTGGGAAATAATCTCTCCTGTTTTATATTTGACGAGGTTTACGCACCTCTGACTACATGTTATGATCTTAGTCAGATATGACTGCACTGCACAGCAGAGCATTGAGCAAATGGCTTATCTTCAAAATGTTAGTGATCAATTTAGTAATACCTGAGCCCTACCCGTACCCTAGTTATTTATGAAAAAACAGGCCTTATCCTGCCCTAACCCGATGTATAACGTTGGGCCCGTTGGGATAGGGTAGCAGAGATCTACAACACCTTCTAAACTGCTCTGGTGAGAGGCTGAGGTTTTTTTTAAACATCAGACTGTTACTATGGTTACCTCATGGCTCATCAGTATGATCGAAGTCGCCCAAAAAATTACGCAATAGTCTTTACAAGCCAGACTGTTGAATACAATTATATTTACACTTACTTTACCGGTTGTACATGCTGTTGGTCCTTTTGGCGGTAGGAGGTGGAGATAGGCTATCCACAGGAAAGGGTTGTTTAGACAACTTTTTGTGGTGCTTGTGGGTTCTGTCACTTGTATTTTCATTCTCTTCACGCAGAGCATGTGATGCACAATATGTCAGCAATGTAACCGAATGTAACCGAACATAGTCGACTGAAGCATGCATCGCAATCAGCTGTGGTTTGGTTAGACTCGGTTACCTCTCAATCAGCTGTGGTTTGGTTAGGCTCGGTTACCTCTCAATCAGCTGTGGTTTGGTTAGGCTCGGTTACCTCTCAATCAGCTGTGGTTTGGTTAGGCTCGGTTACCTCTCAATCAGCTGTGGTTTGGTTAGGCTCGGTTACCTCTCAGTCCGCTGTGGTTTGGTTAGGCTCAGTTACCTCTCAGTCCGCTGTGGTTTGGTTAGGCTCGGTTACCTCTCAATCAGCTGTGGTTTGGTTAGGCTCGGTTACCTCTCAGTCCGCTGTGGTTTGGTTAGGCTCGGTTACCTCTCAATCAGCTGTGGTTTGGTTAGGCTCGGTTACCTCTCAATCCGCTGTGGTTTGATTAGGCTCGGTTACCTCTCAATCCGCTGTGGTTTGGTTAGGCTCGGTTACCTCTCAATCCGCTGTGGTTTGGTTAGGCTCAGCCATATTGTGCAAGTGTTTGTAACCTGCGAATTATATCAGTATTGAAGATTTTATCCGGAAATACCAACCATATACAGACCAGCGTACTGAAAGTCTGGCTAATAACATTTGTAGATATTTTGTCTCAGATTACCTCCTACATAAGGACAAAATCAGCGGACAACAGGTAAAGTAAGTTAAAAATAAGTTTATTCAACATTCTGACTTGTAATTGGATTGTTCAGGAATGCTGAGCCTACATGTTAGAGACGATTGTGTAAGTAATTAATTCTCGGATTCTAAAAGAGCCTATTTTTTCCCTTGTCTCCTTTCATCCACATGGTTTCTGGCGGCACTTTGATATCACCAAAAATATAGTGAAGATTATTTTGTTTTTGTAAGGAACCCAAAAAACGGAGGCATTGGGAGAACCTATTCAAGTAAGTAAACACATTTTTGAAATGTAAAAAAACGATGTAATATACTTTTCTCCATTGTACATCACTTCTTCCTATCAATGAGGTCTAGAGCACATGCATGGTTATGCCCTCTGACTGTGCTTGGTGCTTAGCCACCAGCCTTTTGGTTGATGCTGTTGTCCTCCCTGAGAGGATAATCAGGGGTCATAGGTCAGGGGTGACCGTTGTTCCAGGCACTGACCCGGTCACCTCTCTGTCTGTGAACCTTTCATGGACATCTAAAGAAGGATGTAGACAGAACCAACACTTAGTTCTATACTAAAAACAGTCAATCAGTAGTCGCCTAGACATTGAGGAAAGGTGGTTTTTCTGTTAGACTCACCTGGGGACGTCCTTTCAGATGTAGGCTTGCTACAGGAGTTTTAAAGTCTCCCCTCAGAAGCTACAGAGAGAGGACATAAGGTTTACATCAGCAAAAACCTGTGTGTGTGTGTGTGTGTGTGTGTGTGTGTGTGTGTGTGTGTGTGTGTGTGTGTGTGTGTGTGTGTGTGTGTGTGTGTGTGTGTGTGTGTGTGTGTCCGTCCGTCCGTCCGTCCGTCCGTCCGTACCCTTTGTGTGTTGTTGAGGAACTGTGGGTCAGGCTGTCCGTAGTTAGGTGGGTTGGCTCTGGGGTCGTAGCCTAGTCTCCCCAGCATGGGGGCGATAGCGTCCATGTCTGCCATTACGTCTGGGGGCATGTGACCTACCCACCGAGTCAGAGCGTCTAAGTTCACTGGCCTCATCACCTGGTCTGTGGACCGTTCCGTTCTGTGACACAAACACACACACAGTAAACACACACCAAAACAGCAAGACTCCTCTGAATCTTTGTGATGTAGCATGGCCTTGTCACCTTCTCTGACATTCACTGATACACACTTTGACAGTGAGACTCCTCCAGGTTTTCCTATAGCCTCTTCGTGGTGCAGAACCCCCTCGTGCCACGGCAGACCCAGGAACGTTAGCACTGTCTGCAGGGTGGAGCGAGGGTGGAGGACCAGGCTCTCATACCTCACAGCCAGGCACCTCTTACTGCCCACCTACACACACACACACACACACACACACATGGTTGGTTATCACTTTCCACCTAAACACACACACAAAGATGCGCACTCACACACATGCAGGCACAGATGCACTGCATGCACGCACACACGTCAGGCACCACTCTCCACCCACCTAAACAGATACGTACACACCTGCGTGCACTGTGTCAGCATGGCCTGTGTGGCTCGGCTCCACTTGGCCAGGCAGTCCCTATAGCTGGAGAGGTCAAAGCCACCGATCGTCACGCGACGCGAAATCATAGAGTGCACCGCCGCTCGGCCATCTCTCAGCATCAACAGGAACTTAGAGCTGTAGAAAGAGAGAGAGGAAGGACGTAGAGGTGTGGCGGGATAGAGGAGGGAGAGAAAAGTTGAGGAGAAAGTACTTTACAACTTTCCACCCTAAGCACTACTCATAATTCTAGCTAACCCCGGTTTCAGGCCTGGAGAGGAGGCGGAGTCAGTGAAAAAGTAGATAAGTTATCTCCTGTTCTGTCAGGACTTTGAGCTCTGGTAATCAGTTATACGATGTGTTCTGTAGGAGGTAACCAGGCTGCCTAGTGAGTCACTAATGAGTTGTACTGTCTATATTGCTCACATGGGTCAGCATGTGAAAAGCCACACTCGATCACACCATTATGTATGGTGACAGAGGCTTTTGCGTCAGTGTACACTCATCAAAAAAGGTTATATCTAGAACCCAAAAGGGTTCTTCGGCTGTCCCAATAGGAGAACCCTTTGTAGAATCTTTTTGGGGTCCAGGTAAAACCCTTTTTTGGTTCCAGGGAGAATCATTTTGGGTTCCATCTAGACCTCTGTGGAAAGGGTTCTACATGGAACCCCAAAATGTTCTACTTGGAACCAAAAGGGTCCTACCTGGAACCCAAGAAGGGCTATCAAAGGGTTATCCTATTAGGACAGCCGAAGAACCCTTTTAGGTTCTAGATTGCACCTTCTTTTCTAAGAGTATGTGTGTGTGTGTGTGTGTGTATAGTAAAGTAAGTCAGACCTACTTGGGAAAAAGGTGAGCGAGGTACTTAGCGCTCTTCAAAGTAAAGGGATCTTTATTGCAGAGTAGAGGTGCTGACTCCCCATGTCCTGCTATGATCTGAAGGAGGAAGGCAGTGACCGCTCGGTCCAGGACCTTGGTGCTGACCCCCTCCTTCTCAGCAGCCCAGCCCAGCTTTAGGCCCAGTATCCTGGGCACGACCCTCGTCTCCTCCCCACACCGTACCGCAGGGTGGGCGTCCAGCATGGCCCTACACAGTGTGGGAAATAAGACGGAGATCAAAATGACAGGGTACAGAGGTAAATACATACAGTATATAACCATATTGTGTGTCAGAATAATACAAGTTCAGTACATTGGTATATACAAGTAAATAAATACTTTCCTCCTCCTTTCTCTTGTCATACCTCATCAGGGTGGTCCCGGAGCGAGGCACCCCTCCCACAAACACCAGGGGAACGTCAGAACTGACCCTCCACCCGTCCCGGACCAGCACGGTCACAGGTTCGCCCGCACCCTGGGATGGCTGCCAGCAAGGTAGAAAGAAACGCAGGAACTGGGTCAGGGTGGAGATTCCACCCAGGATCAGGAGCCCTGTTAACACCCTCCGTGCTGACACACGCATCACTGATGGAGATGGTTGTGCTTGGTCATGGTCTCTTGGTCATAGCAGGAGGCCAACTGTGTGTGCTGCTATTTTGACCAGGTTTTTCTTGTAGAACAGATTTTAAATTTCAGTGAGACTGACCTTGTTGAAGTAAAGGTAGAGAGGTACTTTCTGGAATAGAGGGAGAGAAACAAGAGGGACAGGAAATTGTACATCTCATATCTGTACATCTGTTTTGAGCTTCATAAAAAAAACTCTCTCTTCTGGGAGCACTGCAGAACACTCGTGTGTTTTTCTGAGAGGAACTAGTCTGGCAGGTTTTTAAAAATGTCCACTTCCTCCTCATACTGTATCTCTGCAACAGCCTGGAAATGTTTTTTGTTTTACAACAGAAATCTTACTACAACACACCCAGGGCCTATTCCTGCACAGGTGAAATCTTTTCATGGCGTAAATGGAAAACATTGTTTGTGGGATCATGATGCAAATATCAAAGGGTAATGCAGGGGATTCAAACAAACCTCGTGTCTGGTCATGCTCTGTGTTGCAGCAGAGTTACAACTATATTATTATTCACCAAGTCAGTGCCTGTCTCAGTAAATATGAAATGCAAACTTCATATGGTCTTATCAGGGATTCTAGAACCTTCGCTGTCACTCCAGTAATCACAGTCAGAAATAGAACACAGATATACAGATAGACCAACCTACTCAGAGATAAAGGGAGAGAGAGGGAATGTGGAGGGGACAGAGTGAGAAAAGGACGACGGTTGAAAGGCACAAACAAGCAAGAAAAGGAAAATAAAGTACACAATCTGTTAACATAAAAAGAGAGAGCGAGAGAATGTTTTCTGTACCTTAACGGACGGAAGAGGAAGCTGAACTGTGGTGAACTAGTTTGAGTGTGAAGCCTGGTGCAGAACAGAGTGAGTTGATGGGGACGGAAGGAAGAATGAAGTAGTTAGAAAAGAGGTTGAAGCATTGTCAGGACTGATTTCTCTGACCCAGTAGGCCTTATTCTGTTTTTATCTCCATGCTAGAGAGGACAGAAGTCACCCCACTGGGCACAATGTCAATTCAACTTCAATTCCACATTGGTTCAACGTAATTTCATTGCAATGACGTGGAAACAATGTCGATTGAACTAGTGTGTGCCCAGTGGGACCATTGATGACTTTAATTTAATTTTAATGACAAATCTCCCCTGACACTAACCCTTAATTAAAGCTGCAATATGTCACTTTTGGGGCGACCCTACCAAATTCACATAGAAAAGCGAGTTATATATATATATATCTTTCATTCTCATTTAAAGCATGTCTAAGAAGCGGTAGATCTGTTATTCTATGTGCACTATTTCTATGCTTCCCTGTTCTTGAGTTTTTGTGTCTTTTGCTTTCAGTTTTGTACTCCACCTTCAAACAGCTGAAAATACAATATTTTTGATTATCTAAAATATATATTTCAGTTGTTTAGATGGTACAATGATTCTCTATATTATACTTGTTTGTTTGGTCACAAACTGAAATTAGGTGACCTATTAGAATTTGAGCAACCAGGAAATGACAGAGCGATTTATGCATAATGCACCTTTAAGAACAAATAACTCATACTTGCTCCAGTTCTGAGGGTATAGCATCTATTTTTGTATGCTTCTTGTGACTACTTTTGGTTGCACTACTCAGTCACACCTGCCTTTACGCATACACACACAAACACTGAAAACATAGGGCTTTCTTTGAGTCTGACCCCCTCTCTACTCAGCTGTTTTGTTGGTTAATCACACACACAAACATACACCCTAAGAACGATAGCACCCACTTGTTTTAAAATCTTTGCTGCTAAATAAATAACTGTTTTTGCAACAGTAACTTTCTATTTGCAAAAACAGGTAGTAACAAGTATTGAAACATGAAGTAGCAACTGTGTTTTTGAGGCTGTTGTGTATTGAGGTCAGGGGATGACAAAACTGATGGGTCTGAACGAAAGCGAACCAGTTTCAACAGAAACAATGTCACCACTGGAATGTGTGTGAGAGACAGAGATTGCACAATAGGTGAAAAATAAGTTGTTTTACCTACCAGGTAGTGCTCCCGGAAAAGGAACCCATGAGGAAGTATTGAGCTACAACATGTGTGGGTCTGTATGGATGTACTGTTGAATTAGCCAGAATGGAGAGACATGTTCTTTTCTTCATGTTCCAAGTGTAAAACAGTTGTTCCATGTTATGCGTAGTGACATAGTGACTGTTGTGACTGTTTCTAGATCTTGTAGGTGTGACACAGCCAGGGAGTCACCTGATCATCCCCAGCCCTCGAAGAAATAACAGATGACAAAGACAAGTGTTTTTGATTTTTTTTTTTTTTAGAAAGATTCTATTATACTTTTTATTTGACCATTTATTTCAGGAAATCAGTAACATGGTACATTTTATTTTTTTCTTCTCAAAATGAAAATGAACATGAATTAATCTGCATAAAACATCACATTTACATCAAAATAAATACATAATCTGGTGCCGGTCTCTTCTGGTGTTATGGTTGGTTGGTTGAGCTTGCACATGGAAGGTCAGTTACTATGGTAAAACCAGTACTACAAACTGTTCTAAGACAAGGCCTTAGAAATGCAGGAAGATGGGGCCCAGACAGGAAGAGATAGTAACCTCACTTCCTGTGTCAGATTCTAGGGTGACAATGTACCCCTATGTTTTACATCTCAATGGACCCCATTCATGTACCAATACTTTAGTTCCCTTTGGTTCTATCCCCTCCTATATCTCTCACCCATCATCCTCCTTCTGTCCCCCTCTCTCCCCACCTATTCCTTCCCCTCTCTCCCTCCCCCTGTCCCTCTATTTGATAGCTAATAGTAGACACATGAGTAAATAGTGTTTGTCTCTTTATCTCCCAACGCCTGCAGCCCTGTTCACAGTGGGTTTCTCAATATGCTGCTGCCATGCTCCACACTCTCATGCTCCTAGTTCGTTCTCCGAGGACGTTCTCTTGAGTACATTCTTGTGAGGACGAGAGTGTGGAGAATGCATATAAATGTACATTTGAGAAGCACTGCGCACTCCCGTTCTACTGTATTAACTTTGACCAATACAGACAAAACATGAACTACATAAAGCAAGCCCACGCTTGTAATTATCAGCTAGCTATATGTGAATCGTATTAATCTAGCTAGCCAGCTAGCTGTACAAAAAAACAACAACCTAAAACTAATATTGTTATGAAGGGTGGATGGCCAACGTTAGCTACGAATTCTTTGTGGATAACATTAGCTAGCTAAAGTTAGCTACCAATTCTTCATCAGTTAGCCTGCTGTCTATGCACACTACTACAGTGGATATTCTAGGCAGTTAAATATGCCAAAATGAACAAGATCAAGATAAAATATTGTAGTCAGGCAACATATGAGATGTGAGTGGGCAACTTTTCATTCCAAAGTCGGAGTTCATTTTCTCTCGCTTCAGCTCAAAACCAGCCGCCATTGATTTCAAGAAATGTTGCGTTGTTTTTTTATGTGGTTGCGTCATATTATGTCAACAATCCTGGGAATATTTCAGTTGAAGCTTGCATTTATGCACGCTTCGAAATGTTTACAAGCAAAGTACGCACCCCATTTCGCATACTTTGATTTGGACTCATACTCCAACCGTGCTAAGAGAATGGTAGTCAGAATATTGAGAAACAGCCAGTAACTCCTGTCCTCTCGTTTCCCCTCTCCTCCTATTTTCTCCCCCTCTCCTCTCCACTCCATTTCCTACTCATCTTTCCTCTCGCCGTTTCCTCTTTCTGTGATTGGGGGAAGGGGCAAATCTATAGTCAGTCTGTATTTACATCACTTCCTTTTGAGTGGGGCTGAGGAGGAGAAGGGGTATGGAGTGGGTTTGTTTGGGTGGAAGCCTCTTCATTTTGGGATTCTAACAGTTGAGAAAGTCCTCATATTGATACCTCATATTCACGGGTGTCCTGAGAGAGGAAGAGAAAGAGATGTTATATTTGTATTTTATTTATTTAACCTTTATTTAACTAGGCAAGTCAGTTAAGAAAAAAAAAATCTTATTTACAATGACAGCCTACCCCGGCCAAACCCCAACGACGCTGGGCCAATTGTGAGCCGCCCCATGGGACTCCCAATCACGACCGGTTGTGATACAGCCTGGAATCGAACCAGGGTCTGTAGTGATGCCTCTAGCACTGACATGCTGTGCCACTCGGGAGCCCAGTATTAAAGACTCTCCTGTCTCATACAATGACTATGTGTTTGTGTGTGTGCATGTGTGTACTTCCTCACCCCTCCTGTCTCGTAGAGTGGGTTGTCAAACTCGCTCTCCACTGTGATCTGGCTATAGGGGTGTGGGTGGATGAGTGGCAGCCGCAGGTTGGAGTTGTAGCGACACCTGGTGGCCAAGAGAGGAACAGCAGGGTGTCAGTACCATAAAAAACAATCATGACACCACTGTTTCCATGAGCAGAGAGAGAGAGCGAGAGAGAGAACTGAGCAGGATAAAGAATATTACTGTTCTCATGTGAGTCACTTGCCTCATTCATTTGGAGTCTATTTAATGAGGTGAAACGTTTGGAATGTTGAAGATAGAGTTGTCACATGAAGAGCAGCTGACAAGATTCCCTTTTCTACATGACAGAATGTCTGTTCTACACAATACATTTCCATCTGAATGTTCTGTGACATATGCTATTCAACCATAACCAAGGTTGCACAGTCAGATGGGAAGGTAACCAGGGTAGTTTGTGTTTATTCAATTGTCATAGAGTTTCCATATGACCATTGATGGACAATATTGCTTTGAAATGTAATGAAATACAAAATATTCAGTTCCAGTGTATTCAAGTAAGTAGAGTTCAGGGACTCCCATTCACTGGGCAACAAATGGGATTATATTATATATTTTAAAAAATGAAAGCGGTATTTGCTACTTCAATTGATCCAATGATAATCTAAACAGGTCACTGTGTTGAACAGGTCCACTGGTGTGTAGAGTTGTGTTGAGGTGATAGGGAGTGTAGTCTTACCGTGTGACGTAGACATAGGCTCCTCCCAGCAGCACGGAGAGTAGAAGTACAAGGATGAAGATAGCCAATGCCATGTTGCCTCCATCCAGACCTGACCCGGCAGCTGCTTCCGCAACTGGAGGGGAGGGGGGAGATGGAGAAAGGGAGAGGGGAATGTAGAAAGGGAGGGGGGGAATGGAGAAAGGGAGGGGGGATGGAGAAAGGGAGGGGGGAGATGGAGAAAGGGAGGGGGGGATGGAGAAAGGGAGGGGGGAGATGGAGAAAGGGAAGGAGAAGGTCGGTTAGGGGAGAGCGTGAAAGCGAAAGGGAAGGTCGAAGAGAAAACTACAGTTCAGTCCCAGTGAAAAAGGTGATAATAATAGAGCAATACAAAGGCAGAAAATATAAAAGCGAATCAGACAATTAACAAAGGGGTCGTGCACGTTGGCATTTGGGCATGGCATTTTGGAAAAATGTTACTTCATTTTTCTAGATTTGTATTTATTTAAATGTATTTGGGTACATCTTCCCATTCTAAAGGTAGCTTAATGGCTTTAAATGTGTTTTACCATTATGATTACACTGTGCCACCAGTAGGAGTAGTAACACCAATGATAGTAACATCAATGACACGTTTTAGGTCAATTTGTTTGTAAATGGGGGCCACAAATACTCAAATCTAATGCCATCAATCCTTTAAAGATCCTGAACAGTCATTCTGAAAAGTACTTTTCTATCATGTCTAACTACCAGGAAGTTTGAAAAGTCAGGCTGAGTGGCCGGGGAGCTTACATTTATGAGCTCGCCTTGACTGACAGCTCTTTGAAACGCCTATATCCAGCAACTTGGATGCAGTGAGCAGTGTTGCTGTAAAATCATCTCAAGCAAATTCGGTGATATACAAAGCAACACAAACAACATTGAAATTGCATTAATTATATGATTTATTTTTATATACAGCTCCCTTTTGGCATGTCTTTTGTGATGCGGTTCACAGCAGCACTAATGGATGTGTTGACTTGATAGCTGTGTCTGAGTTTTGAACAACCCTTCCCTCCTTTTGTTCCATGCTGGCTGAAGACCTAGCTAGCCAGTAACTAGCTAACACCAGACACAGATCAAATCAAATCGCATTTGTCACATGTGCCGAATACAATGCTACTTACAAGCCCTTAAACAATGCAGTTAAGACAAACGTGTTAAGTATTTTGTAAATAAACTGAAGTTTAAAAATTTTTTTAAATAAAGAAAATAGAAAAAAATAACAAATAATTAAAGAGCAACAATAAAATAACAGTAACGAGGCTATATACAAGGGGTACCGGTACAGAGTCAACGTGCGAGGTCACAGGTTAGTCTAAGTAATTGAGGTAACAGGCAGAGCAGTTGCCATAACAGGCGGTGATGCAACCAGTCAGGATACTCTCGATGGTGCAGCTGTATAATTTTTTAAGGATCTGAGGACACATGCCAAATATTTTCAGTGTCCTGAGGGGGAATAGACATTTTCGTGCCCTCTTCACGATGGTCTTAGTGTGTTTGGACACCAAGGGACTTGAAGCTCTCAACCTGCTCCACTACAACTCTGTCGATGAGAGAGGGGGCGTGCTCGGCCCTCCTTTTGCTGTAGTACACGATCATCTCCTTTGTCTTGATCATGTTGAGGGAGAGGTCATTATCCTGGCATCACATTGCCAGGTCTCTGACCTCCTCCCTATATGATGTCTCATCGTTGTCTGTGATCAGACCTACTGTTGTGTCATCTGAAAACTTAATGGTGTTGGAGTCGTGCTTGGCCATGCAGTCATGAGTGAACAAGGAGTACAGGAGGGGACTGAACACGCACCCCTGAGGGGCCCCCGTGTTGAGGATCAGCGTGGCAGATGTGTTGCTACCTACCCTTACCACCTGGGGGCGGCCCGTCAAGAAGTCAAGGATCCAGTTGCAGAGGGAGGTGTTTAGTCCCAGGGTCCTTAGCTTAGTGATGAGCTTTGAGGGCACTATGGTGTTGAAAGCTGAGCTGTAGTCAAATGAAATCAAATTGTATTTGTCACATGCGCCGAATACAACAGGTGTAGAACTTACAGTGAAATGTTAACTTACAAGCCCTTAACCAACGATGCAATTTTAAGAAAATACCTAAAAAATAACAATTAAGAGGGGGGGTGCAAATAGTCTGGGTAGCCATTTGACTAGATGTTCAGGAGTCATATGGTTTGGGGGTAGAAGCTGTTTAGAAGCCTCTTGGACGTAGACTTGGCGCTCCAGTACCGCTTGCCGTGCGGTAGTAGTGAGAACAGTCTATGACTAGGGTGGCTGGAGTCTTTGATGATTTTTAGGGCCTTCCTGGTATACCTGGTATAGAGGTCCTGGATGGCAGGAAGCTTGGCCCCAGTGATGTACATACTACCCTCTGTAGTGCCTTGCGGTCGGAGGCTGAGCAGTTGCCATACCAGGCAGTGATGCAACCCGTCAGGATGCTCTCGATGGTGCAGCTGTAAAATCTTTTGAGGATCGGAGGACCAATGCCAAATCTTTTCAGTCTCCTGAGGGGAAATAGGTTTTAGTCAATGAATGGCATTCTCACATAGGTGTTCCTTTTGTCCAGGTGGAAAGGGCAGTGTGAAGTGCAATAGAGATTGCGTCATCTGTGGATCTGTTGGGGCTGTATGCAAATTGTACTGGGTCTAGGGTTTCTGAGATAGTGGTGTTGATTTGAGCCATGGCCGGCCTTTCAAAGCACTTCATGGCTACAATGCTATGGGTCAGTAGTCATTTAGGCAGGTTACCTTGGTGTTCTTGGGCACAGGGACTATGGTGGTCTGCTTGAAACATGTTGGTCATACAGACTTGGACAGGTTGAAAATGTCAGTGAAAACATCTTCCAGTTGGTCAGTGCATGCTCGGAGTACAAGTCCTGGTAATCCGTCTGGCCCTGCGGCCTTGTGAATGTGGACCTGTTTAAAACGTCTTACTCACATTGGCTACAGAGAGCTAGATCACACAGTCATCCGGAACAGCTGGTGCTCTCATGCATGTTTCAGTGTTGCTTGCCTCAAAAGGACACATAGAAGTCATTTAGCTTGTCTGGTAGGCTCGTGTCGCTGGGCAGCTCGTGGCTGTACGTCCCTTTGTAGTCTGTAATAGTTCCCAAGCACTGCCACATCCGACGAGCGTTGGAGCCGGTGTAGTAGGCATTGTGGGATTTCTTATAAGCGTCTGGGTTAGAGTCCCGCTCCTTGAAAGCGGCAGCTTTACCCTTTAGCTCAGTGTGGCTGTTGCCTGTAATCCATGGCTTCTGGTTGGGGTATGTACGTACGGTCACTGTGGAGACGACGTCATCGATGCACTTATTGATGAAGCCAGTTACTGATGTGGTGTACTCCTCAATGCCATCGGAAGAATCCGGAACATATTCCAGTCTGTGCTAGCAAAACAGTCCTGTAGCTTAGCATCTGCGTCATCTGACCACTTCCATATTGAGCGTGTCACTGGTACTTCCTGCTTTGGTTTTTGCTTGTAAGCAAGAATCAGGAGGATAGAGTTATGGTCAGATTTGCCAAATGGGCAAGGGAGAGCTTTGTACGCGTCTCTGTGTGTGGAGTAAAGGTGGTCTAGAGCATCTTGCCGATGCACGGAAAACCCAGCCAGCTGTATGTTATCCATGTCGTCGTTAAGCAATGACTAGTGAAACATAAGATATTACAGTTTTTAATGTTCCGTTGGTAGGATAGGCTTGATCGGAGCTCATCCAGTTTATTATCCAATGATTGATTACACGTTGGCTAATAGGACTGATGGTAGAGGCGGGTTACCCACTCGCCGTCGGATTCTTACAAGGCCCCCCGACCTCCCCTATATCTCCGTCTCTTCTTCATGCGAATGACAGGGATTTGGGCCGTGTGATGTAAATCCTTGATGTCCGACTCGTTAAAGAAAAAAATCTTTGTCCAGTACGAGGTGAGTAATCCCTGTTCTGATATCCAGAAGCTCTTTTTGGTCAGAAGAGAAGGTGGTAGAAACATTACGTACAATAATAAGTTACAAATAACACAAAAAAACACACACAATAGCAATATTGGTTAGGAGCCCGTAAAACGGCAGCCATCTCCTCCGGTGCCAAGGGGAAACATATAATGATATTTGCCATAGATGAATAGGGTAAACTTTAAAATACATTTGCTGACACCATACAGTCAAATTGGTACCATTAGAGGAGCTATCTAGCTATATAAACCATGCCCCTCTGCAAACGGCTTCTCCAATGTTGGTTACAAGGTGGTGCTTATTTAAATTAAGTAAGAAAACATTATGGTACCATTGGTGTATTAGAATTAGAGTTAGTGATGTCACCTTGTCCCCTTAATACATCCAAGTGTTTGACATGGGGGAGTAATTGTATGATCAATGTAGAAGCAACAGTCCTTTTTCATACTTTAGTCATACTTTTATCTGGTTTCCTTGAAATAGCATCCAATTTCATAAAAAAACATGATTTTGACTGTTCATGACCTTTAAAAATCATTGTAAAGAATAATCAAGAATGATCCAAGAGTACAGGTAATTAGGAAGAATAGTGCAGACTGGACAGTAGCTGATTAAAGACATGCTCCGAAACTTTGGCAACTACTAAGTATTTAACCCTTCCGCTTTGGGCTGGATGTGCCAATGTGAAGTTCATACATGCATAATCTATCAGCAGAATTAGTGTCTTACCTGCCACAAAATCCCTAGTTTGAAAGCATCTGTTTTTCTAATGTATGTACAAATAAAGATCTGCTTTAACAGATAGACGGACAGACAAAGACAGAAAAATATACAGAAAAACAGACAGACCGGCAGGCTCACAGAGTCAGAAAGACAGACAGACAAACAGACTCACCTTCCAAAGCATGGTTGCCAAAGCAGTCATGGTTGGCTGCAAGACATCAGAAATTCTCAGACATTGACAGGTTAGGTAAGGTATATCATAGCACTGGTGGCAGGTACACTATATAAATACAAAAGTATGCGGACACCCCTTCAAATTAGTGGATTCGGCCATTTCACCCACACCCGTTGCTGACAGGTGTATAAAGTCTGGGTTTGGCGGATACCAGGAGAACACTACCTGCCCCAACTGTAAAGTTAGGTGAAGGAGGAATAATGGTCTGGGGCTGTTTTTTATGGTTCGGGCCCCTTAGTTCCAGTGAAGGGAAATCTTAACCCAACAGCATATTCTAGATGATTCTGTGCTTCCAACTTTGGGGAACTTGGGGAAGGCCCATTCCTGTTTCAGCATGACAATGCCCCCGTGCACAAAGCCAGGTCCATACAGAAATGGTTTGTTGAGATCAGTGTGGAAGAACTTGACTGGCCTGCACAGAGCCCTGACTTCAATCCAATTGAACACCTTTGGGATGAACTGGAACGCCGACTGCGAGCCAGGCCTAATCGCCCAACATCAGTGCCCGACCTCACTGATGTTCTTGTGGCTGAATGGAAGCAAATCCCTGCAGCAATGTTCCAACATCTAGTGGAAAGCCTTCCCAGAAGAGTGGAGGCTGTTATAGCGGCAAAGGGGGGACCAACTCCATATTAATGCCCATGATTTTGGAATTAAATGTTTGACAAGCAGGTGTCCACATACTTTTGGTCATGTAGTGTATGTCTAGTGCTGCGTCCATTCATTCCTTATATAGTTACACTACTTCTGACCATAGCCCAGCAGTCTTAAACAACTACAGAGAGGACGAACTACCAACCTGGCTGCCTAGAGCTGCATGCAGAGGGACATACTGAAATATCATTACTAAAACAAGCACCAATGGCTACATCCGTGTCTATCTGGAAAGTCATGGTGAGGAATGTTCCCTTCCATGCAGGTCTGCAGGGGTGGTATGTGGGTGCATGGCAGCTGGGTCTCACCCCTGCACAGTGGGAGTGGTCCGCTCCAAAACGACGGATTTCCCAGGATGCACTTGATGGCGACCTCGCCGATGAGCTCATAACCTTGGTAACAGACGAAGGTGAGCGACTCGCCGGGCAGGTAGAGGCGCTTGGACAGGACCTGGTACCCGTTGTCAGGAAGACCAGGGTTCTCGCAGGAAACAGATTCCTCCGCTTGAGAGAGAGAGAGAGAGAGAGAGAGAGAGAGAGAGAGAGAGAGAGAGAGAGAGAGAGAGAGGAGGGAGAGATGGAGTGAGAGAGAGGGAGGTAAACCATCATCTGCTCAACAATCATCAAGCGCTTGACCAGTTGAATCAGTGCTAGAAGTGAAATAGCTCAACTAAGTGGAGCAGCGTGGGGTACTGGAGGAGAGGGTTGGAGAACACTGGTTCTAAGGAGGTGTGAGTCACACGCAAACAGACAGACTGACAGGGAGGGTGGGAAGGTAGGATGGTTGATTGACAGCTTCTCCTCCTGGTCTGACAGCCTCAAGCCGAGCTGCAATGACTCATGGGTAATCTCCGCCCCCTCTTCCAGGTGGCCAGGGCCTGATCTGCACACTGCATTAGCATATCAAACGCCTCACACGTGTGCGCACACACACAGATTAATAGCCATGAGAACGCAGAAAGGAGGATGAAGCTGTAACACACACACACACTTTAATAACCATGAACACAAAAAGGCTAGGAGCGGTGTTAGAATTACAACTAAAGAGCCAACCCCTGTGGAGTCGTCTCTGCCAGAGATCAAGTGCCCATCACAGATTAGGTCTGCAACATCAAACACTATTAAAATGAGCACCTGGTCTACAGGAGAGAGAACTGTTGAGGTTTATAATACACACTGAATGACGGGCGACATGCAGCCTCCTGTCCTGGGGAAACATTACTGTAGTACAAACTCTGTCCCAAATGGAACCCTATTCCTTATATAGGGCGCTTCTGACCAGGGCCCTGTGCACAATTTATTACCAGGGTCGCACTCACGAGCACAGGCACGCACACTCACAGACACAGTGAGGCAATTTGGATGTCCAGACAGGGGTTCCGGGCTCTCGTCCGTAGCAGGTGAGTGTAGAGCCGTCCTGCAGGATGAAGCCGGGGTAGCAGCTGTACTGGATGGTGGTCCCAACCAAGAGTTTAGGGTCTGACAGAGACCTGGTGGAATGTTCTACATGACCCGGATCTGAACAGTACATTACTGGAGGGAGAGAGGGAGGGGGAGAGAGGGAGAGAGGGAGAGAGAGAGAGAGTTGAGGGGGGTAGAAGTAGAGAAAGAAAGAGACAGAGAGAGAAGAGCAAGGGAGAAAAATGAAATAAGTTAGCTAAATATAGATGATTGTTAATGTAATAATTGATAGGTACAAATTTCAAAGCAGTAGTAGGAGTTAAGGTTAATATACACATTCATGTTATGAACTTATCGTTCAATTTGTCGTTATCGTGGTAATTCAGTCAATTTATCGTGAAATTGATTTTTGTCCATATCGCCCAGCTCTAACTAACACACACACACACGCACGCACGCACGCACGCACACACACACACACACACCAACCCCCTCTCGTTAACTCACTCTTCTCGCAGAAGGGGGGCTGTGTGCTCCAGGTGAGGTCTAGCTGACAGGTCAGAGTCTCTCGTCCAACCAGGTCATAGCCGGGGTCACACTGGTAGGTGATGCGAGCACCCCGCACCAGGGCAGTATGGGACGTGGTCTTCCAGCCATTCTGGATCTCCGGGAGGTCCGGGCACGAGTCGTTACGGGACACCTCTGTTACCATGGAGACACACAGACACATGGAACTTTCATTTATAAACGCTTTCTGTGATTTATATAAAATGTATTCATTTCTAGGCTTTAGACATTTTGTTTTTGTGTGTATACAGTATTCCAGTGTGTTTCTGTGTAACTGGTCCACTGGGATGAGCAAGTCAGGCTTCTTGGTTCAATTATTAATTTATATTGACTGGCTTTCTCATTTATCTAGCTAGCTATCCTCTACTGTGCCTTCACACACACGCTGCACACGGACACACACACACACACGCAAAATAACAAAGGAGAAGTAAGGATGTTGCAGTAAGGATGTCTTTCTGATTCTCTCACTGGGGAAAGAAGTCCTCACAAGGATAGTAAAACAAGGAAAATGGGGGACATTTCGCCGGGTCCCCACAAGGAAAAACGCCATTTTGAGCTTCGAGGTTAGGTTTAGGGTTAGAATTAGGGTTTGGGGTTTAGGTTAAGGAAAATAGGATTTCGAATGGGAATCAATTGTTAGTAAAACAAACATTTGTGTGTGTGTAGGGATGTGTAAAGTGTACATGTAGAATGATTGAGTGTGCATCATTTATGTGCATAATGTGATTTTATGTTTGTGTTTCCTTGTGTGAACGAGAAGTGCATTCCAAGTAACTGTGTATCTGTGAAGGATGGTGAGACAAATAGGATGTGATTGAATAAGGGCACACACACACAGAGAGAGAGACAGAGAGAGACAGAGAGAGAGACAGAGAGAGACAGAGAGAGAGCGAGAGAGAGAGAGAGAGAGAGAGAGAGAGAGAGAGAGAACAAAGTGAAGGAAGAGAGAAGGGTAGACGAGACAGAAATAGAGTCTTTCCTCATCCTCCTCTTTATCTCTCTCTGTCCCTTTTTCACTCTCTGACTCTGTTTCAACTCGGCTGCCAACTAGGCTATATCCCATTCAGCTATACTTCCAATATTGGCTACCATCTCTCATAAATTAATCTTGTCCCTCACTTTCTCCTCCTTCTTTCTTTATTTTCTTCCCTTTCCTCCCTCCCTTTTTCCTCTCCTCTCCATCACCGTCTCTTACCCATGTAGTTGATGATGAAACCCTCTCCCTTGCCGAAAACGAGGCCGGCAGGGTCGGAGTGGAAGGTCACGGTGAGGTCAGGGGTTGTGGACTGTATCTTGAAAGGCCCGGCCCCGCCCACGTACTGGCCCAGAATATGGGGGGTGACCTCATCACCATCCATGATGGTCAACATGTCACTGTCACTCAGGTTCAAACTGGAGGGGGGGGGGGGGGGGGGGGATGGAGAGAGACAGAGAGTTATAGTTGTTGAATCACTTACCAATTCTGACAGATGTTTCTAAATGTATTTTTGTCCCAGAGTAAATGATATGAGTGCATATGGTATCAGCTCCGTGTGGCTGACTCAGTGTGAGGTAATGGTGTAAGAGTCTACAGGCTGGATGAATCAAATGGAATGCTGGGAGCTGATGACCTCAGAGGCTGGCTAATGAGTAACACCTGGCTAGTGTAACAACCCCTTACCATCATTATTCTGACAGGTGGTTGGTGTGTGTGTGTGCGTCTGTCTGTATATTTGTGTGTGAGTGTGTGTATATCACTCACAGCTGTACTTCGAGCAGTACGCGCTTGTCCTCCCCTACATGTATCCTCCAGCTGCAGTCCTCTCCCTCTCCATACCACTCTGGCCAGTTAGGAGACAGGATAACACCCCCTGGACCTGCCAGGTCCCCCCCACACAGAGCTGGAGATGGGGGAGGGGAAAGGGAGAGAAGGGGAGGGGGGAGAGAAAAGGTGAGGAGAGGGTGAGGGAGGAAGGGAGGGAGGGGAGAAAGAAGGGGGAGAGTGATGAGATATCCCAATTAAACAGTGTCTCAGATATCAGAACTCTCTCAACACACACACACACACACACACACACACACACACACACACACACAATCTCCTTCCCACACACACCTTTGCAGAGTGGTTCCGTGTCGTTCCAGTATGGATCTCTGGCATTGATACACTCTATGACGGGCGGCCCCTGCTCCAGGGAGTGACCAGGATCACAGCTGAACTGCACCACAGCTCCAACTCCATAGACCTGGTCAGTGGTGCTGAAGTTACCATTCTGCAGGTAGGGCTCATAACAGTGCCCACGCTCAAAAGCTGCAGAGGGGAAGGAAAGGAAAGGAGAGGGGGAGGTGATGGTTGAGGAGAGGAGAGGGGGAGGACAGGAGGATGAGAGAGCTGAGGTTAGACAGAAAGGTTATGAAATAATGTGTTTATACATGTGTGTGTGCTCTTACCTTCATAACGGATGTTGAAGCCTGTATTGTGGTTAGGTTGGTCTGTGATGAACTGAACCCTGACTGCTGGACCCTCACTGATCACCCCTTCAAATGGTATTGGACCACCCCGCCCAGAGTCAAACAGCACCACAGACCCAGCATCCAGACCGCTCCATAACACAAGTCTGGGGGGGAGAAATGTAAATGTATTATAGCACAATCACAGGTTACACATTCACATTCAAATCTCTCTCACTCACTCACTCACTCACTCACTCACTCACTCACTCACTCACTCACTCACTCACTCACTCACTCACTCACTCACTCACTCACTCACTCACCTGTCAGTGGGTTCGAGGGCCAGTCTCTCCAGGTGCAGGTGTAGTCTCTGTGCAGTGGGGGCCTCCAGGGACCAGGAGCAGGAGCGGTCATGGGTGGCGGTGGGACCCAGGCGGGGAGAGGGGGACAAGATTCTCCCTACTGTAGCGTTTTTCACTGACCCTCCACACAGCGCTATGGAGGAACAGGTGTGATGGTGATGATTAGAGTTGATGTGTCTCCCCAGCTCTGCAGCTGGGCATGTTGTTGCTCCAGACTGCAGCAAAGCATTGAAATGTGGGTGTGTGTGTTCCTGTGTGTGCGTGTGTCTCCCTCTCCTCCCTACCTCTACAGCTTGGCTCCTTGCTGCTCCAGACAGGCAGAGATGTGTTGAGACAGATGAGTGCCACTGCCCCCTGCAGGTGGTAGCCCATATGGCAGTGGAAGCGGGCAGTGCCCCCTGGCAGCAAGTCCAGCACGGACACCTCCCCAAAGTGAGGCCTCCTCGGCAGGGCACAGCTCAGACGGAATACTGCCAGGGGGAAAGAGAAGGGTAGAGTGAGAAAGATAGAAGGTAAAATAAGAAGAGAGAAGAGGAGCGAGAGAGATTTCCATTCTCTATGCGCTTATCTCAAATCCATTTTCACCTTAGTCTATTTTATGCTATTCTATTCAATAGTTGGCTTCCTGGTCTAATTTGATCTGAGATGACTACTACTCTCTCCTCTTCTATCCTATCATCTCTCCCTTCTGCTAAATCCTTCTCCCTCCTGTATCCTGATTCTGCCTCGTCGACCCTACTCTCCTCCCTTACCGCATCCTATGACTCGCATTGTCCTCTTTCATCCGGGCCGGCTCGGCCCGCCTGTCCTGCTCCGTGGCAGAGTGACTCATTGTGAGCTTACAGAACAGGCCTGCGGGCAGCTGAGCGAAAATGGAGGAAAACTAAACTTCAGGAGGACCTATTATCCTTTCACTTCCTCCTCTCTGCCTTCTCTTCCTCTGTATCCGCTGCTAAAGCCACTTTCTACCACTCTAAATGTCAAGCTTCTGCCTCTAATCATAGGAAACTTTTTTACACCTTCTCCTCCATCCTTAATCCTCCACCCCTCCCTCTCTGTGGATGACTTTGTCAACTACTTTGAAAATAAAGTTCACGACATCTGCTACTTATTCACTCAGCCTATTGAGTCCACTGGTCTCACTCACAAAGAACTCCCATATGCCTCTTTCTCCCCTCTCTCTCCAGATGAAATCCTGCGACTAGTGAGGTCTGGCCGCCCAAAAACCTGCCTGCCCGCTCGACCCCATCCCCTCCTCCAGACCATCGATGGAGACATGTTCCCATCCCTCATCAACTCATCCCTGACCACTGGCTGCATCACCTCTGACTTCAAAATGGCCCGAGTCGCTCCCCTCCTCAAGAACCCAACACTCGACTAATCCGACATCAAAAACTATAGACCTTTATCCCTTCTTTCTTTTCTTTCCAAAACACTTGAGGGTGTTGTTTCTGATCAACTTATCTCTCTGATCTCATTCTCCCTCTCAGAACGATCTTCTTAACCCTAACCAGTCAGGCTTCAAGACAGGTCACTCAACCGGGACTGCTTTTCTCTGTCACGGAGGCTCTCCGCACTGCCAAAGCTGACTTCTCTCCCCATCTTCCTGCCTTCGATACCATGAACCATCAGATCCTCCTCTCCAGCCTCTCAGGGCTGGGCGTCTCAGGCTCTGCCTCCTCTCCAGCCTCTCAGGGCTGGGCGTCTCAGGCTCTGCCTCCTCTCCAGCCTCTCAGGGCTGGGCGTCTCAGGCTCTGCCTCCTCTCCAGCCTCTCAGGGCTGGGCGTCTCAGGCTCTGCCTCCTCTCCAGCCTCTCAGGGCTGGGCGTCTCAGGCTCTGCACAATCTTGGACTGCATCCTACCTGGGCAGGCCGCTCCTACCAGGTGACATGGAAAGGATCTGTGTTTGCACCATGTATTCTCACTACTGGTGTCCCCCAGGGCTCGGTTCTAGAATCTCTCCTCTTCTCTCTATACACCAAGTTACTAGGCTCTGTCATATCCTCACATGGTCTCTCCTATCATTGCTATGTGGATAATACTCAACTACTTTCTCCTTCCCCCCTTCTGACACCCAGGTGGCGACATGCATCTCTGCGTGCCTGGCAGATATCTCAACTTTGATGTCGGGCCCACCACCTCAAGCTCAACAAGGAGACACTTTTCCTCCCTGGGAAGGCCTGCCCGCTCAAAGACCTCTCCGTCATGGTTGACAACTCCAGTGTCGCCCTCCGAGACCCTGGACAACACCTGTCATTCTCCGCAAACTTCAAAGCAGTGAATCGCTCCTGCAGGTTCATGCTCTACAACATCCTTAGCGTACAACTCTACCTCACACAGGAAGTGGCGCAGGTCCTAATCCAGGCTCTTGTCCTCTCCCGTCTGGACTACTGCAACTCGCTATTGGCTGGGTTCCCCTCTTGTGCCATCAAACCCCTGCAACTTATCCAGAACGCTGCAGCCCACCTGGTTTTCAACCTTCCCAAGTTCTCTCCTGTCACCCCGCTCGCACCTACTACAAGACCATGGTGCTTACCTACGTTACAGCAAGAGGAACAGCCCCTCCCTACCTTCAGGCTATGCTCAAACCCTGCATCCCAACCCGAGCACTCCGTTCTGCCACCTCAGGTCTCTTAGACCTCCCACATCTACGGGTGGGCAGCTCCCGCTCAGCCCTGTCCAAGCTCTTCTCTGTCCTGGCATCCCAATGGTGGAACTAGCTTACCCCTGAAGCTAGGATAGCAGAGCCCCAACCAATCTTCCGAAAACATCTCAAACAGTATCTTAAATAATCCTCCTCCTCACCTCGACCCCCCCCCAAATAAAATAAAATAAAAACCTGAAACCCCCCCTCCTTCTAGCTCGGACTCTACTGAATGTACTTTCTATACCTGTGATATGTGGTTGTCCTACCTATCTTACAATGAATGCACTAACTGTAAATTGCTTTGGATAAGAGCGTCTGCTAAATGACTAAAATAAAAAAAAAATAAAAAAATGGATAGGCCAGACTAATGGTTATATGACTGGACATGCCAGACTAATGGTTATATGACTGGACATGCCAGACTAATGGTTATATGACTGGACATGCCAGACTAATGGATATATGACTGGACAGGCCAGACTAATGGATATATGACTGGACAGGCCAGACTAATGGTTATATGACTGGACAGGCCAGACTAATGGTTATATGACTGGACAGGCCAGACTAATGGTTATATGACTGGACAGGCCAGACTAATGGTTATATGACTGGACAGGCCAGACTAATGGTTATATGACTGGACAGGCCAGACTAATGGTTATATGACTGGACAGGCCAGACTAATGGTTATATGACTGGACAGGCCAGACTAATGGTTATATGACTGGACAGGCCAGACTAATGGTTATATGACTGGACAGGCCAGACTAATGGTTATATGACTGGACAGGCCAGACTAATGGTTATATGACTGGACAGGCCAGACTAATGGTTATATGACTGGACAGGCCAGACTAATGGATATATGACTGGACAGGCCAGACTAATGGTTATATGACTGGACAGGCCAGACTAATGGTTATATGACTGGACAGGCCAGACTAATGGTTATATGACTGGACAGGCCAGACTAATGGTTATATGACTGGACAGGCCAGACTAATGGATATATGACTGGACAGGCCAGACTAATGGTTATATGACTGGACAGGCCAGACTAATGGTTATATGACTGGACAGGCCAGACTAATGGTTATATGACTGGACAGGCCAGACTAATGGTTATATGACTGGACAGGCCAGACTAATGGTTATATGACTGGACAGGCCAGACTAATGGTTATATGACTGGACAGGCCAGACTAATGGATATATGACTGGACAGGCCAGACTAATGGATATATGACTGGACAGGCCAGACTAATGGATATATGACTGGACAGGCCAGACTAATGGATATATGACTGGACAGGGCAGAATAATGGTTATATGACTGGACAGGCCAGACTAATGGTTATATGACTGGACATGCCAGACTAATGGTTATATGACTGGACAGGCCAGACTAATGGATATATGACTGGACAAGCCAGACTAATGGATATATGACTGGACAGGCCAGACTAATGGATATATGACTGGACAGGCCAGACTAATGGATATATGACTGGACAAGCCAGACTAATGGATATATGACTGGACAGGCCAGAATAATGGTTATATGACTGGACAGGCCAGACTAATGGATATATGACTGGACAGGCCAGACTAATGGATATATGACTGGACAGGCCAGAATAATGGATATATGACTGGACATGCCAGAATAATAGAGAGAGGAGAGGACAGGCCAGGTGAAAGGCAAGTAGTTTGCCACGTTAGCTCCATCTATCCATTCCTGTCCTATCTGAACTGACACAGACAGTACACCAGTGTGAGATGACAGAGGAAGACATTACAGGTGTGACACACACACACACACACACACACACACACACACACACACACACACACACACACGAAAACCAATTAATCACAGCTAATCAGTTAATTGATACGACATCCAATCACAGTGCTAATTGATTACAAAACAAGATTAAGTGGTTTGGCCATTAATAGATCAGTTGGACAGAGAATCAACAGCCCCTTAGTAGATAGGACCTAATGAAGGCTTTGAATTAAAAACATGAACAATTTTGTGTGTGTGTGTGTGACTGTGTGTGATTGTGTGTGTGTGTGTGATTGTGTGTGTGCTCACTTTGGTAGTGTAGCTGGAACATGCCCATGCTCCCATCAGGCGAGGAGCGGTAATATACTGAGATGATATTGGTCGGACTTCGGATCACCTGACCCTCCACCAGCAGTGTGTGATTGGCCAGAACCAGCAAGGCCCCGCCCTCATCCACCCCTCTGATTGACAGCTGCTCTCCCTCTGACAGATTCACACTCTTCACCTAAGAGAGAGAGAAGAGCGGGGTTGAGAGGAAGGAAAAAGAAAGGCAGACAGTGCGAGATAAAGGGGAGGGGCAGACAGTGCGAGATAAAGGGGAGGGGCAGACAGTGCGAGATAAAGGGGAGAGGCAGACAGTGCGAGATAAAGGGGAGAGGCAGACAGTGCGAGATAAAGGGGAGAGGCAGACAGTGCGAGATAAAGGGGAGAGGCAGACAGTGCGAGATAAAGGGGAGGGGCAGACAGTGCGAGATAAAGGGGAGGGGCAGACAGTGCGAGATAAAGGGGAGGGGCAGACAGTGCGAGATAAAGGGGAGGGGCAGACAGTGCGAGATAAAGGGGAGGGGCAGACAGTGCGAGATAAAGGGGAGGGGCAGACAGTGCGAGATAAAGGGGAGGGGCAGACAGTGCGAGATAAAGGGGAGGGGCAGACAGTGCGAGATAAAGGGGAGGGGCAGACAGTGCGAGATAAAGGGGAGGGGCAGACAGTGCGAGATAAAGGGGAGGGGCAGACAGTGCGAGATAAAGGGGAGGGGCAGACAGTGCGAGATAAAGGGGAGGGGCAGACAGTGCGAGATAAAGGGGAGGGACAGACAGTGCGAGATAAAGGGGAGGGACAGACAGTGCGAGATAAAGGGGAGGGGCAGACAGTGCGAGATAAAGGGGAGGGGCAGACAGTGCGAGATAAAGGGGAGAGGCAGACAGTGAGTGAGAATTCTCAGAAACCATGTTATCGATACTGTTAATGACACTGCACATCTCTTCTGAGATCTCTTCTTAGAGCTTGACTGCAATAAAGAGGACCTGGAACAGCACCAGTGTTGTGTGGAGGAAGGCCCGAGAAATTGCCAAAGACTCCAGCCACCCAAGCCATAGACTGTTCACTCTGCTGCTGTCCGGCAAATGGTACCGAAGCATAGGGTCCCGGACCAACAGACTCCAAGACAGCTTCTACCCCCAAGCCATAGGACTGTTGAATAGCCAGACTGCTAAATGTCAATTAATGGTACCCGAACTATCTGCACTGACTCTATCTTGCACTGACCCTACGCACACTCACTAGACTATATATACACACACACCATATACACACTCACTCACACATACTACACCGTCACTGCTACTCTGTTCTATATTTTACTCTTATTATTATCTATCCTGATGCGTAGTCACTTTACCCTGCATTCATGTACATACAGTATCTACCTCAAATACCTTGTACCCCTGCACATTTTTCTGGTACTCCCTGTATATATCTCCACATTTTCTGGTACTGGTACTCCCTGTATATAGCTCCACATTTTCTGGTACTGGTACTCCCTGTATATAGCTCCACATTGATCTGGTACTGGTACTCCCTGTTTATAGCTCCACATTGATCTAGTACTGGTACTCCCTGTATATAGCTCCACATTGATCTGGTACTCCCTGTATATAGCTCCACATTGATCTGGTACTGGTACTCCCTGTATATAGCTCCACATTGATCTGGTACTGGTACTCCCTGTATATAGCTCCACATTGATCTGGTACTGGTACTCCCTGTATATAGCTCCACATTGATCTGGTACTGGTACTCCCTGTATATAGCTCCACATTGATCTGGTACTGGTACTCCCTGTATATAGCTCCACATTGATCTGGTACTGGTACTCCCTGTATATAGCTCCACATTGATCTGGTACTGGTACTCCCTGTATATAGCTCCACATTGATCTGGTACTGGTACTCCCTGTATATAGCTCCACATTGATCTGGTACTGGTACTCCCTGTATATAGCTCCACATTGATCTGGTATTCTTGTGCATTTTATTTTATCCCTCTTGTGTTAGTTATATATATATTTTTTTTCTTTCTTTTTGTTTTACTCTGTATCATTGGGAAAGGTTCGTCAGCAAGCATTTCACTGTAAAGTATACACCAGTTTAATTTGGCGCATGTGATAAATACAATTTGATTTGATTTGATTTGGAGGGCAGGGTGCTGTACCAGCAGACATCACTAGGGGTCAGAGACAATCCTGAGATCAATACAGAGTCAACAATCACAACGCAGTCTGTGTCAGTGTCTGTGTCATTGACTATATTTTTTATATCGAAAGTAAGCGTACGTTATTTAAAAACACCTTGTTTTCTGAGCAATCTTTCAAATTATTAGGACATGTAAACAGCTTAATCGGCGTTCCAGCGGTATATTTGATCTGATCATGTATGCAATGTATGCATCTTATAAGTAGTTTTCACATACAAACTTATGCATGTAACAGCCCTCAGTGAAAGCGCATTTGTGTATGTCTGTGTCAGTGCATGCGTGTGTTTGTGTTGTTTACCTGTAGCTCGACTCCATAGCCTGTGTACACAGTGACGGTGTATGTACAGTGTAGGAATGTTCCATCTGGGAGGGGGGGGTCGTCAGAAGAGTCTATGTATCCCTCGGGGTCGGAGAAATTCACCATACAGCCAGACACAGCTAGAGATAAGAGGAGAGGACAAACATCGATTTAACAATACAATATTTGAGAAATGTATTTCACAGTGTAATCCAGGATGCTGGTGAGATAAGCACATCTCTGTCTTCAGTGAGAGAAAGGTCAACAACATCAACAACTGCTTTCTGTAAAAGGACAGGGTGTTCTCTGACATTGATGATGCTCTAGTCTAGTCTAATGCAGAGGTTGGAACCAGTTCAGGGAACAGAACTGAAAACCAGAAAATAACGACATTGTTCAAGGAACAGAACCGGGAACGAAAGTGATCAATACTGTTCTGGAACAGAACCGTTATTTTAAAAGCATGGAAACCGGTTAATAAAGTATTGTTTATGTTCCGGGTATATTTCCCTGTCCCACAAACAAACGTAACAAAACGCCTATGCAAAGTCCTCCCTGTGTCAATCAGAAACTTCTTCGAGTGTCCATGAGTAGGCAACCTGCCGCTACCGCTCCGAAGCATAGGCTACTGTAGCCTATTGACGATAGCTACATGCATGATTCGGAAGATAGGGAGAGATTTTTCATTAGAAAAGAATGGATTTGGCCTCCCGAGTGGCGCAGTGGTCTAAGGCACTGCATCACAGTGCTAGAGGCGTTACTACAGACCCAGGTTTGATCCCGGGCTGTATCCCAACCGGCCGTGATCGGGAGTCCCATAGGGCGGCGCACAATTGGCCCAGCGTCGTCTGGGTTAAGGGAGGGTACTTTTCTATGCTAGTTAGGGATACTATAATTATCACATTTCACATTGGATTCATTAACTACAAAAAGGTAAGACATGTTTTTATTCCGGTGCGCGCTCTGCATGCACAAGCTTGTTAGCTAGCTAGCTCTGGTCCAACGTTAAGCCAACTCTCTGAAGTTCAAAGACATTCAAAGTTGCTCCATAGAAGCCGCTCTGCATAGGTATAATTCTGTGGGCCTAATTCAGATAATGCATGCCATAACAAGATGTCCTTCACCCTCTCTCGCTCTCTCCCGCAAAATGTTAAGTTGCATCTCGTGCCCTACACTTATCTTTCCATCAAGCCCGTAAACAACTTTAGCATAGTAAACTGCTCTATCCACACTGATTGGTGAAGTTTAATTTAATTTAATGAGCCAAAAAATGTATTAAAAATAAGGATTTCAGAGGTTTAAAGATGAACAGAAATGGAACGATATAAACCGTAACTTTTTTTTGGTTCAAACCAGTTAGGAACTTTATTTTGCTGGTCGGAACTGAAAAAATAATGTTTCTGTTCAGAACGAAAAGATAGAAAATAATTTTGGTTCCAACCCCTGGTCTAATGTATACCACTTATACCCGGTGAAGATGTTTCTGCATCCACGTCTGTGTCTGCGTCCACGGTCGCCATGACGATAGTGGTGACTTCATCTCGCTGTCCCGGCAGTGTGTGTGTCACGGGCTGAGAGGAGGAGGTGAGGGGGTTGCTGTCGGGCTGGGAGGGCTGTGAAGGGAGGGGTGGTCTGCTGTCGTGGGGTTGTGAAACTGGGGGTTGTATCCTCTTCAACAGACCCTGTTGATCCAGAGACAAACTTCCAGAAAGGCCCCCTGTGCTCATTTCTCTCCCCAGGACAGGCAGCAGGTCCTGGGGCAGAGCTGAGGGCAGGACCATTCCCCCTGTCTGGGAGAAGAGATGATCCTTCTGAGCCAGGACTGACTCTAACAGATCACCAGCGGCACTCATCCCCACCCCGGGCCCTAACCCAGCCTCGGGCCCTCTCCCCCTGGGTGAGATTCTGTCTGTGTTCCCTATGGCTGGAGAGGGGGAGGAGGGTGGAGGTGTGGGGTCAATCTCAGCTAGAGAAACACAGAGAGAGACAAAGAGAAAACGAAAGAGAGAACGAAAGAGAGAAAGAGTGAGACTCAGGTAACATTTTCCAGGGGTCATGCAGTCTTGACACTAGCGCTGCTTTTAGCTCTGGGAATAATTGTACTCTCATTTCCACTCTGTTAGGTCAGAGCTGGAGCGCCAAGGGTTCTCTATCTGTTCCAGTGTCTGTTCCAGTGTCTGTTCCACTGTTATCAGGACTACTGTCTGTTCCACTGTCTGTTCAACTGTTATCAGGACTACTGTAGGCTACACTGTCTGTTCCACTGTTATCAGGACTACTGTCTGTTCCACTGTCATCAGAACTACTGTCTGTTCCACTGTCATCAGAACTACTGTCTGTTCCACTGTCATCAGGACTACTGTCTGTTCCACTGTCATCAGGACTACTGTCTGTTCCACTGTCATCAGGACTACAGTCTCTTCTACTGTTATCAGGACTACTTTCTCTTCTACTGTTATCAGGACTACTTTCTCTTCTACTGTTATCAGGACTACTGTCTTTTCTACTGTTATCAGGACTAATGTCTGTTCCACTGTTATCAGGACTACTGTCTGTTCCACTGTTATCAGGACTAATGTCTGTTCTACTGTTATCAGGACTACTTTCTCTTCTACAGTTATCAGGACTACTTTCTCTTCTACTGTTATCAGAACTAATGTCTGTTCTACTGTTATCAGGACTACTTTCTCTTCTACTGTTATCAGGACTACTTTCTCTTCTACTGTTATCAGGACTACTTTCTCTTCTACTGTTATCAGGACTACTTTCTCTTCTACTGTTATCAGGACTACTTTCTCTTCTACTGTTATCAGGACTACTTTCTCTTCTACTGTTATCAGGACTACTTTCTCTTCTACTGTTATCAGGACTACTTTCTCTTCTACTGTTATCAGGACTACTTTCTCTTCTACTGTTATCAGGACTACTGTCTTTTCTACTGTTATCAGGACTAATGTCTGTTCCACTGTTATCAGGACTACTGTCTCTTCTACTGTTATCAGGACTACTGTCTGTTCCACTGTTATCAGGACTAATGTCTGTTCTACTGTCTGTTCTACTGTTATCAGGACTACTGTCTCTTCTACTGTTATCAGGACTACTTTCTCTTCTACTGTTATCAGGACTACTGTCTCTTCTACTGTTATCAGGACTACTGTCTGTTCCACTGTTATCAGGACTAATGTCTGTTCTACTGTCTGTTCTACTGTTATCAGGACTACTGTCTCTTCTACTGTTATCAGGACTACTTTCTCTTCTACTGTTATCAGGACTACTGTCTCTTCTACTGTTATCAGGACTACTGTCTGTTCCACTGTTATCAGGACTAATGTCTGTTCTACTGTCTGTTCTACTGTTATCAGGACTACTGTCTCTTCTACTGTTATCAGGACTACTGTCTGTTCCACTGTTATCAGGACTACTGTCTGTTCCACTGTTATCAGGACTAATGTCTCTTCTACTGTTATCAGGACTACTTTCTCTTCTACAGTTATCAGGACTACTTTCTCTTCTACTGTTATCAGAACTAATGTCTGTTCTACTGTTATCAGGACTAATGTCTGTTCTACTGTCTGTTCCACTGTTATCAGGACTACTGTCTCTTCTACTGTTATCAGGACTACTGTCTGTTCCACTGTTATCAGGACTAATGTCTGTTCTACTGTCTGTTCTACTGTTATCAGGACTACTGTCTCTTCTACTGTTATCAGGACTACTGTCTGTTCCACTGTTATCAGGACTACTGTCTCTTCTACTGTTATCAGGACTACTTTCTCTTCTACTGTTATCAGGACTACTTTCTCTTCTACTGTTATCAGAACTAATGTCTGTTCTACTGTTATCAGGACTACTTTCTCTTCTACTGTTATCAGGACTACTTTCTCTTCTACTGTTATCAGGACTACTTTCTCTTCTACTGTTATCAGGACTACTTTCTCTTCTACTGTTATCAGGACTACTTTCTCTTCTACTGTTATCAGGACTACCTTCTCTTCTACTGTTATCAGGACTACTGTCTTTTCCACTGTTATCAGGACTAATGTCTGTTCCACTGTCATCAGGACTACTGTCTGTTCCACTGTTATCAGGACTAATGTCTGTTCTACTGTCTGTTCTACTGTTATCAGGACTACAGTCTGTTCTACTGTTATCAGGACTACTTTCTCTTCTACTGTTATCAGGACTACTGTCTCTTCTACTGTTATCAGGACTACTGTCTGTTCCACTGTTATCAGGACTAATGTCTGTTCTACTGTCTCTTCTACTGTTATCAGGACTACTGTCTCTTCTACTGTTATCAGGACTACTTTCTCTTCTACTGTTATCAGGACTACTGTCTCTTCTACTGTTATCAGGACTACTGTCTGTTCCACTGTTATCAGGACTAATGTCTGTTCTACTGTCTGTTCTACTGTTATCAGGACTACTGTCTGTTCCACTGTTATCAGGACTAATGTCTGTTCTACTGTCTGTTCTACTGTTATCAGGACTACTGTCTCTTCTACTGTTATCAGGACTACTGTCTCTTCTACTGTTATCAGGACTACTACTGTCTCTTCTACTGTTATCAGGACTACTACTGTCTCTTCTACTGTTATCAGGACTACTACTGTCTCTTCTACTGTTATCAGGACTACTGTCTGTTCCACTGTTATCAGGACTACTGTCTGTTCCACTGTTATCAGGACTAATGTCTGTTCTACTGTTATCAGGACTACTGTCTCTTCTACTGTTATCAGGACTACTGTCTCTTCTACTGTTATCAGGACTACTGTCTGTTCCACTGTTATCAGGACTAATGTCTGTTCTACTGTCAGTTCTACTGTTATCAGGACTACAGTCTGTTCTACTGTTATCAGGACAACAGTCTGTTCTACTGTTATCAGGACAACAGTCTGTTCTACTGTTATCGGGACAACAGTCTGTTCCGCTGTTATCGGGACAACAGTCTGTTCCGCTGTTATCGGGACTACAGTCTGTCCCGCTGTTATCGGGACTACAGTCTGTCCCGCTGTTATCGGGACTACAGTCTGTCCCGCTGTTATCGGGACTACCGTCGGGACTACCGCCTGTTCCGCTGTTATCGGGACTACCGTCGGGACTACCGCCTGTTCCGCTGTTATCGGGACTACCGTCGGGACTACCGCCTGTTCCGCTGTCGTCGTCGGGACTACCGCCTGTTCCGCTGTCGTCGTCGGGACTACCGCCTGTTCCGCTGTCGTCGTCGGGACTACCGCCTGTTCCGCTGTCGTCGTCGGGACTACCGCCTGTTCCGCTGTCGTCGTCGGGACTGCCGCCTGTTCCGCTGTCGTCGTCGGGACTGCCGCCTGTTCCGCTGTCGTCGTCGGGACTGCCGCCTGTTCCGCTGTCGTCGTCGGGACTGCCGCCTGTTCCGCTGTCGTCGTCGGGACTGCCGCCTGTTCCGCTGTCGTCGTCGGGACTGCCGTCTGTTCTACTGTTATCAGGACTACAGTCTGTTCTACTGTTATCGGGACTACAGTCTGTTCCGCTGTTATCGGGACTACAGTCTGTTCCGCTGTTATCGGGACAACAGTCTGTTCCGCTGTTATCGGGACAACAGTCTGTTCCGCTGTTATCGGGACAACAGTCTGTTCCGCTGTTATCGGGACAACAGTCTGTTCCGCTGTTATCGGGACAACAGTCTGTTCCGCTGTTATCGGGACTACAGTCTGTCCCGCTGTTATCGGGACTACCGTCGGGACTACAGTCTGTCCCGCTGTTATCGGGACTACCGTCGGGACTACCGCCTGTTCCGCTGTCGTCGTCGGGACTACCGCCTGTTCCGCTGTCGTCGTCGGGACTACCGCCTGTTCCGCTGTCGTCGTCGGGACTACCGCCTGTTCCGCTGTCGTCGTCGGGACTACCGCCTGTTCCGCTGTCGTCGTCGGGACTACCGCCTGTTCCGCTGTCGTCGTCGGGACTACCGCCTGTTCCGCTGTCGTCGTCGGGACTACCGCCTGTTCCGCTGTCGTCGTCGGGACTACCGCCTGTTCCGCTGTCGTCGTCGGGACTACCGCCTGTTCCGCTGTCGTCGTCGGGACTACCGCCTGTTCCGCTGTCGTCGTCGGGACTACCGCCTGTTCCGCTGTCGTCGTCGGGACTACCGCCTGTTCCGCTGTCGTCGTCGGGACTACCGCCTGTTCCGCTGTCGTCGTCGGGACTACCGCCTGTTCCGCTGTCGTCATCGGGACTACCGTCTGTTCTACTGTTATCAGGACTACTGTCTGTTCTACTGTTATCAGGACTACTGGGCTTATCTGGCATCAAGTTGACCAGCCCAGCACAATACACCTGCTCTCTACTGCACACACACACACTCGCATAGGCAGATCACAGACTTTCTGGGCGAAGAGTGACAGGTTAGGCAGTCAAGCATGACCGGGGGGGTGGGGGGGGTGAAGAAAAGCATAGACAGGCACACTGCTCCCACGCATGCTAAAAGGCCATCTCCAACAGCTCAGCACTAAAAACGACAGAACAGCACACACACACACACACACACACACACACACACACACACACACACACTTACTTACTTCATGGCCAGTGTATCACTGTATTGCTGCCTCTCCATTCTAACAAAACCACTGGATCACATAACACCTGCTCTCAGAACAGGCTTATTTTTAAAAGCACACATCCTCACACTGACAAAAACAGCTTTTAACTTTAAAGCGTCAGTAGAAACAATAACAAAGCGGACTCCCATCCCTGGTTCGGTAAAAAGCTGAGGGATGGGTCTGAAGAAATGTAACCTCACTTGAATTCATAGACAGAGCTATGGATGCAATGCCTGACCATCCATGATATGAAAATGACGGTTTTAACCATAGTTTCGGACTATATAGTGTTTGTTTACATTTTCTTTGTTTTCAAACGTTGGAGTAAAACAACCGTACATTTTGGGTTCTGATGGGGTACTAAGATATATATATTCTTCAACAATCAATGGGTACATATCATACATTTTTAAGTCTAAAAATGTATGTTGCAACTGCTGATTGCCCCTTTAATAGTGTCTGTTGTGTCTACTCCACCCATCAAACCTTCATCAGCCACCAACAAACACATGCCTGGCTGATTTCTTCTTTACAGATAAACAGGAGATGTGGAAGACATGTCAACATGTGTGCCTGATCTGATACAAAAATACTTTTTATTCCTTGAACACTAAATGCTTTTGTACAGTACATTTCATTTTCTCAGCAGAGCTCTGTGTGTTGTATAAGAGTAAATCCGTTGGGGGAGTTATATTGTAAATGTGTGACTATAGCGTACACTGTGTACATTTACTTTGTCTCTCTCTACCCATCTACACTTCTAGTCTAGAAGTGGGTCAGACCGAACCACCACCATCTGGATCCAAAGGCTCAGCACAGGAACCCCACGCTTTGTCTTTACAAACGGCACGTTGCAGAAGTTTCCGTAGCCTGGCGTCCTTGATCAACCAAATCTAATCTATTCAGTTTCACCAAAATAACGTTTCCAGTCAACAGAGGCATATTCAGTACCTCTAGACACAATACTTAAATGTGTCCTTCGCTATCAAATATGGGCTTAAAACATGTTTTTATCCATGGTCTTCCATATTCCGCCTGTGGGTGCCATTGTAGTCCATTCTAGACCACGCAGTCAAGAGAAAGTATGCTACAGTGTAATCTCCCACTTCTACAGGTATAAAATGGGAGAGCCTGGATAAAATCTGGTTTTAAACGCTTGTTTGATAGCGAAGGACACATTCAACACATTGAATCGTAAGTATTGTGCCTAGAAATACTGTATATGCCTCTGTTGACCGGAAACATTATTTTGGTGAAACCAAATAGTTTAGATTAGGTTGACCATGCACACACACACACACACACACTCTCTCTCTCTCTCTCTCTCAGAGCTGGGTACCACATTATCATGTTCCTGATGCAGTGTTCATCACATCCCCCCATTAGCAACCTATTTAGCACCGTGCTGTGAGTGACAGCCTGTGTGACTATGTGCTGACTCATTAACTGTGCCAGATATCCCACTGCATGAGAGTGGAGGAGAGGAAGAAGTCTATAGAGGGTATTCATTGCCATTTGATGTGTGGGAACAATAAAGACATCCAAGGTTATAGAGCTATTCTTGAGCAACTACACTGAAAGAGAATACACAGAAGGCTGTGTGTGTGTGTGTGTGTGTGTGTGTGTGTGTGTGTGTGTGTGTGTGTGTGTGTGTGTGTGTGAGAGACTAAACTGGCAGAGAAAGCAGTAGACAGTTGACTCTATTGTTAGTTAGTCTATTTTTATTGATGTTTTTGTGAGATCTGATTGGCTACGCTGATCACATCTTCCGACCCCAAACTGGCAACCTGGCACCCACTGTAACTATGAAAATACATTCCTGAGCTACCACAACAACACACCATGGAGACGCACTCTCATAACCGCAGCTATGCACGCACACACACACACACACACACACACACACACACACACTCTCACTGGTCAGCTTGAACTAAGGCTGGGTCCAGGAATAAGCCTTTAAACCAAATAGGTATATGGAATGAGGTGGATGGGTGCTTTAGCTCGCCCGCTGAACCGGGTTGGTCGAGTTTGCACCTTAGGGCGTCATGGTTTCAACATAAATGTACAGACGCTGCATAGTGCATACCCGACCCCTGGTAACCTAGGCCAGGATTCAGTCCAATCGGGCTTTGTCTGTGATGCGGCTTTTAAAGGCTGGGAGCTGATAGGCTGATGCTGAGTTGTGTGTTGACTTGTTTCTGGCTGTCAGGCCCTCCACAGAGAACACACAGCTGACCCAATGATTTCATTTGTGAGGTGACACACACACACACACACACACACACACACACACACACTGGTCGATGCTATATGTAACTGGGTGTTTGAATCAGGCTGTGGGTTGGTTGGTGGACTGATTTAAAGGAAAGTAGAGCAGCCATCAAATCGACCAATCAGCAATGACCTCAGAGCAGATCATCAGATACAGCAAACTCCCTCTCAGATACACTGATTCAACACACACTCAACTACAAAACACACACACACACACACACACACACACACACACAACTACAAAACACACACACGGTTCTAAAGCTTTCAGTTCTAAAGCCTTCGGTTCTTGACTCACACCGTCCTCATGCCCTTGTTCAGGATTCAAGGCACGAAGTCCCAGCTGTACCGTGTGTGTGGTGTCAGGTTGATGCTATACCGCCCAGGCATGACCAACGCGGCTGAACAGACGGCATCATCTGTGGTCTCTCTCTCTCTCTCTCTCAGAGCTGGGTACCACATTATCATGTTCCTGATGCAGTGTTCATCACATCCCCCCATTAGCAACCTATTTAGCACCGTGCTGTGAGTGACAGCCTGTGTGACTATGTGCTGACTCATTAACTGTGCCAGATATCCCACTGCATGAGAGTGGAGGAGAGGAAGAAGTCTATAGAGGGTATTCATTGCCATTTGATGTGTGGGAACAATAAAGACATCCAAGGTTATATAGCAAGTCTTGAGCAACTACACTGAAAGAGAATACACAGAAGGCTGTGTGTGTGTGTGTGTGTGTGTGTGTGTGTGTGTGTGTGTGTGTGTGTGTGTGTGTGTGTGTGTGGTGTGTGTGTGTGTCTAAACTGGCAGAGAAAGCAGTAGACAGTTGACTCTATTGTTAGTTAGTCTGTTTTTATTGATGTTTTTGTGAGATCTGATTGGCTACGCTGATCACATCTTCAGACCCCAAACTGGCAACCTGGCACCCACTGTAACTATGAAAATACATTCCTGAGCTACCACAACAACACACCATGGAGACGCACTCTCATAACCGCAGCTATGCACGCACGCACGCACACACACACACACACACACACACACACACACACACACACACACACACACACACACACACGGTCAGCTTGAACTAAGGCTGGGTCCAGGAATAAGCCTTTAACCAGATAGGTCTATGGAATGAGGTGGAAGAGAATGGGTGTCTTAGCTTAGCCACTCAACTGGGTGGGTGGAGTCTGCACTTTAGGCTCGGCTTTTAAAGGCAAAGTTACCGCGTTCGTGGAGACTGCATTCATGGAGAACTCTGCATAGCTGACAAAGTGTGATCAGATTATTATCATTCATGGAGAACTCTGCATAGCTGACAAAGTGTGATCAGATTATTATCATTCATGGAGAACTCTGCATAGCTGACAAAGTGTGATCAGATTATTATCATTCATGGAGAACTCTGCATAGCTGACAAAGTGTGATCAGATTATTATCATTCATGGAGAACTCTGCATAGCTGACAAAGTGTGATCAGATTATTATCATTCATGGAGAACTCTGCATAGCTGACAAAGTGTGATCAGATTATTATCATTCATGGAAAACTCTGCATAGCTGACAAAGTGTGATCAGATTATTATCATTCATGGAGAACTCTGCATAGCTGACAAAGTGTGATCAGATTATTATCATTCATGGAGAACTCTGCATAGCTGACAAAGTGTGATCAAATTATTATCATTCATGGAAAACTCTGCATAGCTGACAAAGTGTGATCAGATTGAATCCCAGCCCTAAAATGAACGCACCAATTGAAATGTTTCTCTAAGGCTGTAAGCCTGATTGGGTGAGTCAACTGAGAGCTGGGCGCTGATAGGCTGATGCTGATTGAGCTGGGAGCTGATGCTGAGTTGGCTTGTTTCTGTCCGTCAGGCCCTCCAGAGAGAATGCACAGCTGACCTAATGATTTCCACAGTGAGCTGATACACAAACACACCGGTCGATCCTATCTGTAACTGGGTGTTTGAGTCAGGCTATGGGTCCCTCTCTCTCATCCTCCTCTATCACTTTATTTATATACCTCCTCCGTACTCCCTCCCTCCCCTCTCATCCCTCTCTCTCTGCCGCCCAGTTCTTCTCTATACAGAGTGTTGTGTAACTATGTATCTCAAGGACAACACAAGTTATTAATAAGCACTATTAGCAAATTACTAATAAGCACTTTCATCATCATTTGTGTCTGCCTACGGTATCCCACTCAACCATTTCTAACAGAGAAGATTCAGTAAAAGCACACTCATGGGAGGATTAACCTTGTCTGAGACCTGAAGACTTGTGTTAGCTCTCCAAGCTGATGCCAAGGTTGGAGCTCAGCGCGGGTAACACATTCACGTTGTGAATAGATGACCTGGGTTCAAATCCGACAGCAGTACTTTAAAATCCTTCTTTCCTTGAAGTAACCTCTGATCTGACTGGATCTATATTCATCTGACTGACACACACATCTATCTCATGCCTTTCTGACATTTCATCCTTAATGATGCACTATGCAGAAATCACACTGCCATTTCCTGTTTTTTGTTGTTGACATTTTTTAAATGTAACCTTTATTTAACCAGGCAAGTCAGTTAAGAACAAATACTTATTTACAATGACAGCCTAGGAACAGTGGGTTAACTGCCTTGTTCAGGGGCAGAACAACAGATTTTTACCTTGTCAGCTCAGGGATTTGATCTAGCAACCTTTTGGTTACTGGCCCAACGCGCTAACCACTAGGCTACCTGGTTGCTAAAATTAAAATAGTTTGCCTAATTTCAGTTTAAGTGGCAAAACAAGCAAGCATAGTGTAGAGAATCATTGTACCATCTCAACCACTGTAAAGAAAATATATGCCATGACCAAAAACATAGTAATTTCAGCTGTATGAAGCTGGTGTACAAAACCAAAAGTAAAAAGACACAAAACCTAAACTTAAGAACAGGAAGAATATAAATAGCGCACATAGAACAGATCTACCACTTCTTAGACTTTCAATGAGAATGACAGATCTATTCTATGCGAATTTGGTCGGTTTGCCCAGAAAGTTACATATTGCAGCTTTAATGTTTATTAACATTCTCCATGTTGACAAGCAATCCCCACGGAAACCCTCAGGTACTTGCTAAAGCATTCTTCCTCCTTCTCCCCCACACACCTCCCCCATCACTACTCTCCTTCCGCCCACACACCTCCCCCATCACTACTCTCCTTCCGCCCCCACACCTCCCCATCACTACTCTCCTTCCGCCCCCACACCTCCCCCATCACTACTCTCCTTCCGCCCCCACACCTCCCCCATCACTACTCTCCTTCCGCCCCCACACCTCCCCCATCACTACTCTCCTTCCGCCCCCACACCTCCCCCATCACTACTCTCCTTCCGCCCCCACACCTCCCCATCACTACTCTCCTTCCGCCCCCACACCTCCCCCATCACTACTCTCCTTCCGCCCCCACACCTCCCCCATCACTACTCTCCTTCCGCCCCCACACCTCCCCCATCACTACTCTCCTTCCGCCCCCACACCTCCCCATCACTACTCTCCTTCCGCCCCCACACCTCCCCATCACTACTCTCCTTCCGCCCCCACACCTCCCCCGTCACTACTCTCCTTCCGCCCCCACACCTCCCCCGTCACTACTCTCCTTCCGCCCCCACACCTCCCCCGTCACTACTCTCCTTCCGCCCCCACACCTCCCCCGTCACTACTCTCCTTCCGCCCCCACACCTCCCCCGTCACTACTCTCCTTCCGCCCCCACACCTCCCCCGTCACTACTCTCCTTCCGCCCCCACACCTCCCCCGTCACTACTCTCCTTCCGCCCCCACACCTCCCCCGTCACTACTCTCCTTCCGCCCCCACACCTCCCCCGTCACTACTCTCCTTCCGCCCCCACACCTCCCCCGTCACTACTCTCCTTCCGCCCCCACACCTCCCCGTCACTACTCTCCTTCCGCCCCCACACCTCCCCGTCACTACTCTCCTTCCGCCCCCACACCTCCCCGTCACTACTCTCCTTCCGCCCCCACACCTCCCCGTCACTACTCTCCTTCCGCCCCCACACCTCCCCCATAACTACTCTCCTTCCGCCCCCACACCTCCCCCATCACTACTCTCCTTCCGCCCCCACACCTCCCCCGTCACTACTCTCCTTCCGCCCCCACACCTCCCCCATCACTACTCTCCTTCCGCCCCCACACCTCCCCCATCACTACTCTCCTTCCGCCCCCACACCTCCCCCATAACTACTCTCCTTCCGCCCCCACACCTCCCCCATCACTACTCTCCTTCCGCCCCCACACCTCCCCCATCACTACTCTCCTTCCGCCCCCACACCTCCCCCATAACTACTCTCCTTCCGCCCCCACACCTCCCCCATCACTACTCTCCTTCCGCCCCCACACCTCCCCCATCACTACTCTCCTTCCGCCCCCACACCTCCCCCATCACTACTCTCCTTCCGCCCCCACACCTCCCCATCACTACTCTCCTTCTGCCCCCACACTTTCCCAATTCCTCTCGATCTCCTCCTTTAATTCCTTCTCTCCCTAGATCTCATATCTTTACTCTACTGGTAACTGGAGGCGAGCAGGAGTGCGAGTTGAGTTTCAATTACTTCTGGACACACACACACACACACACACACACACACACACACACACACACACACACACTAGACCAGTGCATAGTGGAGCCAAATAACAGGCTTCAGTGAATCATAATGGTTTCTTTCAATATCATCATGGTTATTTATGGCTCATAATTCACTCCTCCGCTCTCTCACTTCTCTTCTCTCTCTTTCACTATATGGTTTGTATGGCAGTATGTGTCTGATGATGACCCTATCATTCACTCCTCTGCTTCCCTCTCCTCTACCATCACTACAGCCATACATTCCTCCTCACTTTCTCTCCTCTACCATCACTACAACCATACATTCCTCCTCACTTTCTCTCCTCTACCATCACTACAGCCATACATTCCTCCTCACTTTCTCTCCTCTACCATCACTACAGCCATACATTCCTCATCACTTCATCTCCTCTACCATAACTACAGCCATACATTCCTCATCACTTCCTCTCCTCTACCATCACTACAGCCATACATTCCTCATCACTTCCTCTCCTCTACTTTCCCACTCCTGCCGCATTCCAACTACTTAACCATCACTCGTTTTGATACCAAGAATGATGACTGCATCCAAACCATCTCTGGTCATATCAGTTATGCTCTTAATAGGTTATGTCATCAATATGAGTCAACCTAATGGGTGATGTCATCAACATCAGTCAGTCTTCTTCCCGTCAGTTCAATCCATCTGGGAGCTCAGGTTTCAGAGATGGGAGACAAGAGACGGTTTGTGATCTAGTCACCTCCAAAATGATTAGCACCCTTGATAAAGATGAGCAAAGAAGACTGTTTAAATAAGTAATACAAAAACTGAGCTATATTGTATACTTAAAACATTGGAAAATGTCATTATTTTATACAAATACAATTGCTCAGAGAAAAATATTTTGTTAAACAAGTAATAAATATGCACCCTCCCCTTGCAAGGATAACGGCACAGCCTTTTTCTATAATGTTTTATGAGATTGGAGAACACATTGAGAGGGATGTTAGACCATTCCTCAATACAGAATCTTTCCAGATTATTGATATTCTTCAGTCTGTGCTCATGGACTGCCGTCTTCAATTCAAACCACAGGTTCAATGGGGTTCAACTAAGTACAGAGACTGAGATGGCCATTGCAAAATGTTGATTTTGTGGTTAATTAACAATTTATTTGTAGATTTTGTGCGTGCTTGGGGTCATTGTCTTGCTGGAAGATCCACTTGTGGACAAGCTTCAGCCTCCTGGCAGAGGCAAAAATGTTTTTGGCAAAAATGTCCTGGTACTTGGTAGAGTTCATGATGCCGTTGACCTTAACAAGTGCCACAGGACCAGTGGAAGCAAAACAGCCCCATAACATCACAGATCCACCACCATAGGTATGAGGCTATTTTCTGCAAATGCATCCTTTTTGAGGCCAAACCCACCAAAGAGCTCTATTTTCATCTCATCTGTCCATAGCACCCAGTTCCAATCCAAGTGCCAATGCTGTTTAGCAAACTCCAGGTGTTTAAATTTGTTGGTTGTTCTCAAAGTATTTTTTATTCCAACCGTTCCAAATAGCCTATTGCCATGGAGGTGGTATCTAATTGTAGACTTGGATACCAAATCTGTACGTGGGGACAAGATACCCATGCATTCTCTACCAGGAAAGTTTACCACTGTTCCATTGGTTTTAAACTTCTTAATTGTTGTAAAGTGGCATATTTGTTTTTTTCAGTAGTGTTTTTGGACCCATTCCCTGACTTACGAAAGTCAACAACAATGTGTCTTTTCATGTATGGATTATTTTCCTTTCCCCATGGTTATGGATGAAACTGCCTGTCACAGTCTCACGTCAAAACTACACATTCATCCAGGTTTCTCAAAAGTTAAATATAAGTGTTTAAGATTAACTTTAGGCCTTGTCTCCGAATTTTTAAGGTTAGGGTTAAGTTTAGGCATTAACTCAGACATCTTAGGGTTAGTCATTAACTCTGCATGGCTAAGGTAAGGGTTAAGGTTTGGGTTAGGCTTAAACAAAAATCTCAAAAACAACTTTCTATTACTGGATTCGAACTTGCAACCCTTGGAATCAGAGGCAGATGCTTATGCTCACTGTTGCCCCTAGTGGCCGGATTCTACGTCATCTGCCCACATCCTCAGGCACGAATGGTCGTCAAATACTGACTTGTTCCATGGGTGACCTGGCTGGATGGATTCTGCATACATTACCACATTTTTATAACCCAGTGAAACAGGAAGCCATGGAATGCCAATATTCAGTTCTGTAAACTGAGATTAATTTTAAAAAGTAGAACGTTAATGTAGATTTAATTTTGTTTAATTTAATTTATAAGAATCTTTAGGGTGTCAATAATTTTGACACTTATCTACTCAAGGGTTATTCTTTATTTTTATTATTTTCTACATTCTAGAATAATAGTGAAGACATCACAACTATGAAATAGCACATATGGAATCATGTAGTAAGCAAAAATGTGTTAAACAAATAAAAATATATTTTATATTTGAGATTCTTCAAAGTAGCCACTCTTTTCCTTTGCACACTCTTGACATTCTCTCAACCAGCTTCATAAAGTAGTCATCTGGAATGCATTTCAATTAATAGGTGTGCCTTCTTAAAAGTTCATTTGTGGAACTTCTTTCCTTCTTGATATGTTTGAGCCAATCAGTTGTGACAAGGTACGGTGGGTATACAGAAGATAGCCCTATTTGGTAAAAGACCAAGTCCATATTATGGCAAGAACAGCTCAAATAAGCAAAGAGAAATTACAGTCCATCATGACTTTAAGACACGAAGGTCAGTCAATCCAGAAAACTTCAATAACTTTTTCAGTGCAGTCGCAAAAACATCAAGCGCTATGATGAAACTCGCTCTCATGGACCACCACTGGAAAGTAAGACCCAGAGTTACCTCTGCTGCAGAGGATAAGTTAATAAGAATAACTGCACCTCAGATTACAGCCCAAATAAAATGCTTCACAGAGTTCAAGTAACAGACATCTCAACATCAACTGTTCAGAGGAGACTGTGTATCAGGCCTTCCACGGTCGAATTGCTGCAAAGAAACCACTACTAAAGGACATCATTAATAAGAAGAAACTTGCTTGGGCCAAGAAACACAAGCAATGGCCATTAGACCGGTGGAAATCTGTCCTTTGGTCTGATGACTCCAAATTTGAGATTTTTAGTTCCAACTGTGTCTTTGTGAGCCGCAGAGTAGGTGAACGGATGATCTCCGCATGTGTGGTTCCCACCGTGAAGAATGGAGGAGGAGGTGTGATGGCGTGGGGGTGCTTTGCTGGTAACACTGTCTGTGATTTATTTAGAATTCAAGGCACACTTAACCATCATGGCTACCACAGCATTCTGCAACGATACGCCATGCCATCTGGTTTGCGCTTAGTGGGACTATCATTTGTTTTTCAACAGGACAATGACACAACACACCTCCAGGCTGTGTAAGGGCTATTTGACCAAGAAGGAGAGTGATGTAGTGCTGCATCAGATGACCGGGCCTCCACAATCACCGACCTCAACCCAATTGAGGTGGTTTTGGATGAGTTGGACCGCAGAGTGAAGGAAAAGCAGCCAACAAGTGCTCAGCAAATGTGGGAACTCCTTCAAGACTGTTGGAAAAGTATTCCAGGTGAAGCTGGTTGAGAGAATGCCAAGAGTGTGCAAAGCTGTCATCAAGGCAAAGGATGGCTACTTTGAAGAATCTCAAATATATTTTGATTTGTTTAACACTTTTTTGGTTACTACATGATTCCATGTGTGTTATTTCATAGTGTGGAGGTCTTCACTATTATTCTAGAATGTAGAAAATAGTCAAAATAAAGAAAAACCCTTGAATGAGGAGGTGTGTCCAAACTTTTGACTGGTACTGTATATTTTTTAAGCATACAATATAGCTGTGTGTGTGTGTGTGTGTGTGTGTGTGTGTGTGTGTGTGTGTGTGTGTGTGTGTGTGTGTGTGCGCGTGCGTGCGTGCGTGATGAATCTTACAGCAGGCATAACTGTGAGAATACAATACCTCAATGATCAATAACATCTTGTTTGTATAGACCATTTAACAAATGCCTTAGTCATCAAGTGCATAACAGCTACCAAGACCTACTCCCCCACAGAGCATGGCGAGGCAACAGTAACCACTGAAAAGGCTTATTATATGATATCCCTCTCTCTCCATCTCTCCCTTCCTCTCCGTCTCTCCTCGTCTCCGCTCAGTTGTCTCATCTCGTCTCTCCTCTCTTCCATACTCACAGGCACACTCTAGTTTCTAAAACTCCCAACAGCTATGTTCCAATCAGACCTTCTGTGTTCCAAAGGCCAGATGAGTTGATATCTGAAAATTGGTGCGTAGCAACAAAGAGCCAGCGGGATAGTTCCAGCAGGATGAATTGATTTAACTGTCTTATAGTCATGATGGGCTTTTCCACCAAACCATTTTTGAGGTGATGATGTCGAGAAGTAGAAAAAAAATAAAATAATAATAATAAATAATAATTCACACAATAACAGATATATCCCCACACTTTAGATGGAATCTGAGTTCTATAGAATCATTTCAGTTTTGATTTGTTCAGAGCGTTAGTGTAGATGCCACATTGTTCTTTGACACTGCAGAACATTGTGAAAAACTGAGTTTAAATGTATTTGGCTAAGGTGTATGTAAACTTCCAACTTCAACTGTATTTATTCACCCTATTCGCTATGAAGCCCCTAAACAAGATCTGGTGCAACCAATTACCTTCAGATGTCACATAATTAGTGAAATTAAGTCCACCTGTGTGCAATCTAAGTGTCACATGATCGGTCACATGATCTCAGTATATACAGTTGAAGTCGGAACTTTACATACACCTTAGCCAAATACATTTAAACTCAGTTTTTTACAATTCCTCACATTCAAACCTAGTAAACATTCCCTGTTTTAGTTCAGTCAGGATCACCATTTTAAGAATGTGAAATGTCAGAATAATAATAGAATGATTTATTTCAGCTTTTATTGGTTTCATCACATTCCCAGTGGGTCAGAAGTTTACATACACTCAATTAGTATTTGGTAGCATTGCCTTTAAATTGTTTAACTTGGGTCAAATGTTCGGGTAGCCTTCCACAAGCTTCCCACAATAAATTGGGTGAATTTTGGCCAATTACTCCTGACAGAGCTGGTGTAACTGAGTCAGGTTTGTAGGCCTCCTTGCTCGCACACGCTTTTTCAGTTCTGCCCACACATTTTCTATGGGATTGAGGCCAGGGCTTTGTGATGGCAACTCTAATACCTTGACTTTGTTGTCCTTGAGCCATTTTGCCACTTTGGAAGTATGCTTGGGGTCATTGTTCATTTGGAAGACCAATTTGTGACCAAGCTTTAACTTCCTGACTGATGTCTTGAGATGTTGCTTCAATATATCCACATCATTTTAATTTCTCATGATGCCATCTATTTTGTGAAGTGCACCCCCACAACATGATGCTGCCACCCCCGTGCTTCACGTTTGGGATGGTGTTCTTCAGCTTGCAAGCCTCCCCCTTTTTCCTCCAAACATAACAACGGTCATTATGGCCAAACAGATCTATTTTTGTTTCATCAGACCAAAGGACATTTCTCCAAAAAGTACAATCTTTGTCCCCACGTGCAGTTGCAAACCGTATTCTGGCTTTTTTTAATGGCGGTTTTGGAGCAGTGGCTTCTTCCTTGCTGAGCGGCCTTTCAGGTTATGTCGATAAAGGACTCGTTTTACTGTGGATATAGATACTTTTGTGCCTGTTTCCTCCAGCATCTTCACAAGGTCCTTTGCTGTTGTTCTGGGATTGATTTGCACTTTTCTCACCAAAGTACGTTCATCTCTAAGAAACAGAACGCATCTCCTTCCTGAGCAGTATGATGGCTGCATTGTCTCATGGTGTTTATACTTGCATACTATGGTTTGTACAAATGAACGTGTGTCAGAGGATTTCTTCGTCGGAGGACGAACTGGCGAAATCATCATCGGAAAATGAGGACCAATATGCAGCAGAGTTGAGATGGTTCATTTTGAACTTTTAATAAATTCCAAAACGAACATACAAAATAACAAAAACGAACGCACGATACACTGACAGTCCTGTTAGGTTTACACACACTAAACAATCTCCCACAATTAAACAGACAAACACACCCAACTAATATAGGACTTCCAATCAAAGGCAACACCACACAGCTGCCTTCAATTGGAAGTCCACCCCAATTAACCAAACATAGACATACAACTAACTAGATCAACATAGAAATACGTGAATCTCAAACAGTGCCCAAAAACCCCGGAATACTAAATCAAATGCCCTTACTACAAAAACACCACCCTGAACCACATAAAACAAATACCCTCTGCCACGTCCTGACCAAACTAAAATGACAATTAACCCTTATACTGGCCAGGACGTGACAGTAACCCCCCCCCTTAAAAGGTGCTAACCCCGGAAGCACCTTAAGAAAAACAAGAAAAACAACCCCAAACAACAACAAAACAAAAATTCCCCCCTACTAAAGGGAGGGAAGGGAGGGTGGCTGCCGTCAACGACGGCACTGTGCTACACCCCCCCTCCCCAACCCACCTATATCTGGAGGTGGCTCCGGTTCTGGCCGTTCCAGGCAGTCGGGCCACTCTGGCATCGCCGGGGGGCAGTCGGGGCAGTCTGGCGGCTCCGGCCGCTCCGGCGACTCCTGACTGGCGGGCGGCTCCGGCGACTCCTGACTGGCGGGCGGCTCCGGCGACTCCTGACTGGCGGGCGGCTCCGGCGACTCCTGACTGGCGGGCGGCTCCGGCGACTCCTGACTGGCGGGCGGTTCTGGCGACTGTTGACTGGCGGGCGGCTCTGGCGACTGTTGACTGGCGGGCGGCTCTGGCGACTTTAGACTGGCGAGGCTGGGTTTACGCACTAGATGCCTTGTGCGTGGTGCTGGTACTGGGCGTACCAGACTGGGAACACACACCTCCAGGCTAGTGCGGGGAGCGGGAACAGGATGAGTCAGACTGGGCTGACGTACTTCCGGGTCTGCACGAGAGACAGGAGCTGGAAACCTAGGGCTATGGAGGCGCACAGGCGGTCTTGATCTTACCTCCTGCACAACCCGTCCTGGCTGGATGGAACTAGTAGCCCTGTACGAGCGGGGTGCTTGTACAGGGCAGACTGGGCTGTGCAGGGGCCTGATGGTAGCAGTGCGTAGAGCGGGAGTTGGGTAGCCTGGTCCTCGGAGGCGTACCGGCGACCAGATGCGCTGCGCAGGCATCCTCCTACCAGGCTGGATGCCCGCTCTAGCACGGCACCTGCGAGGGGCTGGAATAACGCGCACCGGACTGTGCGTGCGTATGGGTGAGATGTTTCGCTGAGGAGCGCACTATGGCGCTCTCCACCTCATACGCTCCTCCATATAACCACGGGTAGCTGACTTCCGGCTCTTCCTAGGCCTAGCCAAACTACCCGTGTGCCCCCCCCAAAAAAATGATTGGGGGTGCCTCTCGTGCTTCAACGCCAATCGTGATCCTCGGAAACGTTCCCGGTCCATACCAGCCTTTCGCCTTTCCTCTCTCTCGCTTACCACCTGTCCCCATGGAAGGCGATCTTTTCCTGCTTGTATCTCCTCCCAAGTGTAGGAGCCTTCTCCCCCCAAGATCTCCTCCCAAGTCCATCTCTCTCGTTTGTCCAACTCGAAATTCCGCTGCTCCTTCCTCTGCTGCTTGGTCCTGGTTTGGTGGGAGATTCTGTCAGGGATTTCTTCGTCGGAGGACGATATGGCGAAATCATCATCGGAAAATGAGGACCAATATGCAGCAGAGTTGAGATGGTTCATTTTGAACTTTTAATAAATTCCAAAACGAACATACAAAATAACAAAAACGAACGCACGATACACTGACAGTCCTGTTAAGTTTACACACACTAAACACGGAACAATCTCCCACAATTAAACAGACAAACACATCTAACTAATATAGGACTTCCAATCAAAGGCAACACCACACAGCTGCCTTCAATTGGAAGTCCACCCCAATTAACCAAACATAGACATACAACTAACTAGATCAACATAGAAATACGTGAATCTCAAACAGTGCCCAAAAACCCCGGAATACTAAATCAAATGCCCTTACTACAAAAACACCACCCTGAACCACATAAAACAAATACCCTCTGCCACGTCCTGACCAAACTAAAATTACAATTAACCCTTATATTGGCCAGGACGTGACAACGTGGTACCTTCAGGCGTTTGGAAATTGCTCCCAAGGAAGAACCAGACTTGTGGAGGTCTACAATTATTTTTCTGAGGTCCTGGCTGATTTCTTTTGATTTTCCCATGATGTCAAGCAAAGAGGCACTGAGTTTGAAGGTAGGCCTTGAAATACATCCACAGGTACACCTCCAATTGACTCAAATGATGTCAATTAGCCTATCAGAAGCTTCTAAAGCCATGACATCATTTTCTGGAATTTTCCAAGCTGTTTGAAGGCACAGTCAACTTAGTGTATGTAAACTTCTGACCCACTGGAATTGTGATACAGTGAATTATAAGTCAAAATAATCTGTCTGTGAGCAATTGTTGGAAACATTACTTGTGCCATGCACAAAGTAGATGTCCTAACTGACTTGCCAAAACTCAAGAAATGTGTGGAGTGTTTGAAAAACAAGTTTTAATGACTCCAACCTAAGTGTATGTAAACTTCAGACTTCAACTGTATACACCTGTTCTGAAAGGCCCCAGAGTCTGCAACACCACTAAGCAAGGGGCACCACCAAGCAAGCGGGACCATGAAGACCAAAGAGCTCTCCAAACAGGTCAGGGACAAAGTTGTGGAGAAGTACAAATCGGGGTTGGGTTATAAAAAAATATCATAAACTTTGAACATCCCACAGAGCACCATTAAATCCATTATTAAAAAATGGAAAGAATATGGCACCACAACAAACCTGCCAAGAGAGGGCCGCCCAACAAAACTCACGGATCAGTCAAGGAGGGCATTAATCAGAGAGGCAACAAAGAGACCAAAGATAAACCTGAAGGAGCTGCAAAGCTCCACAGCGGAGATTGGAGTATCTGTCCATAGGACCACTTTAAGCTGTACACTCCACAGAGCTGGGCTTTACGGAAGAGTGTCCAGAAAAAAAGCCCTTGCTTAAAGAAAAAAATAAGCAAACATGTTTGGTGTTCGCCAAAAGGCATGTAGGAGTCTCCCCAAACATATGGAAGAATGGGTACTCTGGTCAGATGAGACTAAAATTGAGCTTTTTGGCCATCAAGGAAAACGCTAAGACTGGCGCAAACCCAACACCTCTCATCACCCCTCGAGGACACCATCTCCACAGTGAAGCGTGGTGTTGGCAGCATCATGCTATGGGGATGTTTTTCCATCGGCAGGGACTGGGAAACTGGTCAGAATTGAAGGAATGATGGATGGCACTAAATACAGGGAAATTATTGAGGGAAACCTGTTTCAGCCTTCCGGAGATTTGAGACTGGGATGGAGGTTCACCTTCCAGCAGGACAATGACCCTAAGCATACTGCTAAAGCCACACTCGAGTGGTTTAAGGCAAAACATTTAAATGTCTTGGAATGCCCTAGTCAAAGCCTAGAACTCAATCCAATTCAGAATCTGTGGTATGACTTAAAGATTGCTGTACGCCAGCTGAACCCATCCAACTTGAAGGTGCTGGAGCAGTTTTGCCTTGAAGAATGGGCACAAATCCCAGTAGCTAGATGTGCCAAGCTTATAGAGACATACCCCCAAGAGACTTGGAGCTGTAATTGCTGCAAAAGGTGGTTCTACAAAGTATTGACTTTTGGGGGGGGGGGGGGGGGGTGAATAGTTATGCTTGTTCAAGTTCAGTTTTTTTGTCTTATTTCTTGTTTGTTTCACAATAAAAAATATTTTGCATCTTCAAAGTCGTAGGCATGTTGTGTAAATCAAATGATACAGCCCCCCCAAAAAAATCTATTTTAATTCCAGGTTGTAAGGCAACAAAACAGGAAAAATGTCAAGGGGGGTGAATACTTTCGCATCATGCCAGACAGACGTAACTATAGGCGTCGCTCTGAGTATTGCTTCTACCTTCTCTTATCACGCACACAGTCTCTGGAACGGGACCAGGCAGGCTCTTCAATGGGACTGTAATGAAGGGTAGACAGACGAGGGGTCTGTTCAGATAATGGTGATGTGGGATGAAGCAAAGAGAAGATGAAATATTAGCTGTGTAAAAAGCTGGGCTGGAAACTATCCTGATCGTGCCAATCAACTGGAACCTCAAACTCAACTCACAGCCATCAGCCCTAAGGTGACAGTTAGTATTGAACTGGGCCCAGCTAGAATGGGCTTACTGCACCTTATACTGTGCACAAATGTGATTCTAACCACTGACCCCTAACTTTAACAGCTAAAATAGCTTAGGGTAGGTATTGCCCATTCTGGTCCTTTTTAACATCTAGACAAGCCACAGCATCAAATCAAATCAAATGCTTACTTACAAGCCCTGTCATCATCCCGACCCTAGTAGAGGCTGGGCTAAAGCTGTGGAAACATCAATGCACAGACACTTAGTCAGGACAACAACAGCAGCAAGGACAAAACGGGGGAAGAGACAGCACAACACAAAACTCCTGACAGTTCAATCACACCGCGCACAGATTGGGCTGGGTTCATAGCAGCTCAGCCACACAGTTAAGCTGCAGTTAATTGCTTCTATTGTGGAATAGTGTCAGCAGCATCCCTACAACCACAAAGTCAGCCAGAACTGATCATCTTGAACACACACACACAGTTGTCAATGTTATACTATGGTGAAGGGAGGTCCTCAGGCGAATGAGAGAAAATGGTGAGGAAAAAATAAGAGGTGATCTGATGAGAAGAGAAAGACGAATTACGGATGAGTGAGTTTTACAGAGAAGAGAGCAGACAACCTGCCACGGAGAGGAGAGCGGAGAGGGGAGAGAGAGGAGAGAGGCCAGTATGAGAGAGGGGAGAGGGGAGTATGAGAGAGGAAAGAGGGGAGAGAGAAGAGGAGTGTATGAGAGAGAAGAGGGGTGAGGAGAGAAGAGGGGAGAGGAGGAGTATGAGAGAGGGGAGAGGGGAGAATGAGAGAGGAGAGAATGAGAGAGGAGAGAATGAGAGAGGAGAGAATGAGAGAGGAGAGGAGGAGTATGAGAGAGGGGAGTATGAGAGAGGGGAGATGGGAGTATGACAGAGGGGAGAGGGGAGTATGAGAGAGGAGAGGGGGGAGTATGAGAGGGGAGAGGAGGAGTATGACAGAGGGGAGAGGGGAGTATGAGAGAGGAGAGGGGGGAGTATGAGAGGGGAGAGGAGGAGTATGAGAGAGGGGAGTATGAGAGAGGGGAGATGGGAGTATGAGAGAGGAGAGGGTGGAGGAGAGAGGAGGAGTATGAGAGAGGGGAGATGGGAGTATGAGAGAGGGTAGTATGAGAGAGGGGAGGAGAGGGGGAGTATGAGAGAGGGGAAAGGGGAGTATGAGAGGGGAAAGGGGAGATGGGCGTATGAGAGATGGGAGATGAGAGGGGAAAGGTGAGTACGAAAGAGGGGAGAGAGGGGCGTATGAGAGAGAAGAAAGAAAAGGGGGAGAAGAGGAGGGGAGGAGATGATAATAGAGGGGAGGATAAGAGGACAGAAACTGTGGGAGTGAATGTGATACCAGAAGAGTAGAAAGAGAAGAGAGAAATAGATGAAAGAAAAGAAGTGCTGGCTAGAGAATAACGTGCCAGCTTCCATCTAATGTCCTCCCACGAGTTCTCTTTACCTTGTAGAGTCCAGCGGTCACAGAGACCAGACCTCTGTGTCCTAGCCCGTTACAGACACGGTCAACTGGCGTAACAAGGTCAATCTAATAACAACACATAATATACTTCCGATAAAATATCTGTACGTGTACAAGGACAGAGCTAATGTCTCAGAAACAGTGTGCGCACACACAGACACACACACACAGCAGCGTGGGCATCAATTAGTGTGCGTGGTGATACAATGAACGCATTAGAGCCAGTTTCATGGCAGCCCAGTCAGTGGGTGTCTGTGATATGACTAGAGAACTACAGAACACAGAGCCTATCAGCAAATGAAGAGGAATTACCTAACAGCCCCTCTGAAGGCAAAACACATAATAATGTATTATTATAGCCCATGAACTGAGAGATAAATAAATAGTGTGTGTGAGAGAGAGAGAGAGAGAGAGAGAGAGAGAGAAATAACATGTTGATTAAATAGAGAACATCAACAGCAGAGAAATGGTCCTATATTTCTGTCTGACATTCAGTTAGCAGGATTGTGGAGGGTCATAGATAGTCTGACACACACACACACACTCTTTGTCGAGGCGCAGATCATGTTGCTGCAACCCCACAAATCAGTACATGTTTTGTAAGATTAGTCACACACAACGCACGCGCATTAGACATATATATTTTTTCTGACAAACAGAGATATTCATGAAGTCATAGCCAGAATCCAAAAACAACAATTGGATAGGCTAATTGTCGTGTGTGTTGTGTTTTTTGTGCCCGTCTCTCTCCCACGCGTCACGTTTTACTGTAGGCTATTCCACAGCCTGTAACAACAAGCTCTATCAGGACCAAAACAACAGTAGCCGAGGTCTAGATCCTCCAGCCTAACGGTCTAAGCACATGATATGGCCAATGGAATTTAAAGTGCTAAAACATGAATTATACTAGCCTACCAGGCCTAAAATTAAGATTCGTATCATGCTTATAATTGGAAAACGCGAATAGTCCTATTTATGTAGCCTACGCTATTTAGCCTTCACCAGCAGAATAGACAGACAAACCAAAGTTGTGATAGTCATTCATGCTGGATAGGAGCCAGGGGTAACCTCATTCATTCAACTCAGCCCAATGGGTTAGGCGCTTAGGGCAAAAACGCGCGCGCGCGCACACACCAGTCAGAAAGTTAAACTCAGCATCGTTACCTTGTGTTTCTGCCGCGACGCCGGTCCAAATCATACAGAGACAGAGCAGCGCTGGCAGGGCACCGATTCGGTAACGGCATGGTGGCATGGCTCCACACAGCCAGGCAGAGCCGGTCCGTCCAGAGAGAACTGCTAACGGGAAATGCACGAGGAGAATAGTTGGGTGGTGGTCGACGTTCGATCTGCACCGCGACAGTTGTGCTCGCGCAGCAGGGATCTTCTAGATGTGACGCGCCGCTTGTTTTTCTCCTCAAGGCGCACTGTGAGGCTCAGTGTGGTGGTTTCTCTGCGGTCCGTATGTCATGCCTCTCTCGCCTGAACCCCGCAATCTGCCGGGTCTCTTCTTCCTCTTCTGCCCTGATCTCTCTCTCCTCCCTCTCAGTACCAATCTGCATGCCTCTCTCTCTTTCGCAAACACACACACACACCCACATACCTGACATTAAAGGCCTGTAATGACAGCTCGATAGTCCATAGTCTACATTTAAAGATATGTCCTGGCTTCAAATTCCAAAAAGAAGTAAAGCTATATTCAGTGCAAATGTTAATTTATTGTCTTTTCATTAGAGAGGATAAATGACAAAAGAATGTAATCAAGTTAATAGGATTTGCTGTGATTAATCCCGATTAATTTCAAATTCATAATTTGCTCAGATTGAGCTTTCATTTCAAACTGCAATATGTAACTTTTTGGGCCACGACCAAATTCTCATAGAAATGTGAGTTATAGAGCTATCATTCTCATTGAAAGCAAGTCTAATAAGCGGCAGATCTATTCTATGTGCACAATTTCTATGCTTCCCGTTCTTAAATTTACTTTTTGCATCTTTTACTTTTTGTTTTGTACACCAGCTTCAAACAGCTGAAAATACAATATTTTGGCTTATGGCAAATACATATGGTACAATGATTCCCTACGCTATACTTGCTTATTTTGCACATAAACTGAAATTAGGCAAACTATTACAATTTTTGCAACCAGGAAATGACGGAGCGATTTCTGCACAGTGCACCTTTAAGATTTGTATACAAAAAGCATTACAATAATATTGATTTATTGATTTTGTCCAAAGTAAGGGTGAGCAAAATCTGGTAAATTGATAAAGCACACTTTCTTTAACCTCGATGTCGACTTGTTTTGCCATCACATTGTTGTTTTTAGCTGTATAGAGTATGTATTTTGGATGTTTTCAGTGTATTTTGAACGCTTTCAAACAATGTAATTAATCGCGCAAAAAAAAACCATTTCTGCACTAAAATGACAAAAAGTGAACTCAAGTTAAAGTAGGGACTTTTCATACATCACAGGGGTTGGATCATTCAACAGCTCGTGTTAGTGCCTGCCTTTGTCAACAATTAGGAATTCAAACTGCTGCCGGAGACCGCTGATTGTGGTTACACATTGTGTGTTTGTGTGTGTGTGTGTGTGTGTGTGTAACAGTCCTCGACCCCTCTGCATTCATGCAGCCGATGCCCGTATCCATGGCGATACAGAAAAGGAGGTGAAGAAAGAAAGTATCTCCATATTACACTGTTTAAAAGGATAGAGAGAGAACTAGACAGAGAGCGTTTGGGGTTCAGATAGATAGGTGTTGGGGGTTCGATAAAGAGATAGATAGAAAGTGTTGGGGTTTATATAGGTGGACAGTGTTGGAGTGTAGATAGATAGAAAGTGTTGGGGTTTAGATAGATGGACAGTGTTGGAGTGTAGATAGATAGAAAGTGTTGGGGTTTAGATAGATGGACAGTGTTGGAGTGTAGATAGATAGAAAGTGTTGGGGTTTAGATAGATGGACAGTGTTGGAGTGTAGATAGATAGAAAGTGTTGGGGTTTATATAGATGGACAGTGTTGGAGTGTAGATAGATAGAAAGTGTTGGGGTTTAGATAGATAGAAAGTGTTGGGGTTTAGATAGATAGACAGTGTTGGGGTTTAGATAGATAGAAAGTGTTGGGGTTTATATAGATGGACAGTGTTGGAGTGTAGATAGATAGAAAGTGTTGGGGTTTAGATAGATGGACAGTGTTGGAGTGTAGATAGACAGAAAGTGTTGGGGTTTAGATAGATGGACAGTGTTGGAGTGTAGATAGATATAAATAATGTGTTGGTGTTTAGCTAGGGATACATATAGAAATTGTTGGGGTTTAGATAGATAGAAAGTGTTGGGGTTTAGATAGATAGACAGTGTTGGGGTTTAGATAGATAAACAGTGTTGGGGTTTAGATAGATAGAAAGTGTTGGGGTTTAGCTAGATGGACAGTGTTGGGGTTTAGATGGATGGACAGTGTTGGGGTTTAGATGGATAGACAGTGTTGGGGTTTAGCTAGATGGACAGTGTTGGAATTTAGATAGATATAAAGTGTTGGGGTTTAGATGGATGGACAGTGTTGGGGTTTAGCTAGATGGACAGTGTTGGGGTTTAGATGGATGGACAGTGTTGGGGTTTAGATGGATAGACAGTGTTGGGGTTTAGATAGATAGAAAGTGTTGGGGTTTAGATGGATAGACAGTGTTGGGGTTTAGCTAGATGGACAGTGTTGGAGTGTAGGTAGATAGAAAGTGTTGGGGTTTATATAGATGGACAGTGTTGGAGTGTAGATAGATAGAAAGTGTTGGGGTTTAGATGGATAGACAGTGTTGGGGTTTAGCTAGATGGACAGTGTTGGAATTTAGATAGATAGAAAGTGTTGGGGTTTAGATGGATGGACAGTGTTGGGGTTTAGCTAGATGGACAGTGTTGGGGTTTAGATAGATAGACAGTGTTGGGGTTTAGATAGATAGAAAGTGTTGGGGTTTAGATGGATAGACAGTGTTGGGGTTTAGCTAGATGGACAGTGTTGGAGTGTAGATAGATAGAAAGTGTTGGGGTTTAGATAGATGGACAGTGTTGGAGTGTAGATAGATATAAATAATGTGTTGGTGTTTAGCTAGGGATACATATAGAAATTGTTGGGGTTTAGATAGATAGAAAGTGTTGGGGTTTAGATAGATAGACAGTGTTGGGGTTTAGATAGATAGACAGTGTTGGGGTTTAGATAGATATAAATTGTTGGGGTTTAGATAGATAGACAGTGTTGGAGTTTAGATAGATAGAAAGTGTTGGGGTTGAGATGGATAGACAGTGTTGGGGTTTAGATGGATAGACAGTGTTGGGGTTTAGCTAGATGGACAGTGTTGGAGTTTAGATAGATAGAAAGTGTTGGGGTTTAGATGGATAGACAGTGTTGGGGTTTAGCTAGATGGAGAGTGTTGGAATTTAGATAGATATAAAGTGTTGGGGTTTAGATGGATGGACAGTGTTGGAGTTTAGCTAGATGGACAGTGTTGGGGTTTAGATAGATAGACAGTGTTGGGGTTTAGCTAGATGGACAGTGTTGGAGTTTAGATAGATAGAAAGTGTTGGGGTTTAGATAGATAGAAAGTGTTGGGTTTAGATAGATGGACAGTGTTGGGGTTTAGATAGATAGAAAATGTTGGGGTTTATATAGATGGACAGTGTTGGAGTGTAGATAGATAGATAGAAAGTGTTGGGTTTAGATAGATTGACAGTGTTGGGGTTTAGATAGGGATACATATAGACATTTTAGGGATTTAGATGGATAGAAAGTGTTGGGGTGTAGATAGATAGAAAGTGTTGGGTTTTAGATAGATGGACAGTGTTGGAGTGTAGATAGAAAGTGTTGGGGTTTAGATAGATGGACAGTGTTGGAGTGTAGATAGATAGAAAGTGTTGGGATTTAGATAGATGGACAGTGTTGGAGTGTAGATAGAAAATGTTGGGGTTTATATAGATGGACAGTGTTGGAGTGTAGATAGATAGATAGAAAGTGTTGGGTTTAGATAGATTGACAGTGTTGGGGTTAAGATAGGGATACATATAGACATTTTAGGGATTTAGATGGATAGAAAGTGTTGGGGTGTAGATAGATAGAAAGTGTTGGGTTTTAGATAGATGGACAGTGTTGGAGTGTAGATAGAAAGTGTTGGGGTTTATATAGATGGACAGTGTTGGAGTGTAGATAGATAGAAAGTGTTGGGGTTTAGATAGATGGACAGTGTTGGAGTGTAGATAGAAAGTGTTGGGGTTTAGATAGATGGACAGTGTTGGAGTGTAGATAGATATAAATAATGTGTTGGTGTTTAGCTAGGGATACATATAGAAATTGTTGGGGTTTAGATAGATAGAAAGTGTTGGGGTTTAGATAGATAGACAGTGTTGGGGTTTAGATAGATAGACAGTGTTGGGGTTTAGATAGATAGACAGTGTTGGGTTTTAGCTAGATGGACAGTGTTGGGGTTTAGATAGATAGAAAGTGTTGGGGTTTAGATGGATAGACAGTGTTGGGGTTTAGCTAGATGGACAGTGTTGGAATTTAGATAGATATAAAGTGTTGGGGTTTAGATGGATGGACAGTGTTGGAGTTTAGCTAGATGGACAGTGTTGGGGTTTAGATGGATGGACAGTGTTGGGGTTTAGATAGATAGAAAGTGTTGGGGTTTAGATGGATAGACAGTGTTGGGGTTTAGCTAGATGGACAGTGTTGGAGTGTAGGTAGATAGAAAGTGTTGGGGTTTATATAGATGGACAGTGTTGGAGTGTAGATAGATAGAAAGTGTTGGGGTTTAGATAGATGGACAGTGTTGGAGTGTAGATAGATAGAAAGTGTTGGGATTTAGATAGATGGACAGTGTTGGAGTGTAGATAGAAAGTGTTGGGGTTTATATAGATGGACAGTGTTGGAGTGTAGATAGATAGAAAGTGTTGGGGTTTATATAGATGGACAGTGTTGGAGTGTAGATAGATAGAAAGTGTTGGGGTTTAGATAGATGGACAGTGTTGGAGTGTAGATAGATAGAAAGTGTTGGGGTTTAGATAGATGGACAGTGTTGGAGTGTAGATAGATATAAATAATTTGTTGGTGTTTAGCTAGGGATACATATAGAAATTGTTGGGGTTTAGATAGATAGAAAGTGTTGGGGTTTAGATAGATAGACAGTGTTGGGGTTTAGATAGATAAACAGTGTTGGGGTTTAGATAGATAGAAAGTGTTGGGGTTTAGCTAGATGGACAGTGTTGGGGTTTAGATGGATGGACAGTGTTGGGGTTTAGATGGATAGACAGTGTTGGGGTTTAGCTAGATGGACAGTGTTGGAATTTCGATAGATAGAAAGTGTTGGGGTTTAGATGAATAGACAGTGTTGGGGTTTAGCTAGATGGACAGTGTTGGAATTTAGATAGATATAAAGTGTTGGGGTTTAGATGGATGGACAGTGTTGGGGTTTAGATGGATAGACAGTGTTGGGGTTTAGATAGATAGAAAGTGTTGGGGTTTAGATGGATAGACAGTGTTGGGGTTTAGCTAGATGGACAGTGTTGGAGTGTAGGTAGATAGAAAGTGTTGGGGTTTATATAGATGGACAGTGTTGGAGTGTAGATAGATAGAAAGTGTTGGGGTTTAGATAGATGGACAGTGTTGGAGTGTAGATAGATATACATAATGTGTTGGTGTTTAGCTAGGGATACATATAGAAATTGTTGGGGTTTAGATAGATAGAAAGTGTTGGGGTTTAGATAGATAGACAGTGTTGGGGTTTAGATGGATAGACAGTGTTGGGGTTTAGATAGATAGAAAGTGTTGGGGTTTAGATAGATAGAAAGTGTTGGGGTTTAGATGGATAGACAGTGTTGGAGTGTAGATAGATAGAAAGTGTTGGGGTTTAGATAGATGGACAGTGTTGGAGTGTAGATAGATAGAAAGTGTTGGGGTTTAGATAGATGGACAGTGTTGGAGTGTAGATAGATAGAAAGTGTTGGGGTTTAGATAGATGGACAGTGTTGGAGTGTAGATAGATAGAAAGTGTTGGGATTTAGATAGATGGACAGTGTTGGAGTGTAGATAGAAAGTGTTGGGGTTTATATAGATGGACAGTGTTGGAGTGTAGATAGATAGAAAGTGTTGGGGTTTAGATGGATAGAAAGTGTTGGGGTTTAGATGGATAGACAGTGTTGGGGTTTAGCTAGATGGACAGTGTTGGAGTGTAGGTAGATAGGAAGTGTTGGGGTTTATATAGATGGACAGTGTTGGAGTGTAGATAGATAGAAAGTGTTGGGGTTTAGATAGATGGACAGTGTTGGAGTGTAGATAGATAGAAAGTGTTGGGATTTAGATAGATGGACAGTGTTGGAGTGTAGATAGATAGAAAGTGTTGGGGTTTAGATAGATGGACAGTGTTGGAGTGTAGATAGATAGAAAGTGTTGGGGTTTAGATGGATAGACAGTGTTGGAGTGTAGATAGATAGAAAGTGTTGGGGTTTAGATAGATGGACAGTGTTGGAGTGTAGATAGATAGAAAGTGTTGGGATTTAGATAGATGGACAGTGTTGGAGTGTAGATAGATAGAAAGTGTTGGGGTTTAGATAGATGGACAGTGTTGGAGTGTAGATAGATAGAAAGTGTTGGGATTTAGATAGATGGACAGTGTTGGAGTGTAGATAGAAAGTGTTGGGGTTTATATAGATGGACAGTGTTGGAGTGTAGATAGATAGAAAGTGTTGGGGTTTAGATAGATAGAAAGTGTTGGGGTTTAGATGGATAGACAGTGTTGGGGTTTAGCTAGATGGACAGTGTTGGAGTGTAGGTAGATAGGAAGTGTTGGGGTTTATATAGATGGACAGTGTTGGAGTGTAGATAGATAGAAAGTGTTGGGGTTTAGATAGATGGACAGTGTTGGAGTGTAGATAGATAGAAAGTGTTGGGGTTTAGATAGATGGACAGTGTTGGAGTGTAGATAGATATAAATAATGTGTTGGTGTTTAGCTAGGGATACATATAGAAATTGTTGGGGTTTAGATAGATAGAAAGTGTTGGGGTTTAGATAGATAGACAGTGTTGGGGTTTAGATAGATAGACAGTGTTGGGGTTTAGATAGATAGACAGTGTTGGGGTTTAGATAGATAAACAGTGTTGGGGTTTAGATAGATAGAAAGTGTTGGGGTTTAGCTAGATGGACAGTGTTGGGGTTTAGATGGATGGACAGTGTTGGGGTTTAGCTAGATGGAGAGTGTTGGAATTTCGATAGATAGAAAGTGTTGGGGTTTAGATGAATAGACAGTGTTGGGGTTTAGCTAGATGGACAGTGTTGGAATTTAGATAGATATAAAGTGTTGGGGTTTAGATGGATGGACAGTGTTGGGGTTTAGATGGATAGACAGTGTTGGGGTTTAGATAGATAGAAAGTGTTGGGGTTTAGATGGATAGACAGTGTTGGGGTTTAGCTAGATGGACAGTGTTGGAGTGTAGATAGATAGAAAGTGTTGGGGTTTAGATAGATGGACAGTGTTGGAGTTTAGATAGATAGAAAGTGTTGGGGTTTAGATAGATGGACAGTGTTGGAGTGTAGATAGATAGAAAGTGTTGGGGTTTAGATAGATGGACAGTGTTGGAGTGTAGATAGATATGATAATGTGTTGGGGTTTAGCTAGGGATACATATAGAAAGTGTTGGGGTTTAGATAGATAGAAAGTGTTGGGGTTTAGATAGATAGACAGTGTTGGGGTTTAGATAGATAGACAGTGTTGGGGTTTAGATAGATAGACAGTGTTGGGGTTTAGATAGATAGACAGTGTTGGGGTTTAGATAGATGGACAGTGTTGGAGTTTAGATAGATAGAAAGTGTTGGGGTTTAGATAGATAGACAGTGTTGGGGTTTAGATGGATAGACAGTGTTGGGGTTTAGCTAGATGGACAGTGTTGGAGTTTAGATAGATAGAAAGTGTTGGGGTTTAGATGGATAGACAGTGTTGGGGTTTAGATAGATGGACAGTGTTGGAGTGTAGATAGATAGAAAGTGTTGGGGTTTAGCTAGATGGACAGTGTTGGAATTTAGATAGATATAGTGTTGGGGTTTAGATGGATAGACAGTGTTGGAGTGTAGATAGATAGAAAGTGTTGGGGTTTAGCTAGATGGACAGTGTTGGGGTTTAGATAGATAGAAAGTGTTGGGGTTTAGATAGATAGAAAGTGTTGGGGTTTAGATAGATGGACAGTGTTGGAGTGTAGATAGATATAAATAATGTGTTGGTGTTTAGCTAGGGATACATATAGAAATTGTTGGGATTTAGATAGATAGAACGTGTTGGGGTTTAGATAGATAGACAGTGTTGGGGTTTATATAGATGGACAGTGTTGGAGTGTAGATAGATAGAAAGTGTTGGGGTTTAGATAGATGGACAGTGTTGGAGTGTAGATAGATAGAAATTGTTGGGGTTTAGCTAGATGGACAGTGTTGGAGATTAGATAGATAGAAAGTGTTGGGGTTTAAATAGATAGAAAGTGTTGGGGTTTAGATGGATAGACAGTGTTGGGGTTTAGCTAGATGGACAGTGTTGGAATTTAGATAGATATAGTGTTGGGGTTTAGATGGATAGACAGTGTTGGAGTGTAGATAGATAGAAAGTGTTGGGGTTTAGCTAGATGGACAGTGTTGGGGTAGTAGATAGAAAGTGTTGGGGTTTAGATAGATGACAGTGTTGGAGTGTAGATAGATAGAAAGTGTTGGGGTTTAGATAGATGGACAGTGTTGGAGTGTAGATAGATATAAATAATGTGTTGGTGTTTAGCTAGGGATACATATAGAAATTGTTGGGATTTAGATAGATAGAAAGTGTTGGGGTTTAGATAGATGGACAGTGTTGGAGTGTAGATAGAAAGTGTTGGGGTTTATATAGATGGACAGTGTTGGAGTGTAGATAGATAGAAAGTGTTGGGGTTTAGATAGATGGACAGTGTTGGAGTTTAGATAGATAGAAAGTGTTGGGGTTTAGATAGATAGAAAGTGTTGGGGTTTAGATGGATAGACAGTGTTGGGGTTTAGCTAGATGGACAGTGTTGGAGTTTAGATAGATAGAAAGTGTTGGGGTTTAGATGGATAGACAGTGTTGGGGTTTAGATAGATGGACAGTGTTGGAGTGTAGATAGATAGAAAGTGTTGGGGTTTAGCTAGATGGACAGTGTTGGAGTTAGATAGATAGAAAGTGTTGGGGTTTAGATAGATAGACAGTGTTGGGGTTTAGATGGATAGAAAGTGTTGGGGTTTAGATAGATGGACAGTGTTGGAGTGTAGATAGATATAGTGTTGGGGTTTAGATGGATAGACAGTGTTGGAGTGTAGATAGATAGAAAGTGTTGGGGTTTAGATGGATAGACAGTGTTGGGGTTTAGCTAGATGGACAGTGTTGGTTTGATAGATAGAAGTGTTGGGGTTTAGATGATAGACAGTGTTGGGGTTTAGATAGATAGACAGTGTTGGGGTTTAGATAGATATAAAGTGTTGGGGTTTAGATGGATGGACAGTGTTGGGGTTTAGATAGATAGACAGTGTTGGGGTTTAGATAGATAGAAAGTGTTGGGGTTTAGATGGATAGACAGTGTTGGGGTTTAGCTAGATGGACAGTGTTGGAGTGTAGATAGATAGAAAGTGTTGGGGTTTAGATAGATGGACAGTGTTGGAGTTTAGATAGATAGAAAGTGTTGGGGTTTAGATAGATAGAAAGTGTTGGGGTTTAGATGGATAGACAGTGTTGGGGTTTAGCTAGATGGACAGTGTTGGAGTGTAGATAGATAGAAAGTGTTGGGGTTTATATAGATGGACAGTGTTGGAGTGTAGATAGATAGAAAGTGTTGGGGTTTAGATAGATGGACAGTGTTGGAGTGTAGATAGATAGAAAGTGTTGGGGTTTAGATAGATGGACAGTGTTGGAGTGTAGATAGATATAAATAATGTGTTGGTGTTTAGCTAGGGATACATATAGAAATTGTTGGGGTTTAGATAGATAGAAAGTGTTGGGGTTTAGATAGATAGACAGTGTTGGGGTTTAGATAGATAGACAGTGTTGGGGTTTAGATAGATAGACAGTGTTGGGGTTTAGATAGATAGAAAGTGTTGGGGTTTAGCTAGATGGACAGTGTTGGGGTTTAGATGGATGGACAGTGTTGGGGTTTAGCTAGATGGACAGTGTTGGAATTTCGATAGATAGAAAGTGTTGGGGTTTAGATGAATAGACAGTGTTGGGGTTTAGCTAGATGGACAGTGTTGGAATTTAGATAGATATAAAGTGTTGGGGTTTAGATGGATGGACAGTGTTGGGGTTTAGATGGATAGACAGTGTTGGGGTTTAGATAGATAGAAAGTGTTGGGGTTTAGATGGATAGACAGTGTTGGGGTTTAGCTAGATGGACAGTGTTGGAGTGTAGATAGATAGAAAGTGTTGGGATTTAGATAGATGGACAGTGTTGGAGTGTAGATAGAAAGTGTTGGGGTTTATATAGATGGACAGTGTTGGAGTGTAGATAGATAGAAAGTGTTGGGGTTTAGATGGATAGAAAGTGTTGGGGTTTAGATGGATAGACAGTGTTGGGGTTTAGCTAGATGGACAGTGTTGGAGTGTAGGTAGATAGGAAGTGTTGGGGTTTATATAGATGGACAGTGTTGGAGTGTAGATAGATAGAAAGTGTTGGGGTTTAGATAGATGGACAGTGTTGGAGTGTAGATAGATAGAAAGTGTTGGGATTTAGATAGATGGACAGTGTTGGAGTGTAGATAGAAAGTGTTGGGGTTTATATAGATGGACAGTGTTGGAGTGTAGATAGATAGAAAGTGTTAGGGAGTTTAGATGGATAGGAAAGTGTTGGGAGTGATAGATAGATAGAAAGTGTTGGGGTTTAGATAGATGGACAGTGTTGGAGTGTAGATAGAAAGTGTTGGGGTTTATGATAGATGGACAGTGTTGGAGTTTAGATAGATAGAAAGTGTTGGGGTTTATATAGATGGACAGTGTTGGAGTGTAGATAGATAGAAAGTGTTGGGGTTTAGATAGATAGAAAGTGTTGGGGTTTAGATGGATAGACAGTGTTGGGGTTTAGCTAGATGGACAGTGTTGGAGTGTAGGTAGATAGGAAGTGTTGGGGTTTATATAGATGGACAGTGTTGGAGTGTAGATAGATAGAAAGTGTTGGGGTTTAGATAGATGGACAGTGTTGGAGTGTAGATAGATAGAAAGTGTTGGGGTTTAGATAGATGGACAGTGTTGGAGTGTAGATAGATATAAATAATGTGTTGGTGTTTAGCTAGGGATACATATAGAAATTGTTGGGGTTTAGATAGATAGAAAGTGTTGGGGTTTAGATAGATAGACAGTGTTGGGGTTTAGATAGATAGACAGTGTTGGGGTTTAGATAGATAAACAGTGTTGGGGTTTAGATAGATAGAAAGTGTTGGGGTTTAGCTAGATGGACAGTGTTGGGGTTTAGATGGATGGACAGTGTTGGGGTTTAGCTAGATGGACAGTGTTGGAATTTCGATAGATAGAAAGTGTTGGGGTTTAGATGAATAGACAGTGTTGGGGTTTAGCTAGATGGACAGTGTTGGAATTTAGATAGATATAAAGTGTTGGGGTTTAGATGGATGGACAGTGTTGGGGTTTAGATGGATAGACAGTGTTGGGGTTTAGATAGATAGAAAGTGTTGGGGTTTAGATGGATAGACAGTGTTGGGGTTTAGCTAGATGGACAGTGTTGGAGTGTAGGTAGATAGAAAGTGTTGGGGTTTAGATAGATAGACAGTGTTGGGGTTTAGATAGATAGACAGTGTTGGGGTTTAGATAGATGGACAGTGTTGGAGTGTAGATAGATAGAAAGTGTTGGGGTTTAGCTAGATGGACAGTGTTGGAATTTAGATAGATATACTGTTGGGGTTTAGATGGATAGACAGTGTTGGAGTGTAGATAGATAGAAAGTGTTGGGGTTTATATAGATGGACAGTGTTGGAGTGTAGATAGATAGAAAGTGTTGGGGTTTAGATAGATAGACAGTGTTGGGGTTTAGATAGATAGACAGTGTTGGGGTTTAGATAGATAGACAGTGTTGGGGTTTAGATAGATAGACAGTGTTGGGGTTTAGATAGATAGACAGTGTTGGGGTTTAGATAGATAGACAGTGTTGGGGTTTAGATGGATAGACAGTGTTGGGGTTTAGATGGATAGACAGTGTTGGGGTTTAGATAGATAGACAGTGTTGGGGTTTAGATAGATGGACAGTGTTGGGGTTTAGATAGATAGAAAGTGTTGGGGTTTAGATAGATGGACAGTGTTGGAGTTTAGATGGATAGACAGTGTTGGGGTTTAGCTAGATGGACAGTGTTGGAATTTAGATAGATATAGTGTTGGGGTTTAGATGGATAGACAGTGTTGGAGTGTAGATAGATAGAAAGTGTTGGGGTTTAGCTAGATGGACAGTGTTGGGGTTTAGATAGATAGAAAGTGTTGGGGTTTAGATAGATGGACAGTGTTGGAGTGTAGATAGATATAAATAATGTGTTGGTGTTTAGCTAGGGATACATATAGAAATTGTTGGGATTTAGATAGATAGAAAGTGTTGGGGTTTAGATAGATAGACAGTGTTGGGGTTTATATAGATGGACAGTGTTGGAGTGTAGATAGATAGAAAGTGTTGGGGTTTAGATAGATGGACAGTGTTGGAGTGTAGATAGATAGAAATTGTTGGGGTTTAGCTAGGGACGTGGGAGAGTAGTAGAAAGTGTTGGGGTTTAGATAGATAGAAAGTGTTGGGGTTTAGATGGATAGACAGTGTTGGGGTTTAGCTAGATGGACAGTGTTGGAGTTTAGATAGATAGAAAGTGTTGGGGTTTAGATAGATAGACAGTGTTGGAGTGTAGATAGATAGAAAGTGTTGGGGTTTAGATAGATGGACAGTGTTGGAGTGTAGATAGATAGAAAGTGTTGGGGTTTAGATAGATGGACAGTGTTGGAGTGTAGATAGATAGAAAGTGTTGGAGTGTAGATAGATAGAAAGTGTTGGGATTTAGATAGATGGACAGTGTTGGAGTGTAGATAGAAAGTGTTGGGGTTTATATAGATGGACAGTGTTGGAGTGTAGATAGATAGAAAGTGTTGGGGTTTAGATAGATAGACAGTGTTGGGGTTTAGCTAGATGGACAGTGTTGGAGTTTAGATAGATAGAAAGTGTTGGGGTTTAGATAGATAGAAAGTGTTGGGTTTAGATAGATGGACAGTGTTGGGGTTTAGATAGATAGAAAATGTTGGGGTTTATATAGATGGACAGTGTTGGAGTGTAGATAGATAGATAGAAAGTGTTGGGTTTAGATAGATGGACAGTGTTGGGCTTTAGATAGGGATACATATAGACATTTTAGGGATTTAGATGGATAGAAAGTGTTGGGGTGTAGATAGATAGAAAGTGTTGGGGTTTAGATAGATGGACAGTGTTGGAGTGTAGATAGATATAAATAATGTGCTGGTGTTTAGCTAGGGATACATGTAGAAATTGTTGGGGTTTAGATAGATAGAAAGTGTTGGGGTTTAGATAGATAGACACTGTTGGGGTTTAGATAGATAGACAGTGTTGGGGTTTAGATAGATAGACAGTGTTGGGGTTTAGATAGATAGACAGTGTTGGGGTTTAGATAGATGGACAGTGTTGGAGTTTAGATAGATAGAAAATGTTGGGGTTTAGATGGATAGACAGTGTTGGGGTTTAGATGGATAGACAGTGTTGGGGTTTAGCTAGATGGACAGTGTTGGAGTTTAGATAGATAGAAAGTGTTGGGGTTTAGATGGATAGACAGTGTTGGGGTTTAGATAGATGGACAGTGTTGGGGTTTAGATAGATGGACAGTGTTGGAGTGTAGATAGATAGATATAGTGTTGGGGTTTAGATGGATAGACAGTGTTGGAGTGTAGATAGATAGAAAGTGTTGGGGTTTAGCTAGATGGACAGTGTTGGGGTTTAGATAGATAGAAAGTGTTGGGGTTTAGATAGATAGAAAGTGTTGGGGTTTAGATAGATGGACAGTGTTGGAGTGTAGATAGATATAAATAATATGTTGGTGTTTAGCTAGGGATACATATAGAAATTGTTGGGATTTAGATAGATAGAACGTGTTGGGGTTTAGATAGATAGACAGTGTTGGGGTTTATATAGATGGACAGTGTTGGAGTGTAGATAGATAGAAATTGTTGGGGTTTAGCTAGATGGACAGTGTTGGAGTGTAGATAGATAGAAATTGTTGGGGTTTAGCTAGATGGACAGTGTTGGAGATTAGATAGATAGAAAGTGTTGGGGTTTAAATAGACAGAAAGTGTTGGGGTTTAGATGGATAGACAGTGTTGGGGTTTAGCTAGATGGACAGTGTTGGAATTTAGATAGATATAGTGTTGGGGTTTAGATGGATAGACAGTGTTGGAGTGTAGATAGATAGAAAGTGTTGGGGTTTAGCTAGATGGACAGTGTTGGGGTTTAGATAGATAGAAAGTGTTGGGGTTTAGATAGATAGAAAGTGTTGGGGTTTAGATAGATAGGAAGTGTTGGGGTTTAGATAGATGGACAGTGTGGGAGTGTAGATAGATATAAATAATGTGTTGGTGTTTAGCTAGGGATACATATAGAAATTGTTGGGATTTAGATAGATAGACAGTGTTGGGGTTTATATAGATGGACAGTGTTGGAGTGTAGATAGATAGAAATTGTTGGGGTTTAGATAGATGGACAGTGTTGGAGTGTAGATAGATAGAAAGTGTTGGGGTTTAGCTAGATGGACAGTGTTGGAGTTTAGATAGATAGAAAGTGTTGGGGTTTAGATGGATAGAAAGTGTTGGGGTTTAGATGGATAGACAGTGTTGGGGTTTAGCTAGATGGACAGTGTTGGAGTTTAGATAGATAGAAAGTGTTGGGGTTTAGATGGATAGACAGTGTTGGGGTTTAGATAGATGGACAGTGTTGGAGTTTAGATAGATAGAAAGTGTTGGGGTTTAGCTAGATGGACAGTGTTGGAGATTAGATAGATAGAAAGTGTTGGGGTTTAAATAGACAGAAAGTGTTGGGGTTTAGATGGATAGACAGTGTTGGGGTTTAGCTAGATGGACAGTGTTGGAATTTAGATAGATATAGTGTTGGGGTTTAGATGGATAGACAGTGTTGGAGTGTAGATAGATAGAAAGTGTTGGGGTTTAGCTAGATGGACAGTGTTGGGGTTTAGATAGATAGAAAGTGTTGGGGTTTAGATAGATAGAAAGTGTTGGGGTTTAGATAGATAGAAAGTGTTGGGGTTTAGATAGATGGACAGTGTTGGAGTGTAGATAGATATAAATAATGTGTTGGTGTTTAGCTAGGGATACATATAGAAATTGTTGGGATTTAGATAGATAGAACGTGTTGGGGTTTAGATAGATAGACAGTGTTGGGGTTTATATAGATGGACAGTGTTGGAGTGTAGATAGATAGAAATTGTTGGGGTTTAGCTAGATGGACAGTGTTGGAGATTAGAGAGATAGAAAGTGTTGGGGTTTAAATAGACAGAAAGTGTTGGGGTTTAGATGGATAGACAGTGTTGGGGTTTAGCTAGATGGACAGTGTTGGAATTTAGATAGACATAGTGTTGGGGTTTAGATGGATAGACAGTGTTGGAGTGTAGATAGATAGAAAGTGTTGGGGTTTAGCTAGATGGACAGTGTTGGGGTTTAGATAGATAGAAAGTGTTGGGGTTTAGATAGATAGAAAGTGTTGGGGTTTAGATAGATAGAAAGTGTTGGGGTTTAGATAGATGGACAGTGTTGGAGTATAGATAGATATAAATAATGTGTTGGTGTTTAGCTAGGGATACATATAGAAATTGTTGGGATTTAGATAGATAGAACGTGTTGGGGTTTAGATAGATAGACAGTGTTGGGGTTTATATAGATGGACAGTGTTGGAGTGTAGATAGATAGAAATTGTTGGGGTTTAGATAGATGGACAGTGTTGGAGTGTAGATAGATAGAAAGTGTTGGGGTTTAGCTAGATGGACAGTGTTGGAGTTTAGATAGATAGAAAGTGTTGGGGTTTAGATGGATAGAAAGTGTTGGGGTTTAGATGGATAGACAGTGTTGGGGTTTAGCTAGATGGACAGTGTTGGAGTTTAGATAGATAGAAAGTGTTGGGGTTTAGATGGATAGACAGTGTTGGGGTTTAGATGGATAGACAGTGTTGGAATTTAGATAGATATAAAGTGTTGGGGTTTAGATGGATGGACAGTGTTGGAGTTTAGCTAGATGGACAGTGTTGGGGTTTAGATGGATGGACAGTGTTGGGGTTTAGATGGATAGACAGTGTTGGGGTTTAGATAGATAGAAAGTGTTGGGGTTTAGCTAGATGGACAGTGTTGGAGTGTAGGTAGATAGAAAGTGTTGGGGTTTAGACAGATGGACAGTGTTGGAGTGTAGATAGATAGAAAGTGTTGGGATTTAGATAGATGGACAGTGTTGGAGTGTAGATAGAAAGTGTTGGGGTTTATATAGATGGACAGTGTTGGAGTGTAGATAGATAGAAAGTGTTGGGGTTTATATAGATGGACAGTGTTGGAGTGTAGATAGATAGAAAGTGTTGGGGTTTAGATAGATGGACAGTGTTGGAGTGTAGATAGATAGAAAGTGTTGGAGTGTAGATAGATAGAAAGTGTTGGGATTTAGATAGATGGACAGTGTTGGAGTGTAGATAGAAAGTGTTGGGGTTTATATAGATGGACAGTGTTGGAGTGTAGATAGATAGAAAGTGTTGGGGTTTAGATAGATAGACAGTGTTGGGGTTTAGCTAGATGGACAGTGTTGGAGTTTAGATAGATAGAAAGTGTTGGAGTTTCAATAGATAGAAAGTGTTGGGGTTTATATAGATGGACAGTGTTGGAGTGTAGATAGATAGATAGAAAGTGTTGGGTTTAGATAGATGGACAGTGTTGGGGTTTAGATAGGGATACATATAGACATTTTAGGGATTTAGATGGATAGAAAGTGTTGGGGTATAGATAGATAGAACGTGTTGGGTTTTAGATAGATGGACAGTGTTGGAGTGTAGATAGAAAGTGTTGGGGTTTATATAGATGGACAGTGTTGGAGTGTAGATAGATAGAAAGTGTTGGGGTTTAGATAGATAGAAAGTGTTGGGGTTTAGATAGATAGACAGTGTTGGGGTTTAGATAGATAGACAGTGTTGGGGTTTAGATAGATAGACAGTGTTGGGGTTTAGATAGATAGACAGTGTTGGGGTTTAGATAGATAGACAGTGTTGGGATTTAGATAGATAGACAGTGTTGGGGTTTAGATAGATGGACAGTGTTGGAGTTTAGATAGATAGAAAGTGTTAGGGTTTAGCTAGATGGACAGTGTTGGAGATTAGATAGATAGAAAGTGTTGGGGTTTAAATAGATAGAAAGTGTTAGGGTTTAGATGGATAGACAGTGTTGGGGTTTAGCTAGATGGACAGTGTTGGAATTTAGATAGATATAGTGTTGGGGTTTAGATGGATAGACAGTGTTGGAGTGTAGATAGATAGAAAGTGTTGGGGTTTAGCTAGATGGACAGTGTTGGGGTTTAGATAGAAAGTGTTGGGGTTTAGATAGATGGACAGTGTTGGAGTGTAGATAGATATAAATAATGTGTTGGTGTTTAGCTAGGGATACATATAGAAATTGTTGGGATTTAGATAGATAGAAAGTGTTGGGGTTTAGATAGATAGACAGTGTTGGGGTTTATATAGATGGACAGTGTTGGAGTGTAGATAGATAGAAAGTGTTGGGGTTTAGATAGATGGACAGTGTTGGAGTGTAGATAGATAGAAAGTGTTGGGGTTTAGATAGATGGACAGTGTTGGAGTGTAGATAGATAGAAAGTGTTGGGGTTTATATAGATGGACAGTGTTGGAGTGTAGATAGATAGAAAGTGTTGGGGTTTAGATAGATAGAAAGTGTTGGGGTTTAGATAGATGGACAGTGTTGGAGTGTAGATAGATATAAATAATGTGTTGGTGTTTAGCTATTGATACATATAGAAATTGTTGGGATTTAGATAGATAGAAAGTGTTGGGGTTTAGATAGATAGACAGTGTTGGGGTTTAGATAGATAGAAAGTGTTGGGGTTTATATAGATGGACAGTGTTGGAGTGTAGATAGATAGAAAGTGTTGGGGTTTAGATAGATGGACAGTGTTGGAGTGTAGATAGATAGAAAGTGTTGGGGTTTAGATAGATGGACAGTGTTGGAGTGTAGATAGATAGAAAGTGTTGGGGTTTATATAGATGGACAGTGTTGGAGTGTAGATAGATAGAAAGTGTTGGGGTTTAGATAGATAGAAAGTGTTGGGGTTTAGATAGATGGACAGTGTTGGAGTGTAGATAGATATAAATAATGTGTTGGTGTTTAGCTAGGGATACATATAGAAATTGTTGGGATTTAGATAGATAGAAAGTGTTGGGGTTTATATAGATGGACAGTGTTGGAGTGTAGATAGATAGAAATTGTTGGGGTTTAGATAGATGGACAGTGTTGGAGTGTAGATAGATAGAAAGTGTTGGGGTTTAGCTAGATGGACAGTGTTGGAGTTTAGATAGATAGAAAGTGTTGGGGTTTAGATGGATAGACAGTGTTGGGGTTTAGATGGATAGACAGTGTTGGGGTTTAGCTAGATGGACAGTGTTGGAGTTTAGATAGATAGAAAGTGTTGGGGTTTAGATGGATAGACAGTGTTGGGGTTTAGATAGATGGACAGTGTTGGAGTTTAGATAGATAGAAAGTGTTGGGGTTTAGCTAGATGGACAGTGTTGGAGATTAGATAGATAGAAAGTGTTGGGGTTTAGATAGATAGAAAGTGTTGGGGTTTAGATAGATGGACAGTGTTGGAGTGTAGATAGATATAAATAATGTGTTGGTGTTTAGCTATTGATACATATAGAAATTGTTGGGATTTAGATAGATAGAAAGTGTTGGGGTTTAGATAGATAGACAGTGTTGGGGTTTATATAGATGGACAGTGTTGGAGTGTAGATAGATAGAAAGTGTTGGGGTTTAGATAGATAGAAAGTGTTGGGGTTTAGATAGATGGACAGTGTTGGAGTGTAGATAGATATAAATAATGTGTTGGTGTTTAGCTATTGATACATATAGAAATTGTTGGGATTTAGATAGATAGAAAGTGTTGGGGTTTAGATAGATAGACAGTGTTGGGGTTTAGATAGATAGAAAGTGTTGGGGTTTATATAGATGGACAGTGTTGGAGTGTAGATAGATAGAAAGTGTTGGGGTTTAGATAGATGGACAGTGTTGGAGTGTAGATAGATAGAAAGTGTTGGGGTTTAGATAGATGGACAGTGTTGGAGTGTAGATAGATAGAAAGTGTTGGGGTTTATATAGATGGACAGTGTTGGAGTGTAGATAGATAGAAAGTGTTGGGGATTAGATAGATAGAAAGTGTTGGGGTTTAGATAGATGGACAGTGTTGGAGTGTAGATAGATATAAATAATGTGTTGGTGTTTAGCTAGGGATACATATAGAAATTGTTGGGATTTAGATAGATAGAAAGTGTTGGGGTTTATATAGATGGACAGTGTTGGAGTGTAGATAGATAGAAATTGTTGGGGTTTAGATAGATGGACAGTGTTGGAGTGTAGATAGATAGAAAGTGTTGGGGTTTAGCTAGATGGACAGTGTTGGAGTTTAGATAGATAGAAAGTGTTGGGGTTTAGATGGATAGAAAGTGTTGGGGTTTAGATGGATAGACAGTGTTGGGGTTTAGCTAGATGGACAGTGTTGGAGTTTAGATAGATAGAAAGTGTTGGGGTTTAGATGGATAGACAGTGTTGGGGTTTAGATAGATGGACAGTGTTGGAGTTTAGATAGATAGAAAGTGTTGGGGTTTAGCTAGATGGACAGTGTTGGAGATTAGATAGATAGAAAGTGTTGGGGTTTAAATAGACAGAAAATGTTGGGGTTTAGATGGATAGACAGTGTTGGGGTTTAGCTAGATGGACAGTGTTGGAATTTAGATAGATATAGTGTTGGGGTTTAGATGGATAGACAGTGTTAGAGTGTAGATAGATAGAAAGTGTTGGGGTTTAGCTAGATGGACAGTGTTGGGGTTTAGATAGATAGAAAGTGTTGGGGTTTAGATAGATAGAAAGTGTTGGGGTTTAGATAGATAGAAAGTGTGGGGGTTTAGATAGATGGACAGTGTTGGAGTGTAGATAGATATAAATAATGTGTTGGTGTTTAGCTAGGGATACATATAGAAATTGTTGGGATTTAGATAGATAGAACGTGTTGGGGTTTAGATAGATAGACAGTGTTGGGGTTTATATAGATGGACAGTGTTGGAGTTTAGATAGATAGAAAGTGTTAGGGTTTAGCTAGATGGACAGTGTTGGAGATTAGATAGATAGAAAGTGTTGGGGTTTAAATAGATAGAAAGTGTTAGGGTTTAGATGGATAGACAGTGTTGGGGTTTAGCTAGATGGACAGTGTTGGAATTTAGATAGATATAGTGTTGGGGTTTAGATGGATAGACAGTGTTGGAGTGTAGATAGATAGAAAGTGTTGGGGTTTAGCTAGATGGTCAGTGTTGGGGTTTAGATAGAAAGTGTTGGGGTTTAGATAGATGGACAGTGTTGGGGTGTAGATAGATGGACAGTGTTGGAGTGTAGATAGATAGAAAGTGTTGGGGTTTAGATAGATGGACAGTGTTGGAGTGTAGATAGATAGAAAGTGTTGGGGTTTAGATAGATGGACAGTGTTGGAGTGTAGATAGATAGAAAGTGTTGGGGTTTATATAGATGGACAGTGTTGGAGTGTAGATAGATAGAAAGTGTTGGGGTTTAGATAGATAGAAAGTGTTGGGGTTTAGATAGATGGACAGTGTTGGAGTGTAGATAGATATAAATAATGTGTTGGTGTTTAGCTATTGATACATATAGAAATTGTTGGGATTTAGATAGATAGAAAGTGTGGGGTTTAGATAGATAGACAGTGTTGGGGTTTATATAGATGGACAGTGTTGGAGTGTAGATAGATAGAAAGTGTTGGGGTTTAGATAGATAGAAAGTGTTGGGGTTTAGATAGATGGACAGTGTTGGAGTGTAGATAGATATAAATAATGTGTTGGTGTTTAGCTATTGATACATATAGAAATTGTTGGGATTTAGATAGATAGAAAGTGTTGGGGTTTAGATAGATAGACAGTGTTGGGGTTTAGATAGATAGAAAGTGTTGGGGTTTATATAGATGGACAGTGTTGGAGTGTAGATAGATAGAAAGTGTTGGGGTTTAGATAGATGGACAGTGTTGGAGTGTAGATAGATAGAAAGTGTTGGGGTTTAGATAGATGGACAGTGTTGGAGTGTAGATAGATAGAAAGTGTTGGGGTTTATATAGATGGACAGTGTTGGAGTGTAGATAGATAGAAAGTGTTGGGGATTAGATAGATAGAAAGTGTTGGGGTTTAGATAGATGGACAGTGTTGGAGTGTAGATAGATATAAATAATGTGTTGGTGTTTAGCTAGGGATACATATAGAAATTGTTGGGATTTAGATAGATAGAAAGTGTTGGGGTTTATATAGATGGACAGTGTTGGAGTGTAGATAGATAGAAATTGTTGGGGTTTAGATAGATGGACAGTGTTGGAGTGTAGATAGATAGAAAGTGTTGGGGTTTAGCTAGATGGACAGTGTTGGAGTTTAGATAGATAGAAAGTGTTGGGGTTTAGATGGATAGAAAGTGTTGGGGTTTAGATGGATAGACAGTGTTGGGGTTTAGCTAGATGGACAGTGTTGGAGTTTAGATAGATAGAAAGTGTTGGGGTTTAGATGGATAGACAGTGTTGGGGTTTAGATAGATGGACAGTGTTGGAGTTTAGATAGATAGAAAGTGTTGGGGTTTAGCTAGATGGACAGTGTTGGAGATTAGATAGATAGAAAGTGTTGGGGTTTAAATAGACAGAAAATGTTGGGGTTTAGATGGATAGACAGTGTTGGGGTTTAGCTAGATGGACAGTGTTGGAATTTAGATAGATATAGTGTTGGGGTTTAGATGGATAGACAGTGTTAGAGTGTAGATAGATAGAAAGTGTTGGGGTTTAGCTAGATGGACAGTGTTGGGGTTTAGATAGATAGAAAGTGTTGGGGTTTAGATAGATAGAAAGTGTTGGGGTTTAGATAGATAGAAAGTGTGGGGGTTTAGATAGATGGACAGTGTTGGAGTGTAGATAGATATAAATAATGTGTTGGTGTTTAGCTAGGGATACATATAGAAATTGTTGGGATTTAGATAGATAGAACGTGTTGGGGTTTAGATAGATAGACAGTGTTGGGGTTTATATAGATGGACAGTGTTGGAGTTTAGATAGATAGAAAGTGTTAGGGTTTAGCTAGATGGACAGTGTTGGAGATTAGATAGATAGAAAGTGTTGGGGTTTAAATAGATAGAAAGTGTTAGGGTTTAGATGGATAGACAGTGTTGGGGTTTAGCTAGATGGACAGTGTTGGAATTTAGATAGATATAGTGTTGGGGTTTAGATGGATAGACAGTGTTGGAGTGTAGATAGATAGAAAGTGTTGGGGTTTAGCTAGATGGTCAGTGTTGGGGTTTAGATAGAAAGTGTTGGGGTTTAGATAGATGGACAGTGTTGGGGTTTATATAGATGGACAGTGTTGGAGTGTAGATAGATAGAAAGTGTTGGGGTTTAGATAGATAGAAAGTGTTGGGGTTTAGATAGATGGACAGTGTTGGAGTGTAGATAGATATAAATAATGTGTTGGTGTTTAGCTAGTGATACATATAGAAATTGTTGGGATTTAGATAGATAGAAAGTGTTGGGGTTTAGATAGATAGACAGTGTTGGGGTTTAGATAGATAGAAAGTGTTGGGGTTTATATAGATGGACAGTGTTGGAGTGTAGATAGATAGAAAGTGTTGGGGTTTAGATAGATGGACAGTGTTGGAGTGTAGATAGATAGAAAGTGTTGGGGTTTAGATAGATGGACAGTGTTGGAGTGTAGATAGATAGAAAGTGTTGGGGTTTATATAGATGGACAGTGTTGGAGTGTAGATAGATAGAAAGTGTTGGGGATTAGATAGATAGAAAGTGTTGGGGTTTAGATAGATGGACAGTGTTGGAGTGTAGATAGATATAAATAATGTGTTGGTGTTTAGCTAGGGATACATATAGAAATTGTTGGGATTTAGATAGATAGAAAGTGTTGGGGTTTATATAGATGGACAGTGTTGGAGTGTAGATAGATAGAAATTGTTGGGGTTTAGATAGATGGACAGTGTTGGAGTGTAGATAGATAGAAAGTGTTGGGGTTTAGCTAGATGGACAGTGTTGGAGTTTAGATAGATAGAAAGTGTTGGGGTTTAGATGGATAGAAAGTGTTGGGGTTTAGATGGATAGACAGTGTTGGGGTTTAGCTAGATGGACAGTGTTGGAGTTTAGATAGATAGAAAGTGTTGGGGTTTAGATGGATAGACAGTGTTGGGGTTTAGATAGATGGACAGTGTTGGAGTTTAGATAGATAGAAAGTGTTGGGGTTTAGCTAGATGGACAGTGTTGGAGATTAGATAGATAGAAAGTGTTGGGGTTTAAATAGACAGAAAATGTTGGGGTTTAGATGGATAGACAGTGTTGGGGTTTAGCTAGATGGACAGTGTTGGAATTTAGATAGATATAGTGTTGGGGTTTAGATGGATAGACAGTGTTGGAGTGTAGATAGATAGAAAGTGTTGGGGTTTAGCTAGATGGACAGTGTTGGGGTTTAGATAGATAGAAAGTGTTGGGGTTTAGATAGATAGAAAGTGTGGGGGTTTAGATAGATGGACAGTGTTGGAGTGTAGATAGATATAAATAATGTGTTGGTGTTTAGCTAGGGATACATATAGAAATTGTTGGGATTTAGATAGATAGAACGTGTTGGGGTTTAGATAGATAGACAGTGTTGGGGTTTATATAGATGGACAGTGTTGGAGTGTAGATAGATAGAAATTGTTGGGGTTTAGCTAGATGGACAGTGTTGGAGATTAGAGAGATAGAAAGTGTTGGGGTTTAAATAGACAGAAAGTGTTGGGGTTTAGATGGATAGACAGTGTTGGGGTTTAGCTAGATGGACAGTGTTGGAATTTAGATAGATATAGTGTTGGGGTTTAGATGGATAGACAGTGTTGGAGTGTAGATAGATAGAAAGTGTTGGGGTTTAGATAGATAGAAAGTGTTGGGGTTTAGATAGATAGAAAGTGTTGGGGTTTAGATAGATAGAAAGTGTTGGGGTTTAGATAGATGGACAGTGTTGGAGTGTAGATAGATATAAATAATGTGTTGGTGTTTAGCTAGGGATACATATAGAAATTGTTGGGATTTAGATAGATAGAACGTGTTGGGGTTTAGATAGATAGACAGTGTTGGGGTTTATATAGATGGAAAATGTTGGAGTGTAGATAGATAGAAATTGTTGGGGTTTAGATAGATGGACAGTGTTGGAGTGTAGATAGATAGAAAGTGTTGGGGTTTAGCTAGATGGACAGTGTTGGAGTTTAGATAGATAGAAAGTGTTGGGGTTTAGATGGATAGAAAGTGTTGGGGTTTAGATGGATAGACAGTGTTGGGGTTTAGCTAGATGGACAGTGTTGGAGTTTAGATAGATAGAAAGTGTTGGGGTTTAGATGGATAGACAGTGTTGGGGTTTAGATGGATAGACAGTGTTGGAATTTAGATAGATATAAAGTGTTGGGGTTTAGATGGATGGACAGTGTTGGAGTTTAGCTAGATGGACAGTGTTGGGGTTTAGATGGATGGACAGTGTTGGGGTTTAGATGGATAGACAGTGTTGGGGTTTAGATAGATAGAAAGTGTTGGGGTTTAGCTAGATGGACAGTGTTGGAGTGTAGGTAGATAGAAAGTGTTGGGGTTTATATAGATGGACAGTGTTGGAGTGTAGATAGATAGATAGAAAGTGTTGGGTTTAGATAGATGGACTGTGTTGGGGTTTAGATAGGGATACATATAGACATTTTAGGGATTTAGATAGATAGAAAGTGTTGGGTTTTAGATAGATGGACAGTGTTGGAGTGTAGATAGAAATTGTTGGGGTTTATATAGATGGACAGTGTTGGAGTGTAGATAGATAGAAAGTGTTGGGGTTTAGATAGATAGAAAGTGTTGGGGTTTAGATAGATAGACAGTGTTGGGATTTAGATAGATAGACAGTGTTGGGGTTTAGATAGATAGACAGTGTTGGGGTTTAGATAGATAGACAGTGTTGGGATTTAGATATATAGACAGTGTTGGGGTTTAGATAGATAGACAGTGTTGGGGTTTAGATAGATGGACAGTGTTGGGGTTTAGCTAGATGGACAGTGTTGGAGTGTAGATAGATAGAAAGTGTTGGGGTTTAGATAGATGGACAGTGTTGGAGTGTAGATAGATAGAAAGTGTTGGGATTTAGATAGATGGACAGTGTTGGAGTGTAGATAGAAAGTGTTGGGGTTTATATAGATGGACAGTGTTGGAGTGTAGATAGATAGAAAGTGTTGGGGTTTATATAGATGGACAGTGTTGGAGTGTAGATAGATAGAAAGTGTTGGGGTTTAGATAGATGGACAGTGTTGGAGTGTAGATAGATAGAAAGTGTTGGGATTTAGATAGATGGACAGTGTTGGAGTGTAGATAGAAAGTGTTGGGGTTTATATAGATGGACAGTGTTGGAGTGTAGATAGATAGAAAGTGTTGGGGTTTAGATAGATAGAAAGTGTTGGGGTTTAGATAGATAGAAAGTGTTGGGGTTTATATAGATGGACAGTGTTGGAGTTTCAATAGATAGAAAGTGTTGGGGTTTATATAGATGGACAGTTTTGGAGTGTAGATAGATAGATAGAAAGTGTTGGGTTTAGATAGATGGACAGTGTTGGGGTTTAGATAGATAGAAAATGTTGGTGTTTATATAGATGGACAGTGTTGGAGTGTAGATAGATAGATAGAAAGTGTTGGGTTTAGATAGATGGACTGTGTTGGGGTTTAGATAGGGATACATATAGACATTTTAGGGATTTAGATGGATAGAAAGTGTTGGGGTGTAGATAGATAGAAAGTGTTGGGTTTTAGATAGATGGACAGTGTTGGAGTGTAGATAGAAATTGTTGGGGTTTATATAGATGGACAGTGTTGGAGTGTAGATAGATAGAAAGTGTTGGGGTTTAGATAGATAGAAAGTGTTGGGGTTTAGATAGATAGACAGTGTTGGGATTTAGATAGATAGACAGTGTTGGGGTTTAGATAGATAGACAGTGTTGGGGTTTAGATAGATAGACAGTGTTGGGGTTTAGATAGATAGACAGTGTTGGGATTTAGATAGATAGACAGTGTTGGGGTTTAGATAGATGGACAGTGTTGGAGTTTAGATAGATAGAAAGTGTTGGGGTTTAGCTAGATGGACAGTGTTGGAGATTAGATAGATAGAAAGTGTTGGGGTTTAAATAGACAGAAAGTGTTGGGGTTTAGATGGATAGACAGTGTTGGGGTTTAGATGGATAGACAGTGTTGGGGTTTAGATGGATAGACAGTGTTGGGGTTTAGCTAGTTGGACAGTGTTGGAGTGTAGGTAGATAGAAAGTGTTGGGGTTTATATAGATGGACAGTGTTGGAGTGTAGATAGATAGAAAGTGTTGGGGTTTAGATAGATGGACAGTGTTGGGGTTTAGATAGATAGAAAGTGTTGGGGTTTAGATAGATAGAAAGTGTTGGGGTTTAGATAGATGGACAGTGTTGGAGTGTAGATAGATAGAAAGTGTTGGGGTTTAGATGGATAGACAGTGTTGGTGTTTAGATTGATAGATGGATAGAAAGTGTTGGTGTTTAGATTGATAGATGGATAGAAAGTGTTGGTGTTTAGATTGATAGATGGATAGAAAGTGTTGGTGTTTAGATTGATAGATGGATAGAAAGTGTTGGTGTTTAGATTGATAGATGGATAGAAAGTGTTGGTGTTTAGATGGATAGATAGATGTACAGTGTTGGAGTTTAGATAGGTAGATAGAAAGGGTTGGAGTTTGGATGGATGGATGGATGGATGGATGGATGGATGGATGGATGGATAGATAGATAGATAGATAGATAGATAGATAGATAGATAGATAGATAGATAGATAGATAGATAGATAGATAGATAGATAGATAGATAGATAGATAGATAGATAGATAGATAGATAGATAGATAGATAGATAGATAGATAGATAGATAGATAGATAGATAGATAGATAGATAGATAGATAGATAGATAGATAGATAGATAGATAGATAGATAGATAGATAGATAGATAGATAGATAGATAGATAGATAGATAGATAGATAGATAGATAGATAGATAGATAGATAGATAGATAGATAGATAGATAGATAGATAGATAGATAGATCGATCGGTAGATAGATAGATAGATAAAAAGGGTTGGAGTTTAGATGGATAGAAAGTGTTGGTGTTTAGATTGATAGATGGATAGAAAGTGTTGGTGTTTAGATTGATAGATGGATAGAAAGTGTTGGTGTTTAGATTGATAGATGGATAGAAAGTGTTGGTGTTTAGATTGATAGATGGATAGAAAGTGTTGGTGTTTAGATTGATAGATGGATAGAAATTGTTGGGGTTTAGATTGATAGATGGATAGAAAGTGTTGGTGTTTACATTTACATTTACATTTAAGTCATTTAGCAGACGCTCTTATCCAGAGCGACTTACAAATTGGTGCATTCACCTTATAATATCCAGTGGAACAACCACTTTACAAAAGTGCATCTAAATCTTTTAAGGGGGGGGTTAGAAGGATTACTTTATCCTATCCCAGGTATTCCTTGAAGAGGTGGGGTTTCAGGTGTCTCCGGAAGGTGGTGATTGACTCCGCTGTCCTGGCATCGTGAGGGAGCTTGTTCCACCATTGGGGTGCCAGAGCAGCGAACAGTTTTGACTGGGCTGAGCGGGAACTGTGCTTCCTCAGAGGTAGGGAGGCGAGCAGGCCAGAGGTGGATGAACGGAGTGCCCTTGTTTGGGTGTAGGGCTTGATCAGAGCCTGAAGGTACGGGGGTGCCGTTCCCCTCACAGCTCCGTAGGCATGCACCATGGTCTTGTAGCGGATGCGAGCTTCGACTGGAAGCCAGTGGAGAGAGCGGAGGAGCGGGGTGACGTGAGAGAACTTGGGAAGGTTGAACATCAGACGGGCTGCGGCGTTCTGGATGAGTTGTAGGGGTTTAATGGCACAGGCAGGGAGCCCAGCCAACAGCGAGTTGCAATAATCCAGACGGGAGATGACAAGTGCCTGGATTAGGACCTGCGCCGCTTCCTGTGTGAGGCAGGGTCGTACTCTGCGAATGTTGTAGAGCATGAACCTACAGGATCGGGTCACCGCCTTGATGTTGGTGGAGAACGACAGGGTGTTGTCCAGGGTCACGCCAAGGCTCTTAGCACTCTGGGAGGAGGACACAAGGGAGTTGTCAACCGTGATGGCGAGATCATGGAACGGGCAGTCCTTCCCCGGGAGGAAGAGCAGCTCCGTCTTGCCGAGGTTCAGCTTGAGGTGGTGATCCGTCATCCACACTGATATGTCTGCCAGACATGCAGAGATGCGATTCGCCACCTGGTTGTCAGAAGGGGGAAAGGAGAAGATTAATTGTGTGTCATCTGCATAGCAATGATATGAGAGACCATGTGAGGATATGACAG
>NC_138291.1:162210000-162240000 GCF_965601325.2 Salmo salar | reverse complement strand
TGTTCTACACATGCAGAAATTGTCATTTCCATTGGTGTACCAACACACACAAATCTGTGGACAGGTAATTTTATTAAGTCTACCTTAATTCTATGGCTCTGTATGTCACATTAACATTACAGTGATTTCAGCCTCAGCCTCTCACACTCACCAATTTCATTAGTTGTCAGTCAATACATTGCTGTCATTAAAATGTCAAATTCAACGGTCAAGCAACCAGTCATCAGGGACACAATCAGCTCCATAATCATCTGAAACCTTCCACATCATCCTGAAATGTATATTTTATTTCAAATCAGATTGGATGGCTAATTACTGAAGGACTGTATTTTTGTCTGAATAGTATGGGAGAAATACACTGAGTAAATTTGCTCTTAGAACAGCCTCAATTCGTTAGAGGCATGGACTCTACAGGTGTGGAAAGCATTCCACAGGGATGCTGGCCCATGTTGACTCAAACGCTTCCCACAGTTGTGTCAAGTTGACTGGATGTCCTTTGGGTGGGTGACCATTCTTGATACACACGGGAAAATGTTGAGTGTGAAAAACCCAGCAGCGTTGCAGTTCTTGACACAAACTGGTGCACCTACCACCTACTACCATACCCCGTTCAAAGGCACTTACATTTTTGTCTTGCCCTTTCACCCTGTGAATGGAACACATTCACAATCCATGTCTCAGTTATCTCAAAGCTTAGAAATCCTTCTTTAATCTGTCTCCGCCCCTTCATCTACACTGATTGAAGTGGATTTAACAAGTGACATCAATAAGTGATCATAGCTTTCACCTGGTCAGTCTGTCATGGAAAGAGCATACTTTTGTATAGTCAGTGTATGAGCCAGCATTGTAATCAAGGGAAGAGATATTGTACTCATCTGTCATGTAAAATGTTCAGCTGTTATGTAGGCCTGTGTTTCATTAAGCCTGGAACATGGTTGTTGTGCTACATTGTTGTTGAAGTTTTTATCAAATACACTTATTTTCAATGGCCAACCCTTTCTCTCTTTCATTATATAGATGCATCGCTCATCCTTCCATCGTTTTCCACTCTGCTCTCTTCCCCAAAGCCAAAATGGTACTCTTTATGGGAGCAAGTGGTTTTTCTTAGGGCTGACCACAATTATTCGACTGGTTGATTGTTTCGTCGATAGGCTGTTGGTCGACCAAGATTTTTCTTTGTCGAGCAGAAGCAAATACATCTGGTTTTTGATGGCACATGAGAAACTGGTCTTATTCGCGCCCATCTCAGTAAACTAATCCATTGCGGAGGCCTCTGGGATGGCACAGTCCAATAAGAAGGGGAGTGTGGCTGCACAATGCACATCTCTCTCCAGAATGCGCTCTGTCCCACCAGTCCCTCCATTGTTTCATAACTTCATTGTGTGAATTCTTTGTATTTGATTGTCTATCAATTCCCCATTACTGTACATATATCACCAGTAGTACAGCTACCGTTAATTCCCATCATTTATCATCTACAATGTTTGTTTGGTTATGGTAATCTCTGTTAATGTATTCAATATATTATTATTCCAGTCTTTTACTGTTGTCATTGTTGGAGTGAGTGGACACATTGTTTGCAGAGTGCACATTCTATGTTACACTTGTGAGAAACAAGTTTTGGTTTATTTCATTCCATTTAAGAGTTTTGTCAATTTAGTCATTGTCTTTTGTTTGGAGCGCTCCTGTCAATGTTGAGTAAGGACGTGCACCTGATTACGCACAGAAGTAGGCCAATAGGCTACCTGGCCTACTCGCAAATGTAGCCCTATAAATGTTCCCATTTGGGGATCTAGTAGTATTTCTGATTGGCTTAATGCACCACTTGTAGACCTCAAACAGCAAGCCTTCAAAGTCTATTTTTACATCCATTGAGAATGACAATAATTCCTCAATGTATTTGAAAAATCTTTCCAGCTCTCTCCCTTTCGATAATCACTCAGCGCGAAAGGGAAAAAGGTAATGCTCTGATCCAGTGGAAACATCATAAAATACGTCATAAAATGACCTGATTCTTATCCCTTGTGCAAATAGCCTCCAGCTGTCTCTGTCCTGAGATCACTGGTGCTGGGAATTCCTAGGGCCCAGAATGTTTCATACAATGTTGCAAAAAGCTTCAGGCCAGACCCAAGTTAATAGTTGATACAATGTTTCAAGTTCATTGCAGACAGGCCATGCCTAGCCAATGTGATTTATAGGATATTTATTTTTATCACAATATTTTCTACCTTTAGGCTGCAATGTTTTTATTTGTTGGCTTTATCTAGGCTATTTTTACATAGTTGGCGATAGCAATAGAAGTAACTTTTTAGGTTTGTATAATGTTCATGTAGATTGGGAAAGAATTTTGATTAACCACATGACAATAAATTAAAAGAAACTGTTCCATGAAAATGTGAAAACCATAACTGGCACGCAGATTGGTAGAAATGGCATTCCACATGAGAAAGTTTGCAGACTCCTCATGTAGCCTATTACCGGAAACTTCAGGAGAGTAACGGCAGAATCTGCGAAAGCCAGTAGGAGCGGGAGAAGGATGGTCAGGACAGGTTAAGTTTATTTTCTTCTGGTTATCTTGATCTCTGGCTCCCTCTTGAGTCATTTGTGACTTATTTAATCAAACAGTGAGCTTAAAGACAAGCTCAATGTATATATAGTTTATTTTAGTAAAATGCATAGGGTGTGTCTATATATCATATCGTCCCCACATTCTGAAATTGCATATTTGTCACCCCCAGTTTTATAATTGGAATGTCAAACAAAACGAGGCAACGGTGTGTTTTAGGACCATGCGGACGCCTCCGAGAGGTTGGGTAGGCTGTTTGGAGTGTTTATCTGACTGGAGAATAAAAAATTCTAATAATGTATGTCCCCCCACTTCTAAAACCAAAGTTGTGCCCCTGATATATGGAAAAATACAAGTTTTAAAATGTTGGGCAATCGATTGGTCGAACAAGATTTGTTTTAAGTGAGGACACCCCTACTCTCACAAATGAGAGTGTGTGTTCCCCCTAGGGGTTTGTGGCGGTCGCACGCTCGGTTCATGTTCTCTCCACTCTGTTCTCCACCGACTGCAGTGATCCGAGCCCACAGGGTTGCATTAAATATACATCACACAGCCGTCTGCAGAACACACACACAAAGAGCGAGAAAGAGAATATAAGAACTGAGGCTCTCACACAACCACAAACTGCTTGCATTCTATGTTGTCAACAACATCATCGTTAAAACTCATCCCTACACCACACTTACTAAGCCTACATAGTACACTACACAGTCACTCACTACTTCTGTATAAGCCTACATTATACAGTAGCCTACACACAGTCACTCACAACTCCTATCCTACTACTCACCAGAGTTTTCCATCCAAAAACCTGAAACCTGAGTGGCATGAACTCCTCTCCAATCAGTACCTCTGCTCTGGAATGGGTCACGCCCTTCATTAACGAACCAATCAGATGCAGCGCTGGCCGCTAAATTGGCATCACCTGTCTTTCCATCTTCTTTATAGTCCAGTTGTGTGAGTTCAGTTTTTTTTTAACTTTCTCCATCTATCCAGGACCAGTCTGAAGTTCCAGTCCTTCAGTAAGCATTTTAACAAATCTAGCCTTTGATGCCGAGATTCCTTTGTTTTGATAATATAGGCCTGAAACACTAAAATATAGCTACTTTTCCTTCCATTTACTCCAATAGTTGCACATTCAATGTGCTGATACGTCCCTTGTGTTTTTCCCAGAACCTGATCTCAAATTTGTGAAACATGAACAAACCGGAAAAGCCACTGTCAACACTGTGGGGTAGGTTATGTTTGGCTAGAAACTGTTCCCATAGTGCCCAAAAAAGGTAGATTCCACAACCGCTGGACTAAATCTGTAGGCATATCTTTATTCTGTGTTTTGTAGGTTGTGAACTCAGCGAGTCAAAGAAAGAGGAAACATTCAAAACAGATGACACAAACCACCAACATCAACTCGCACTGAGAACTGTAAGTCATTGTACTCCCCTTGGAGAATGTTAGCTATTTTACAACCAAAGTGGACTGATGGGTCATCTTTATTGCAACTGTACTGCCCAGGTCAGAATATTACGATCACGTGATGACATTTGAAGTGTTAATTTGAGTAACATGATTGCCTTAAAACAACCTGGAACGCAATTTTAGTAACTTCAGTAGTGCGTTTTCAAGTGCCTGACTTGTCCCTGGCAGATGTGTCTGGGCGCAGGTGCCAAAGAAGAGTTCAACATCGTGGCGTTGATTACCGGAGAACCAGATAATGGCAAAGGCATACCCATGGCGACCCTGCACGCCAACGGCATGCCCACGGCAAGTTGTCCCAATTTGTTTTCATGTGGCATCCTGACTACTTGGCGTTCTCTATCGATGCAGAGGTGAGTTTTGATAAATTGTTGTGGGATTTGCTAGCAACGGAGTCGCCATTAGTTGATTCTGGTAAAATGTAAATTAAAAACAATTACTGGTATCTAAGTTTGTCCTGTACAGCTGCTGGATCCTGGATAGCCCTGACCGAATACATTGGCACATCTGCGTTGAGTTGAGGAACACAAATGATAATGTTTGGTTGTATTCTGTGTATTTAAAGTGTGTATTTCAGCGCCCTGTGGAAGTATTGCAGTTGTTGTACAGGACATGTGGCGACTCAATGTTGCTAGTAAATCCTGTGACCAGTTATCAGAACTGAACTCATGTAGGTCTTGGCCAACCAGGCTGGTTTGAAGTAGTCTTCCCAATGACCTAGACCTACCTGGCTAATGAAGGTTAACCCAAATCATCTAATGTTGAGGAATGGGCCTAGGGGAGTAAACACCAGTGGTTATAGGCCTATCCTAGCTGGGTGCCCGGTTCTGTCAGTTTGAATAGCAGCACTGATTGTCCTGATTCTGTGAATTGATCTCTCCAGGTGAATCTGTCTGGGATAGACCTGCACCCTCCTGTAACCTTCCAGCTGAAGAGTGGCGCTGGACCGGTCTACATCTGTGGGGAACACGTGGCCTGTAAGTAGGGGTTTAGGGAGCAGGGATGATGGTGGTTAACTGTAAATAAAACAAGTGGCCCTAGCCTTACTGTAATGTCATTCAGCTAATCAAAGTCCTGAGGAGCAGCTGGTCAGTGGAATTGGATGTGTTGGAGCAGAATATTGCATAATGTAAAAGGTTGGACATCCATAAACTACAGGCCTTTCTAATGTGACACTCATTTAACTCCTGTTGCTTCTCAGTGGAGGATGACTTCTCAGGAATGGATAGTGGTGATGAGGAGATGGAGGAAGAGGAGGAGGAGGAAGATATTGAGTCTCCTGTGAAGCCTGCTAAGAAAGAAACTGCCAAGAATGCAAATGTTGCAGGGAAAGTAGGGACCTGTTTTATATTAAACTCCAACATGTTTATTTTTGAATGATTTTCTAGTTCAGTTTTCACATTTTCAACATGCATATGGACAACTATGAAATCCACACATCCAACCTCACACGGACCCTAGTTTGCTCTAATCTATATACAAGTTATTCTTACTCCTTGTCAGTTGTCAAATCCAAACTTTGCTTAACAATGAGATGGTATTGGTAAAGCACACAGATCTGGGACCAGGCTAATGTTCTTCCTCTCTTCCAGAGAAAGAAGCCAGAGGAAGCAGATGAGTAAGTGATATTACCTAATGCTTTTTAAAATCCATGTGATTTACTGAAATATAATTGTTGCTGTTCACTTACCACCAACTCATCCTCTCTCCTTCCAGACCTGCATCAGATGATGAGAACAACCCTCCTAAAAAGGTTCTTTATTTACTCTGCCTTAAATATTATACCCTGATTTACTTTCCTGGTCCATGAGGCTCTGGCTTTGTCCCAAATTGTTCCCCATGTTGTGCCATTTGGGACGCAGCACAATCTCCTGGCCTCCTGTTGGAATCATTGCTGGTCTGGTTTAAAATGGCTTTCTGTGTTTCAGGGAAAGGGTAGAGGAAGAGGCAGGGGAAAGTGATCCAGGGTAAGTGACTACCTCAGGGGAGTAATGCTAAGCCCTGAGTAATCACTATCTTTTGTAAGCGCATAGCCATTCCTGGGGTCGTTTGTCATGTGCATGACTAGGTCGCGTTGGATGAAGTGTCAGTTAAATGGCATATGAAGTCTTTAACGCTGACTTGGAGTTAACCTCCATTACTAAACCATTAGGGGAAAGGGACTAAGAACCCCTTGGCACCTGAAGGGTCTAGTGTGACATGACCGCTGAATTTGCAGATTGTCTGTACTGAATGACTAAACCATTTAATGTGTTTCAGGTGCTTGCTAAAGGGCCTGTTACAGTTCTGTTTGGCCAAAGGTTCTGTCAATCAACTGTTGGGTTTCTATCTACCTGTTGATTCTTGCATGGATCAAACTATGTAATCTAAGGCTGTTTATCCTGTACATGTCAGTGCTTTGTAAATCATTTAAAGGAAATAGTTTTGTCCTTGTGGTACTAATCAGTGTACATTAAACTACACTGAACAAAATATAAATGATAAGTTAAGGGGTTTTTTGTTTCATGAGCTGAAATAAAAAATAATCCAGAAATGTTACATACGCACAAAGCTTATTCTGTGTACAAATTTGTTTGTCCATGTCAGTGAGCATTTCTCCTTTACAAGATAATCATCCACCTGACAGGTGTGGCATATCAAGAAGCTGATTAAATGGCATGATCATTACACAGGAGACGTGGTCTTTTGTCACCAGCACAAGATCCCCAAGTTGAGGGAGTGTTCAATTGACACACTGACTGCAGGAATGTCCAGAGCTGTTAATGTGGTTGGTACTCTTAGTTCACAGGACTTCACCCTGCTAACTGTTCCAAATGTCTGAACTAAAATTGGTAATAAGGCTTATGTACTCTGTGCCATTGGCTTGGAAAGCCTTAAATAGTTTTTAACTGGAAGAAATTGTCCTGATTGTTTAATCTGAGGCTGATTCCTTGACCTGTTAACGTTCATTTTCTGTTTTTACTTGGTGCTGACTATCTCGGCCAGGATGTCCAACCGCAGACAACATGTAACCACACCAGCCCAGGACCTTCAACTGTGGGAGGGTGCTGAGGATTTCTTTCTGTAATAAAGGCCTTTCTGTGGGTGGTCAAAACAACAAATTCTGATTGGCAGGGCCTGGCTCACCAGTGGGTGGGCCTATGCCCAACCATGGCTGCACCCCTGCCCAGTCATGTGAAATCAATAGATTGGGAAATTAAGAATTTATTTAAAATCAGGAAAAGTGGGTTAACTGCCTTGTTCAGGGGCAGAACGACAGATTTCTACCTTATCAGCTCAGGGATTCGATCTTGCAGCCTTCTGGTTACTAGTCCAATGCTCTAACCACTAGGCTACCTGCCACCCGTACATTATGACGTGTAACTCAGCCAAATATAAAATTGTTGCGTTTGATTTTTGTTCAGTATGAATGGAATTGGTTCCTCACCATCTACAAACTATATTGTTTGGTTGATATCTAGGATGGTATTGCATGAAGTCTAGTTCACCCTGGCTGTGCTCTGCTTTATGCAGATTACATGGGTTCATTTTAGACTGTATAATCTGGTTCAACTACAGCTGAACTGTAGCCCTGATTGGGGGCGTAAACTCCAGCTGGGCTTAAGATACAGAGGAACAGATGGTACCGGAGGACATCTACTGTAGACGGACACCTCCCAAATCAACCACTAGCACTTAGTGGCCTGACAAATTATCTGAAATGTAACTGAGGACCGAGAGGGGACACAGGACTGATGCCTAGTCCCAAATCAACCACTATAATTACCTTGGTCCCTACCTCGTAACTGATGTTGAACTGTAGTATTCTGTAAAGTTCCTGTGAACAGATGGGTCTGCAGGGGACACAGCACACTGACACCATCCCAAATCAATCCCTTGACCCCCACCTCTAGTGTCAACAATTCCACTGGCCGCTGCCTTAATACCCATCTGGACTGTAAAGTTCTCAGCAAGGTTATGGCTGAGTTGGAGGACACAAGTGAGACATCACTGCAGTCTGACACCCCGGTCCCAAATCAACATCTGGACTCTATGCTTCCCTTGACCTCTACCTCATGCCTATAACACAACCATTAAGCAGCGTTTTATTTATTCTAGCGAACTGACTGCACTGGAGGACAGGTGAGACATCACAGGCTGGTGATCTGATTCTAGGGAATAAACCCTGTGACACTCTAGGACCAGTTGTCCCCTGCCTTAGAACTAGTGACAAACAAAGAAGACCCCAGTGTTAAATCTAAAACAGGATTTCCCTATCAAACATTCTGAACAGCAACTGTCTTCTCTAGTCGGGTGTGTATAGCTGGTGGAAGAACAGTTTCACAAGCATTTTCATTTGAATATTTTTATTAGTGTACAAACAGTGCTTCTAATCTAACTGATATTTTATCTTCAGTGGGCTCACATTTTTCCATGAACAGCACAATCCATACACAAGCATGTGTGTCTTAATTGACTCTTTGGCTTCAATGTGTTTATATCTTCAGCGCATCTTTACCTTAAGTGTGTAACTATCTTCATAGATTTTTTGACACGAGTTTGTAGATATCTTCTTTGGCTTGAGTGTGGCTCCTTGCAGCTTGCATAGGGGTCTCTGGGAGTTGCTTCAGTTTATTCTTTCTCACACACACACATGCAGGCTGGGGAGAGGACAGAGTAGAAGAGAGGAAGGCATTAGCATGCATCAGATGTTGTAGTCTTGACTGCCTTAGTGTGTGTGTCTCTCTCTATGCTACATCTCACCTCAGTCTCTCCTTTTAGTCAACCTCACTCTTCCTCATGCCCTCACTCTTCCTCATGTCCTCACTCTTCCTCAGGTATTTCTTCATGACAGAAGCAACGTCTCCCCCCTCGCTGCCCTCCGCATCCAGCCTTTCTCCCTGCGGCCCCCCACCTCCACTACGCCTGACCCCTCCTCCCTGGGAGCTCCCCCCAGACCCTGAGCTGGTGGAGCTGGAGTCGGAGCCCTTCCTGCTGCGTGTGGAGGGGGGCAGCTCCCCAAAGTGGACGCTGAGTGCCCTCCGACCCCCTCTGACTGAACTGGCCAGGCTGCTGGTGGACTGGGCCCTTCGGATGGCCGGCAGAATGTCAGAGGCCGCGTCGTCACGGTTACCATCGTTTATGAGGCGGCGGTTCTGGAACACCATGGGTTCCGACCCCAGACAGCCCTCCCCACCGCCCTCGCTGACGACGCTCTCCAGCAGCCTACGTCTCATTGGCTGGGGGGAGCGCTGGGGTGAGCGCAGGGATCTAATTGGTTCTTCACCGTCTTCCTCTGGGATGGAGATAGTGGGGGGGCGACGGCGGGGGGCAGTGGGGGAAGTGAGGGAGGAGAGGAGGGGGAGAGAGGGGAGGGAGGAGAGAGAATCGGAGGAGTTGTAGCGTTTGGCTCCGGAGTCCCTGGAAACTGCAGATGACGCCTGGGGTTCGCCTATGTTGCGCAGGCTGGCGGCGCGGGGCAGCAGTGGGGAGGGAGGTTTGAGGATGCTGCGGGGCTCCTGGAGGTCTTCGGGGCCCAGGGAGAGGGCTGAGGCTCTGCGGCGGAGGGTTGAGGCCCCAGTGGTCTGGTAGATAGGGAGAGAAATAGTACTGCCATCCCCCTCCCCGGACTCTGCTCCCCCTCGCCGCTTACGAAGCCCCTCTAACAGCTCGGAGAGGGCAGAGGAGGAGGAGGCCCGACCAAGATGTGAACTACCCCCATTACCAACCACACCCCCTGGTTCTAAACCATTCTCATCTGGGTCCACACAGGAGCTGGGTGAGAGGGAGAGAAAGGATAATCAAATATTGGAAATATAAAACAGTTTTAGGGCTCTATTGAATCAGATGTGCTCTAGCCAACATCCACATAGTGGTTGTTTTGGCGGTGTCGGATGTGAAACTGCGTTAGAGCTGTGAAATCCACAAGCGGCTCCTGGCATTATACCTAAAGTGGACATTGCCAATGACTGCACGAAGTCGCATTAACAGAAATCTCATGCAGCCTTATTTACAAGTTCTAACACTGGAATGTGAGATGTAATCTACACCTCAATTAAGATGATGGAAGTCCTCATTATTTAGTTTCATGGTCATTATTTCTGTATAACCTACACTTTCTCTTTCTGAACTTCTAACATGAGTGGGACGGACGTTGCTTTTTGACAATGATCAAGAGCAGCTGCTCACCGATTTGACACCACCAACGCAGTTACACCTCTGACACCGCCAAAACATCAGCTATGAGGGTCTCGGCTATCGCCGGTTAACGCTTGATCTGATTGAACGCTTGATAGGTCTTAGTATCTATGCAGTTGCTATTGAATTGACCTACTGAAGTTGAACTGTTCTGAATCAAACTGAACTGACAACTCACCGGAAGCTGTAAGTGCTCATGGTGTCGGTGACAGACTGGCGACCCGACTGGTTGCTGATGGTACTGCTGCCATAGGGAGAGCCCCGCCTGGCCCCCCCTCGGGGAACGCCCAGCCAATGACGGATGCCCTCTCCAACATCCTCTGTGCCCAGAGATTGAGAACCAACACTAGACACACTGTCGCTGAGGAAGAGCGGGAACACACACAGTGTCACTGAGCGACAGAGATCACACAAACACAATACCAAGAGACAGAACACACATGACTCCACACAGCCAGAGATGCAACACTTCTAAGCCATGGCCAGCTCACAGCAGTTCAGCCACAGTGTCCTCAGAGGACATTTCCTGTCCCTGTGTCCTCTCTCTCCTGCTGTGTGACTGCAGGTGGTGGCAGATCATATTGGAGACACAGTCAGAGGTATCAGACATTCACACTCAGGTCACATACTGGTACTGTATATAAACAAACTAACTATAACCTCTCCCATCTGACATCAGAGAGAGGAAGATGGAGGGAGCAAGAAGGAAAAAGTAATTGGTCAGGGAATAGAAGTTTAAGAGAACAGAGAGAGAAAGAGGGAGGAAGAAGTGATAGAGCAGGAAAGATTGAGAGAGGGATTGATACAATGAGAGAGAGAGAGAGAGAGAGAAGAACTGGCTTCTGTACTGCAATGCATGGGACTCCATGCCTTATGGAAGACACAAGAATATCACAGCTGGTGAACTCTCAGAACAGAGAAAAGATTATTGTGTCTCTTACAAAGGGCTGTGTGTCTGTGTACGTGTGTGTGTGTGGCTCTTACATAGGGCTGTGTGTCTGTGTAGGTGTCTCTTTGCTCCAGCTCTGTGGCTCTCAACCTTGTCCACCTACAGGGAGATGGAGCTACTGGGTGTCTGTAGACAGTAGCTGTCAGACTACAGCTCAGGCATTTAGCCATGCACTGTCTGTCTGTTCACATCATCAACAGCCCAGAGACCATATACAGTGCCTTGCGAAAGTATTCGGCCCCCTTGAACTTTTCGACCTTTTGCCACATTTCAGGCTTCAAACATAAAGATATAAAACTGTAATTTTTTGTGAAGAATCAACAACAAGTGGGACACAATCATGAAGTGGAACGAAATGTATTGGATATTTCAAACTTTTTTAACAAATAAAAAACTGAAAAATTGGGCGTGCAAAATTATTCAGCCCCCTTAAGTTAATACTTTGTAGCGCCACCTTTTGCTGCGATTACAGCTGTAAGTCGCTTGGGGTATGTCTCTATCAGTTTTGCACATCGAGAGACTGAAATTTTTGCCCATTCCTCCTTGCAAAACAGCTCGAGCTCAGTGAGGTTGGATGGAGAGCGTTTGTGAACAGCAGTTTTCAGTTCTTTCCACAGATTCTCGATTGGATTCAGGTCTGGACTTTGACTTGGCCATTCTAACACCTGGATATGTTTATTTGTGAACCATTCCATTGTAGATTTTGCTTTATGTTTTGGATCATTGTCTTGTTGGAAGACAAATCTCCGTCCCAGTCTCAGGTCTTTTGCAGACTCCATCAGGTTTTCTTCCAGAATGGTCCTGTATTTGGCTCCATCCATCTTCCCATCAATTTTAACCATCTTCCCTGCCCCTGCTAAAGAAAAGCAGGCCCAAACCATGATGCTGCCACCACCATGTTTGACAGTGGGGATGGTGTGTTCAGGGTGATGAGCTGTGTTGCTTTTACGCCAAACATAACGTTTTGCATTGTTGCCAAAAAGTTCGATTTTGGTTTCATCTGACTAGAGCACCTTCTTCCACATGTTTGGTGTGTCTCCCAGGTGGCCAGTGGCAAACTTTAAACGACACTTTTTATGGATATCTTTAAGAAATGGCTTTCTTCTTGCCACTCTTCCATAAAGGCCAGATTTGTGCAGTATACGACTGATCGTTGTCCTATGGACAGAGTCCCACCTCAGCTGTAGATCTCTGCAGTTCATCCAGAGTGATCATGGGCCTCTTGGCTGCATCTCTGATCAGTCTTCTCCTTGTATGAGCTGAAAGTTTAGAGGGACGGCCGGGTCTTCGTAGATTTGCAGTGGTCTGATACTCCTTCCATTTCAATATTATCGCTTGCACAGTGCTCCTTGGGATGTTTAAAGCTTGGGAAATCTTTTTGTATCTAAATCCGGCTTTAAACTTCTCCACAACAGTATCTCGGACCTGCCTGGTGTGCTCCTTGTTCTTCATGATGCTCTCTGCGCTTTAAACGGATCTCTGAGACTATCACAGAGCAGGTGCATTTATACGGAGACTTGATTACACACAGGTGGATTCTATTTATCATCATTAGTCATTTAGGTCAACATTGGATCATTCAGAGATCCTCACTGAACTTCTGGAGAGAGTTTGCTGCACTGAAAGTAAAGGGGCTGAATAATTTAGCACGCCCAATTTTTCAGTTTTTTATTTGTTAAAAATGTTTGAAATATCCAATAAATTTCGTTCCACTTCATGATTGTGTCCCACTTGTTGTTGATTCTTCACAAAAAAATTACAGTTTTATATCTTTATGTTTGAAGCCTGAAATGTGGAAAAAGGTCGAAAAGTTCAAGGGGGCCGAATACTTTCGCAAGGCACTGTATATATCAGATATCAGACTGGTCTAATAACTGAAACAGCCCAAGACTCAGCACTCTAGATTCAAGCCAACGCAGGCCAGAGTACAGAGTACGCAAACACACACGCGCGTGGATAGACATCTGCACGCACGCACACATGCTGGGACCCAGGGTTCTTACAGGTCTCTCTTCTTAGCAAAGGATTCCACAGCCGTCGCAACACTGGAATCAGGAAGAAGGGTGAAAGGTCAGGGGTGTGGGTTCAGAGCAGTGATGATGTAACTTCCTTCTGGACACAACTGTGCCTGTCATCCCATTGATTTAACCCTCCCCATACCACTCTCACACATCAAACACAGTAACACACTCATACCTCTCTTATACATCAAACACAGTAACACACTCATACCTCTCTTACACATCAAACACAGTAACACACACACTCATACCTCTCTTACACGTCAAATACAGTAACACACTCATACCTCTCCTACACATCAAACACAGTAACACACTCATACCTCTCTTATACATCAAACACAGTAACACACTCATACCTCTCTTACACATCAAACACAGTAACACACTCATACCTCTCTTACACATCAAACACAGTAACACACACACTCATACCTCTCTTACACGTCAAATACAGTAACACACTCATACCTCTCCTACACATCAAACACAGTAACACACTCATATCACTCTTACATTTCAAACACAGTAACACACTCATACCTCTCCTACACGTCAAACACAGTAACACACTCATACCTCTCTTACACATCAAACACAGTAACACACTCATATCACTCTTACATTTCAAACACAGTAACACACTCATATCACTCTTACATTTCAAACACAGTAACACACTCATACCTCTCTTACACGTCAAACACAGTAACACACTCATACCTCTCTTACACGTCAAACACAGTAACACACTCATACCTCTCTTACACATCAAACACACTAACACACTCATACCTCTCTTACACATCAAACACAGTAACACACTCATACCTCTCTTACACGTCAAACACAGTAACACACTCATACCTCTCTTACACGTCAAACACAGTAACACACTCATACCTCTCTTACACGTCAAACACAGTAACACACTCATACCTCTCTTACACATCAAACACAGTAACACACTCATACCTCTCTTACACGTCAAACACAGTAACACACTCATACCTCTCTTACACATCAAACACAGTAACACACTCATACCTCTCTTACACGTCAAACACAGTAACACACTCATATCACTCTTACACGTCAAACACAGTAACACACTCATACCTCTCTTACACGTCAAACACAGTAACACACTCATACCTCTCTTATACATCAAACACAGTAACACACTCATACCTCTCTTACACATCAAACACAGTAACACACTCATACCTCTCATCATCACTTTCGTCACTAGACTCCAACTCCTCCAGGGCGGCTTGCAGATCAACGATACGATGGATGGATGTCTCCAGATCAGCTTGTAATGTCTGTCTGATCGCACTCAGCTCTGTCACTTGCATCTCCTGAGAACAGAGAGAGAGAGATAGAAAGTGAGGGGGAGAGGGGGGGAAAGAGGGAAGGAGAGAAAAAGGGAGACGTGTCCATAGGAGAGGTGACAGAGAATGGAGTGGCCGCACAGAGGAACTCCAAAGACGTGTGCGCCACAGGCCAACTGTGCGTTTATCCATCCTATTCAATACCTGCCAACTGTACGTTTATCCATCGTATTCAATACCTGCCAACTGTACATTTATCGATCCTATTCAATACCTGCCAACTGTACATTTATCCATGTTATTCAATACAGGCCAACTGTACGTTTATCCATCGTATTCAATACCTGCCAACTGTACATTTATCCATCCTATTCAATACCTGCCAACTGTACATTTATCCATCCTATCCAATACCTGCCAACTGTACATTTATCCATGTTATTCAATACAGGCCAACTGTACATTTATCCATCCTATTCAATACCTGCCAACTGTACGTTTATCCTTTCTTTTCAATACAGGCCAACTGTACATTTATCCATGCTATTCAATACAGGCCAACTGTACGTTTATCCTTTCTATTCAATACAGGCCAACTGTACATTTATCCATGTTATTCAATACCTGCCAACTGTACGTTTATCCTTTCTTTTCAATACAGGCCAACTGTACGTTTATCCATCCTATTCAATACAGGCCAACTGTACGTTTATCCATCCTATTCAATACAGGCCAACTGTACGTTTATCCTTTCTATTCAATACAGGCCAACTGTACATTTATCCATGTTATTCAATACCTGCCAACTGTACGTTTATCCATGCTATTCAATACCTGCCAACTGTACATTTATCCATCCTATTCAATACAGGCCAACTGTACGTTTATCCTTTCTATTCAATACAGGCCAACTGTACGTTTATCCTTTCTATTCAATACCTGCCAACTGTACGTTTATCCATGTTATTCAATACAGGCCAACTGTACATTTATCCATGCTATTCAATACCTGCCAACTGTACATTTATCCATCCTATTCAATACCTGCCAACTGTACGTTTATCCATGTTATTCAATACAGGCCAACTGTACGTTTATCCTTTCTATTCAATACAGGCCAACTGTACATTTATCCATCCTATTCAATACCTGCCAACTGTACGTTTATCCATGTTATTCAATACAGGCCAACTGTACATTTATCCATGTTATTCAATACAGGCCAACTGTACATTTATCCATCCTATTCAATACCTGCCAACTGTACGTTTATCCATGTTATTCAATACAGGCCAACTGTACATTTATACATGCTATTCAATACAGGCCAACTGTACGTTTATCCTTTCTATTCAATACAGGCCAACTGTACATTTATCCATCCTATTCAATACCTGCCAACTGTACGTTTATCCATCTTATTCAATACAGGCCAACTGTACGTTTATCCATGTTATTCAATACAGGCCAACTGTACATTTATCCATCCTATTCAATACCTGCCAACTGTACGTTTATCCATCCTATTCAATACAGGCCAACTGTACGTTTATCCATGTTATTCAATACAGGCCAACTGTACATTTATCCATCCTATTCAATACCTGCCAACTGTACGTTTATCCATGTTATTCAATACAGGCCAACTGTACATTTATCCTTTCTATTCAATACAGGCCAACTGTACGTTTATCCATGTTATTCAATACAGGCCAACTGTACATTTATCCTTTCTATTCAATACAGGCCAACTGTACGTTTATCCATGTTATTCAATACAGGCCAACTGTACCTTTATCCATCCTATTCAATACAGGCCAACTGTACATTTATCCATGCTATTCAATACCTGCCAACTGTACGTTTATCCATCTTATCCAATACAGGCCAACTGTACATTTATCCATGCTATTCAATACCTGCCAAATGTACATTTATCCATGTTATTCAATACCTGCCAACTGTACATTTATCCATCCTATTCAATACAGGCCAACTGTACGTTTATCCATCCTATTCAATACAGGCCAACTGTACATTTATCCATCCTATTCAATACAGGCCAACTGTACATTTATCCTTTCTATTCAATACAGGCCAACTGTACATTTATCCTTTCTATTCAATACAGGCCAACTGTACATTTATCCATGTTATTCAATACAGGCCAGCTGTACATTTATCCATGTTATTCAATACCTGCCAACTGTACATTTGTCCATGCTATTCAATACAGGCCAACTGTACGTTTATCCATGTTATTCAATACAGGCCAACTGTACATTTATCCATGCTATTCAATACAGGCCAACTGTACGTTTATCCATGTTATTCAATACAGGCCAACTGTACATTTATCCATCCTATTTAATACCTGCCAACTGTACGTTTATCCATCCTATTCAATACAGGCCAACTGTACGTTTATCCATGTTATTCAATACAGGCCAACTGTACATTTATCCATCCTATTCAATACCTGCCAACTGTACGTTTATCCATGTTATTCAATACAGGCCAACTGTACATTTATCCATGCTATTCAATACCTGCCAACTGTACGTTTATCCATCTTATCCAATACAGGCCAACTGTACATTTATCCATGCTATTCAATACCTGCAAACTGTACATTTATCCATGTTATTCAATACAGGCCAACTGTACATTTATCCATGCTATTCAATACAGGCCAACTGTACATTTATCCATCCTATTCAATACAGGCCAACTGTACGTTTATCCATCCTATTCAATACAGGCCAACTGTACATTTATCCATCCTATTCAATACAGGCCAACTGTACATTTATCCTTTCTATTCAATACAGGCCAACTGTACATTTATCCTTTCTATTCAATACAGGCCAACTGTACATTTATCCTTTCTATTCAATACAGGCCAACTGTACATTTATCCATGTTATTCAATACAGGCCAGCTGTACATTTATCCATGTTATTCAATACCTGCCAACTGTACATTTGTCCATGCTATTCAATACAGGCCAACTGTACGTTTATCCATGTTATTCAATACAGGCCAACTGTACATTTATCCATGCTATTCAATACAGGCCAACTGTACATTTATCCATGTTATTCAATACAGGCCAACTGTACGTTTATCCATCCTATCCAATACCTGCCAACTGTAAATTTATCCATCCTATCCAATACAGGCCAACTGTACGTTTATCCATGCTATTCAATACAGGCCAACTGTACATTTATCCATCCTATTCAATACCTGCCAACTGTACCTTTATCCATGTTATTCAATACAGGCCAACTGTACATTTATCCATGTTATTCAATACCTGCCAACTGTACATTTATCCATGCTATTCAATACAGGCCAATTGTACGTTTATCCATGTTATTCAATACAGGCCAACTGTACATTTATCCATGCTATTCAATACAGGCCAACTGTACAATTATCCATGTTATTCAATACCTGCCAACTGTACATTTATCCATCCTATCCAATACCTGCCAACTGTACGTTTATCCATCCTATTCAATACAGGCCAACTGTACATTTATCCATCCTATCCAATACCTGCCAACTGTACGTTTATCCATCCTATTCAATACAGGCCAACTGTACATTTATCCATGTTATTCAATACAGGCCAACTGTACATTTATCCGTGTTATTCAATACCTGCCAACTGTACATTTATCCATCCTATCCAATACCTGACAACTGTACGTTTATCCATCCTATTCAATACCTGCCAACTGTACATTTATCCATGTTATTCAATACCTGCCAACTGTACGTTTATCCATCCTATTCAATACAGGCCAACTGTACGTTTATCCATGTTATTCAATACAGGCCAACTCTACGTTAAACCATGTTATTCAATACAGGCCAACTGTACATTTATCCATCCTATTCAATACCTGCCAACTGTACATTTATCCTTTCTATTCAATACAGGCCAACTGTACATTTATCCATGTTATTCAATACAGGCCACCTGTACGTTTATCCTTTCTATTCAATACAGGCCAACTGTACATTTATCCATGTTATTCAATACAGGCCAACTGTACATTTATCCTTTCTATTCAATACATGCCAACTGTACATTTATCCATGCTATTCAATACAGGCCAACTGTACATTTATCCTTTCTATTCAATACAGGCCAACTGTACATTTATCCTTTCTATTCAATACAGGCCAACTGTACATTTATCCTTTCTATTCAATACCTGCCAACTGTACATTTATCCATGCTATTCAATACAGGCCAACTGTATGTTTATCCATGTTATTCAATACAGGCCAACTGTACGTTTATCCATGTTATTCAATACAGGCCAACTGTACATTTATCCATGCTATTCAATACCTGCCAACTGTACGTTTATCCATGTTATTCAATACAGGCCAACTGTACGTTTATCCATGTTATTCAATACAGGCCAACTGTACGTTTATCCATGTTATTCAATACAGGCCAACTGTACATTTATCCATGTTATTCAATACAGGCCAACTGTACGTTTATCCATGTTATTAAATACAGGCCAACTGTACATTTATCCATGTTATTCAATACAGGCCAACTGTACGTTTATCCATCCTATTCAATACCTGCCAACTGTACGTTTATCCATCCTATTCAATACAGGCCAACTGTACGTTTATCCATGTTATTCAATACAGGCCAACTGTACGTTTATCCATCCTATTCAATACCTGCCAACTGTGCGTTTATCCATCCTATTCAATACCTGCCAACTGTGCGTTTATCCATCCTATTCAATACAGGCCAACTGTACATTTATCCATCCTATTCAATACCTGCCAACTGTACATTTATCCATGTTATTCAATACAGGCCAACTGTTCGTTTATCCATCCTATTCAATACCTGCCAACTGTACGTTTATCCATGCTATTCAATACAGGCCAACTGTACGTTTATCCTTTCTATTCAATACAGGCCAACTGTACGTTTATCCATCCTATTCAATACTTGCCAACTGTACGTTTATCCTTTCTATTCAATACAGGCCAACTGTACGTTTATCCATCCTATTCAATACCTGCCAACTGTACATTTATCCATCCTATTAAATACCTGCCAACTGTACATTTATCCATGTTATTCAATACAGGCCAACTGTACGTTTATCCATCCTATTCAATACCTGCCAACTGTACATTTATCCATGTTATTCAATACAGGCCAACTGTACGTTTATCCATCCTATTCAGTACAGGCCAACTGTACATTTATCCATCCTATTAAATACCTGCCAACTGTACATTTATCCATGTTATTCAATACAGGCCAACTGTACGTTTATCCTTTCTATTCAATACCTTCCAACTGTACTTTTATCCATGTTATTCAATACAGGCCAACTGTACATTTATCCATGTTATTCAATACAGGCCAACTGTACATTTATCCATCCTATCCAATACCTGCCAACTGTACGTTTATCCATCCTATCCAATACAGGCCAACTGTACATTTATCCATGTTATTCAATACAGGCCAACTGTACGTTTATCCTTTCTATTCAATACCTTCCAACTGTACTTTTATCCATGTTATTCAATACAGGCCAACTGTACATTTATCCATGTTATTCAATACAGGCCAACTGTACATTTATCCATCCTATCCAATACCTGCCAACTGTACGTTTATCCATCCTATCCAATACAGGCCAACTGTACATTTATCCATGTTATTCAATACCTGCCAACTGCACGTTTATCCATGTTATTCAATACCTGCCAACTGTACATTTATCCATCCTATACAATACAGGCCAACTGTACATTTATCCTTCCTATTCAATACCTGCCAACTGTACATTTATCCATCCTATCCAATACCTGCCAACTGTACGTTTATCCATCCTATTCAATACCTGCCAACTGTACATTTATCCATGCTATTCAATACAGGCCAACTGTACGTTTATCCATCCTATTCAATACCTGCCAACTGTACATTTATCCATGTTATTCAATACAGGCCAACTCTACGTTTATCCATGTTATTCAATACAGGCCAACTGTACGTTTATCCATCCTATTCAATACCTGCCAACTGTACATTTATCCATCCTATTCAATACAGGCCAACTGTACGTTTATCCATGTTATTCAATACAGGCCAACTGTACATTTATCCATGTTATTCAATACCTGCCAACTGTACATTTATCCATGTTATTCAATACAGGCCAACTGTACATTTATCCATGCTATTCAATACAGGCCAACTGTACATTTATCCATGTTATTCAATACAGGCCAACTGTACATTTATCCATGCTATTCAATACAGGCCAACTGTACATTTATCCATGTTATTCAATACAGGCCAACTGTACATTTATCCATCCTATTCAATACAGGCCAACTGTACGTTTATCCATGTTATTCAATACAGGCCAACTGTACATTTATCCATGTTATTCAATACAGGCCAACTGTACCTTTATCCATGTTATTCAATACAGGCCAACTGTACATTTATCCATCCTATTCAATACAGGCCAACTGTACGTTTATCCATGTTATTCAATACCTGCCAACTGTACATTTATCCATGTTATTCAATACAGGCCAACTGTACATTTATCCTTTCTATTCAATACAGGCCAACTGTACATTTATCCATGCTATTCAATACAGGCCAACTGTACATTTATCCTTTCTATTCAATACAGGCCAACTGTACATTTATCCATGCTATTCAATACAGGCCAACTGTACATTTATCCTTTCTATTCAATACAGGCCAACTGTACATTTATCCTTTCTACTCAATACAGGCCAACTGTATGTTTATACTTGCTATTCAATACAGGCCAACTGTACATTTCTCCATGCTATTCAATACAGGCCAACTGTACGTTTTTTCATGTTATTCAATACAGGCCAACTGTACATTTATCCATGTTATTCAATACCTGCCAACTGTACATTTATCCATCCTATCCAATACCTGCCAACTGTACATTTATCCATCCTATCCAATACCTGCCAACTGTACATTTATCCATGCTATTCAATACAGGCCAACTGTACATTTATCCATGTTATTCAATACAGGCCAACTGTACATTTATCCATCCTATCCAATACCTGCCAACTGTACATTTATCCATGTTATTCAATACAGGCCAACTGTACATTTATCCATGTTATTCAATACAGGCCAACTGTACATTTATCCATGCTATTCAATACAGGCCAACTGTACATTTATCCTTTCTATTCAATACAGGCCAACTGTACATTTATCCTTTCTACTCAATACAGGCCAACTGTATGTTTATACTTGCTATTCAATACAGGCCAACTGTACATTTCTCCATGCTATTCAATACAGGCCAACTGTACATTTATCCTTTCAATTCAATACAGGCCAACTGTACATTTATCCTTTCTATTCAATACAGGCCAACTGTACATTTATCCTTTCTATTCAATACAGGCCAACTGTACGTTTATCCTTTCTATTCAATACAGGACAACTGTATGTTTGTCCATGCTATTCAATACAGGCCAACTGTACGTTTATCCTTTCTATTCAATACAGGCCAACTGTACGTTTATCCATCCTATTCAATACAGGCCAACTGTACGTTTATCCATCCTATTCAATACCTGCCAACTGTACATTTATCCATGTTATTCAATACAGGCCAACTGTACGTTTATCCTTTCTATTCAATACCTGCCAACTGTACGTTTATCCATGTTATTCAATACAGGCCAACTGTACATTTTTCCATGTTATTCAATACAGGCCAACTGTACATTTATCCATCCTATCCAATACCTGCCAACTGTACGTTTATCCATCCTATCCAATACAGGCCAACTGTACATTTATCCATGTTATTCAATACAGGCCAACTCTACGTTTATCCATGTTATTCAATACCTGCCAACTGTACATTTATCCATCCTATCCAATACAGGCCAACTGTACATTTATCCATCCTATTCAATACCTGCCAACTGTACATTTATCCATCCTATCCAATACCTGCCAACTGTACGTTTATCCATCCTATTCAATACCTGCCAACTGTACATTTATCAATGCTATTCAATACAGGCCAACTGTACGTTTATCCATCCTATTCAATACCTGCCAACTGTACATTTATCCATGTTATTCAATACAGGCCAACTCTACGTTTATCCATGTTATTCAATACAGGCCAACTGTACGTTTATCCATCCTATTCAATACCTGCCAACTGTACATTTATCCATCCTATTCAATACAGGCCAACTGTACGTTTATCCATGTTATTCAATACAGGCCAACTGTACATTTATCCATGTTATTCAATACCTGCCAACTGTACATTTATCCATGCTATTCAATACAGGCCAACTGTACATTTATCCATGTTATTCAATACAGGCCAACTGTACATTTATCCATCCTATCCAATACCTGCCAACTGTACATTTATCCATGTTATTCAATACAGGCCAACTGTACATTTATCCTTTCTATTCAATACAGGCCAACTGTACATTTATCCATGCTATTCAATACAGGCCAACTGTACATTTATCCATGTTATTCAATACAGGCCAACTGTACCTTTATCCATGTTATTCAATACAGGCCAACTGTACATTTATCCATGCTATTCACTACAGGCCAACTGTACATTTATCCTTTCTATTCAATACAGGCCAACTGTACATTTATCCTTTCTACTCAATACAGGCCAACTGTATGTTTATACTTGCTATTCAATACAGGCCAACTGTACATTTCTCCATGCTATTCAATACAGGCCAACTGTACGTTTATCCATGTTATTCAATACATGCCAACTGTACATTTATCCATGTTATTCAATACCTGCCAACTGTACATTTATCCATGCTATTCAATACAGGCCAACTGTACATTTATCCATGTTATTCAATACAGGCCAACTGTACATTTATCCATCCTATCCAATACCTGCCAACTGTACATTTATCCATGTTATTCAATACAGGCCAACTGTACATTTATCCTTTCTATTCAATACAGGCCAACTGTACATTTATCCTTTCTATTCAATACAGGCCAACTGTACGTTTATCCTTTCTATTCAATACAGGCCAACTGTATGTTTATCCATGCTATTCAATACAGGCCAACTGTACATTTATCCTTTCTATTCAATACAGGCCAACTGTACGTTTATCCTTTCTATTCAATACAGGCCAACTGTATGTTTATCCATGCTATTCAATACAGGCCAACTGTACGTTTATCCATGTTATTCAATATAGGCCAACTGTACGTTTATCCATCCTATTCAATACCTGCCAACTGTACGTTTATCCATGTTATTCAATACAGGCCAACTGTACGTTTATCCATGTTATTCAATACAGGCCAACTGTACGTTTATCCATCCTATTCAATACCTGCCAACTGTATGTTTATCCATGCTATTCTATACAGGCCAACTGTATGTTTATCCATGTTATTCAATACAGGCCAACTTTACGTTTATCCATGTTATTCAATACAGGCCAACTGTTCGTTTATCCTTGCTATTCAATACAGGCCAACTTTACGTTTATCCATGTTATTCAATACAGGCCAACTGTGCTATTCAATACAGGCCAACTGTACGTTTATCCATGCTATTCAATACAGGCCAACTGTACGTTTATCCATCCTATTCAATACCTGCCAACTGTACATTTATCCTTTCTATTCAATACAGGCCAACTGTACGTTTATCCTTTCTATTCAATACAGGCCAACTGTACGTTTATCCATGCTATTCAATACAGGCCAACTGTACGTTTATCCATGCTATTCAATACAGGCCAACTGTACGTTTATCCATCCTATTCAATACCTGCCAACTGTACATTTATCCTTTCTATTCAATACAGGCCAACTGTACATTTATCCATGTTATTCAATACAGGCCAGCTGTACATTTATCCATGTTATTCAATACAGGCCAACTGTACATTTATCCATCCTATACAATACAGGCCAACTGTACATTTATCCTTTCTATTCAATACAGGCCAACTGTACTTTTATCCATCCTATTCAATACAGGCCAACTGTACATTTATCCATGTTATTCAATACAGGCCAGCTGTACATTTATCCATGTTATTCAATACAGGCCAACTGTACATTTATCCATCCTATTCAATACCTGCCAACTGTACATTTATCCATGTTATTCAATACAGGCCAACTGTACATTTATCCATGTTATTCAATACAGGCCAACTGTACGTTTATCCATGTTATTCAATACAGGCCAACTGTACGTTTATCCATCCTATTCAATACCTGCCAACTGTACATTTATCCATCCTATTCAATACAGGCCAACTGTACGTTTATCCATCCTATTCAATACAGGCCAACTGTACATTTATCCATGCTATTCAATACAGGCCAACTGTACGTTTATCCATCCTATTCAATACCTGCCAACTGTACATTTATCCATGTTATTCAATACAGGCCAACTGTACGTTTATCCATCCTATTCAATACCTGCCAACTGTACATTTATCCATCCTATTCAATACAGCCCAACTGTACATTTATCCATGTTATTCAATACAGGCCAACTGTACATTTATCCATGCTATTCAATACAGGCCAACTCTACGTTTATCCATGTTATTCAATACCTGCCAACTGTACATTTATCCATGTTATTCAATACAGGCCAACTGTACATTTATCCATCCTATTCAATACAGGCCAACTGTACGTTTATCCTTTCTATTCAATACAGGCCAACTGTACGTTTATCCATGCTATTCAATACAGGCCAACTCTACGTTTATCCATGTTATTCAATACCTGCCAACTGTACATTTATCCATCCTATTCAATACAGCCCAACTGTACTTTTATCCATGCTATTCAATACAGGCCAACTGTACGTTTATCCATGCTATTCAATACAGGCCAACTCTACGTTTATCCATGTTATTCAATACCTGCCAACTGTACATTTATCCATGTTATTCAATACAGGCCAACTGTACATTTATCCATGTTATTCAATACAGGCCAACTGTACGTTTATCCTTTCTATTCAATACAGGCCAACTGTACGTTTATCCATGTTATTCAATACCTGCCAACTGTACATTTATCCATGTTATTCAATACAGGCCAACTCTACGTTTATCCATGTTATTCAATACAGGCCAACTGTACGTTTATCCATGTTATTCAATACCTGCCAACTGTACCTTTATCCATGTTATTCAATACAGGCCAACTGTACATTTATCCATGTTATTCAATACAGGCCAACTGTACCTTTATCCATGCTATTCAATACAGGCCAACTGTACATTTATCCATGTTATTCAATACAGGCCAACTGTACCTTTATCCATGTTATTCAATACAGGCCAACTGTCCGTTTATCCATGTTATTCAATACAGGCCAACTGTACGTTTTTCCATGCTATTCAATACAGGCCAGAATGGATGGAGTCTTATAATCATGCCCAGTCTATTCCTTATTGCATCATCCATCTTATATTGTTGCACTGACCAACACACACACACACACACACGTGGGTCCTTGGTCTTCCCGTAGAGTATGTGTGTGTGTGTGTGTGTGTGTGTGTGTGTGTGTGTGTGTGTGTGTGTGTTATCTCGAGGAGCATTCTTCCATATTCATACAGAGACAGAAAGAAGAGAGTGATTTATCTATTATTTATTTTCCCTGTAATTTCCCTCTCTCTCTCACAACACACACCAAAGACATTGTTGCACACACACTAGCTCACTCACTCAAATGTATGACATACACACTAGTTCTCATATGGCATGAAGACACACAAACACACGCCCTCATTGGCTCTCCAGGTTATTGACTGTGGAGGGGTGGTTAGTGGTTGTCATAGAGACATGTGGAATGGGATGGGGTGAACGTGTGTATCCATAACCTTGAGAAGACAATGAGGATTAATCACAGCCAGCCAGAGAGAGAGAGAATGCAGGGGAGACAGTGGGTATCTCACTGAGAGCTGTGCCTGTCTGCGCTGTTGGTCGTTAGGTTGTTAAAGGGCATCTATCCATGTGTGTTTGTGTGTGTGTAGGCTATATATGTCTGTGTGGATACACTGATTGTACAGAACATTAGGAACTCTTTCCATGACATAGACTGACCATGTGACCAGGTGAATCCAGGTGAAAGCTATGATCCCGTATTGATGTCACCTGTTAAATTTACATTTACATTAAATCCACTTCAACCAGTGTAGAAGTGTGTATGTGTGCCATTCAGAGGGTGAAAGGGCAAGACAAAAGATGTAAGTGCCTTTGAACGGGGTATGGTAGTAGGTGGTAGGACACCCCGGTTTGAATGTGTCACGCTCAACAGTTTCCAGTGTGTATCAAGAATGGTCCACTACCCAAGGGACATCCAGACAACTTGACACAACTGTGGAGTCAACATGGGCCAGCATCCCTGTGGAACGCTTTCAACACCTAGTAGAGTTCATGCCCCAACAAATTGAGGCTGTTCTGAGGGTAAAAGGAGGGGGTATTCCGAATATTTGGTATACTCAATGTATGTATGTACAGTGCCTTCGGAAATTATTCACACCCCTTGACCTTTCCACATTTTGTTACATTACGTTACAGCCATAATGTCAAGGCAAAAACAGGTTTAGAATTTTTTGCTAATGTATTAAAAATAAAAAACAGAAATACCTTATTTACATAAGTATTCAGACCCTTTGCTATGAGACTCAAAATTGATCTCAGGTGCATCCTGTTTCCATTGATCATCCTTGAGATGTTTCTACAACTTGATTGGAGTCCATCTGTTGTAAATTCAATTGATTGGACATGATTTGGAAAGGCACACACCTGTCTGTATAAAAGGTCCCAAAGTTGACAGAGCATGTCAGAGCAAAAACAAAGCCATGAGGTCGAAGGAATTGTAAGTAGAGCTTCGAGACAGGATTGTGTCGAGGCACAGATCTGGGGAAGGGTACCAAAAAATAACCTTCCAGAAGGACAACCATCTCTGCATCACTCCACCAATCAGGCCTTTATGGTAAAGTGGCCAGACGGAAGCCACTCCTCAGTAAAAGGCACATAACAGCCCACTTGGAGTTTGCCCAAAGGCACATAAAGACTCTCAGACCATGAGAAACAAGATTCTCTGGTCTGATGAAACCAAGATTAAACTCTTTGGCCTGAATACCAAGCGTCACATCTGGAGGAAATCTGGCACCATCCCTACAGTGAAGCATGGTGGTGGAAGCATCATGCTGTGGGGGTGTTTTTCACTGGCAAAGACTGGGAGACTAGTCAGGATTGAGGGAAAGATGAATGAAGCAAAATACAGAGAGATCCTTGATGAAAATCTGCTCCAGAGCTCTCAGGACCTCAGATTGGGGCGAAGGTTCACCTTCCAACAGGACAACATCCCTAAACACACAGCCAAGACAACACAGGAGTGGGTTCAGGACAAGTCTCTAAATATCCTTGAGTGGCCCAGCCAGAGCCCGGACTTGAACCTGATCGAACATCTCTGGAGAGACCTGGAAATAGCTGTGCAGCAATGCTCCCCTTCCAACCTGACAGAGCTTGAGAGGTACTGCAGAGAAGAATGGGAGAAACTCCCCAAATACAGGTGTGCCAAGCTTGTAGCGTCATACCCGAGAAGACTCGAGCCTGTAATTGCTGCCAAAGATGCTTCAACAAAGTACTGAGTAAAGGGTCTGAATACTTTTGTAAATGTCATATCTCAGTTTTTAATTTATTTTCTTCTAAAAACCTATTTTTGCTTGTCATTATGGGGTATTGTGTGTAGATTGAGGGGGGGGGGAACTATTTAATCCTTTTTAAAATAAGGCTGTAACCTAACAAAATGTGGAAAAAGTCAAGGGGTCTGAATACTTTCCGAAGGCACTGTATATAGTGTGTATGAATGTGTATGTTACCAGCTCCATGCATCTGCGGCTGCTGTCCTGTTCTCTCTGAGACAGGTCTTCAACCTCGTGTCTCATGTCATGGAGGCGTTGCTGGTAGTACTGACTGTTCTCTCTCTCTCTGACCTCTGTCTGGGCACTCTGCTCCAGCTCCTCTCCCAGACGCACCACACTATCCCTCAGACGCAGCACCAACACCTACAGAGAGACAGAAGATATTTTTGTAAGACATTATTTAAACGTTATCTACTATTTCTAAATTTCAGCTTCGGCAATATGTACATTATGCCGATATTGCACCATTACATTTAATTGAATTGAGATAAAGAAAGAGATATGAGAGAGACAGAGAGAGACAGAAAGAGTGTGTAAAGATATGTCAACTAGATTGCCTACTGTCCATTTTAACATCCTCACCTCAAACCTCTTGACCTGTCCTCTCTGGAACTCCAGCTTGTTCTCCAGGTCACACACCCTGGCCTCTTGCATACTGACGATACTACGCCCCACGGTGGACGACTCTAGGAACTGCACCCTGGCCATACTGGTTGCGAGCTGGGGGGAGAAGCGGAAGAGAAAGGAGGAGGAGAGGAGGGGCGGAAGGACAAGAGGAATGTCAGAGTAGGTTATTCAGTGTCTTGTATCCACAGTAACAGCATGTGAAGTTCACCATCCCCCCACATTACTCAGCTGTCAGTCCTTACCTCTTCCTGGAGTGTGTGTCGCTGTTTCTTGACCTCCTCCAGTTCAGCCTGTAACTCTCTGATCTGAGAAATATCACTGGAGGACTGAGATAGAGAAAGGTAAAGTTTTAATGATCTTTAATTTGAAAACCACAACTGTCAGAGTCTTTGTACATGGTTTGGAAACCACTATGAGGCAGAGATACACACCTGTGCAATGAGGGCTTTGTGTTTCTTCATGAGTTCATTAAGGTCCTCCTGGTCCTCCTCTAGTCTCTTCAACAGATCTGACTTGTCATGTTGCAGCTGAGCTACCTGCTCATCCACCTACACATAAACACACTCACCTTTAAGCTACTCTCTCCACTAGACTGTTGTGCTCACAGTAGGATTGGAACACTTTGACGTGTAATGATACAGTAACAGTTTGTAGTGTTTAGTATGAGGCCTCCATCTATCTCACCAGACTCTTGTGTTTGCAGATGTTCTCTAGTTCTAGCTGAGCATTCTCCAGTTCCATGGACAGAGTCTTCTGAACACTCTCCACCTCCACTCTCCTTGCCTCACTCTCCTCCAACTAACAGAGAAAGAGATGGAGAGAGACAGAGAGAGCAATAGAGGGAGAGAGAGAGGGGGGATAAGTTGTAATTGTTAGTTTAAACACGCCTTGATCCACATTCATAGCATCATAGTATGTATGTGTGTGTGTGTTTGCATGTGTAGGTGTGTGTGTTTGCATGTGTAGGTGTGTGTGTGTTTGCATGTGTAGGTGTGTGTGTGGACCTGGCAGTGCAGACGCTCTATGTGTTCCTTGCTGCCAGGAGCC